>NC_084683.1:326666-650833 GCF_028389875.1 Rhea pennata
TTGTCGAGACGTTGGTAGAGCACGGGAAGAAATTTGTCGAGATGTCAGTCAAGCGCGGGAAGGAATCTGTCGAGACGGTCGAGCGCGGGAAGGAATTTATCGACAGTGACAGAAATTTGTCGAGACGTCGGTCGAGCAGGGGAATAAATCTGTCGAGGCACTTGAGCTCGGGAAGAGATTTGTCGAGCGAGACAGAAATTTGTCGATACGTCGGTCGAGCATGGGAAGAAATCTGTCAAGACATCGGTCGAGCTGAGGAATAAATTTGTTAAAGCTTTGGTTGAGATGGGAACAAATTTGTCGATCGTGACACAAATTTGTCAAGATGTTGGTAGAGCACGGGAAGAAATCTGTCGAGACGTCGATCGAGCGCGGAACGGACTCTGTCGAGACGGTCGAGCACAGGAAGAGATTTTCTGAGCCTTACAGAAATTTCTCGAGACGTCGGTCGAGCACGGGAACAAATCTCTCGAGACGGTCAAGCGCGGGAAGAAATTTGTCGAGAGTGATCGAAATTTGTCCAGACATCGGTCGAGCGCGGGAACAAATCTCTCGAGATGTCGGTCAAGAGCGTGAAGAAATTTGTCGAGAGTGACAGAAATTTGTCGAGATGTCAGTCAAGCGCGGGAAGGAATCTGTCGAGACGGTCGAGCGCGGGAAGGAATTTATCGACAGTGACAGAAATTTGTCGAGACGTCGGTCGAGCAGGGGAATAAATCTGTCGAGGCACTTGAGCTCGGGAAGAGATTTGTCGAGCGAGACAGAAATTTGTCGAGACGTCGGTCGAGCATGGGAAGAAATCTGTCAAGACGTCGGTCGAGCCGAGGAATAAATTTGTTAAAGCTTTGGTTGAGATGGCAACAAATTTGTCGATCGTGACACAAATTTGTCGAGACGTTGGTCGAGCGCAGGAAGAAATTAGCCGACATATCAGTCGAGAGCAGGAAAAAATTCTTCGAGCGTGACAGATATTTGTCGAGATGTCAGCTTAAAGCAGGAAGAAAACTGTTCAGACGGCCGAGCGCGGGAGGAGTTTTATCGAGAGTGACGGGAAGAAATTTGTCGAGACGTCGGTCGAGCACGGGAAGGAATCTGTCGAGAAGTCACTCGAGCGCGGGGAGAAATCTGTTGAGCGTTACAGTAATTTTTTGAGACGTCGGTCGAGCGCGGGAACAAATTTGTCGAGAAGGTCGCACGCACAAAGAGATTTGTCGAGAGTGACACAAATTTGTCGAGACGTTGGTCGAGCACGGGAATAAATCTGTCGAGGCACTTGAGCTCAGGGAGAGATTTGTCGAGCGAGACAGAAATTTGTCGAGACGTCGATCGAGCGCGGAACGGATTCTGTCGAGACGGTCAAGTAAGAGCAGGGAGAAATTTATCGAGCGTTACAGTAATTTGTTGAGATGTCGGTCGAGCGCGGGAACAAATTTGTCGAGAAGGTCGCACGCACAAAGAGATTTGTCGAGAATGACATAAATTTGTTGAGACGTTGGTAGAGTACGGGAAGATATTTGTCGAGACGTCGATCGAGCGCGGAACGGATTCTGTCGAGACGGTCGAGCACAGGAAGAGATTTTCTGAGCCTTACAGAAATTTCTCGAGACGTCGGTCGAGCACGGGAACAAATCTCTCGAGACGGTCAAGCGCGGGAAGAAATTTGTCGAGAGTGATCGAAATTTGTCCAGACATCGGTCGAGCGTGGGAACAAATCTCTCGAGATGTCGGTCAAGAGCGTGAAGAAATTTGTCGAGAGTGACAGAAATTTGTCGAGATGTCAGTCAAGCGCGGGAAGGAATCTGTCGAGACGGTCGAGCGCGGGAAGGAATTTATCGACAGTGACAGAAATTTGTCGAGACGTCGGTCGAGCAGGGGAATAAATCTGTCGAGGCACTTGAGCTCGGGGAGAGATTTGTCGAGCGAGACAGAAATTTGTCGAGATGTCGGTTGAGCACGGGAATAAATCTGTCGAGAAGTCAGTCAAGAGCGGGGAGAAATTTATCGAACGTTACAGTAATTTGTTGAGACGTCGGTCGAGCGCGGGAACAAATTTGTCGAGAAGGTCGCACGCACAAAGAGATTTGTCGAGAGTGACATAAATTTGTCGAGACGTTGGTAGAGTACGGGAAGAAATTTGTCGAGACGTCGATTGAGCGCGGAACGGATTCTGTCGAGACGGTCGAGCACAGGAAGAGATTTTCTGAGCCTTACAGAAATTTGTCGAGACGTCGGTCGAGCATGGGAAGAAATTTGTCGAGCGTTACAGAAATTTCTCGAGACGTCTGTCGAGCGCAGGGAGCAATCTGCTGAGACGGTCGAGAGCGGGAACAAATTTGTCGAGAGTGACAGAAGTTTGTCGAGACGTCGGTCGTGCGCAGTTCGAAATTAATCGACAGTGACAGAAATTTGTTGAGACGCCGGTCAAGCACGGGAAGAAATTTGCTGAGAGTGACAGAAATTTGTCGAGACGTCGGTCGAGCTGAGGAATAAATTTGTTAAGGCTTTGGTTTACATGGGAACAAATTTATCGACAGTGACAGAAATTTGTCGAGACGTCGGTCGAGCAGGGGAATAAATCTGTCGAGGCACTTGAGCTCAGGGAGAGATTTGTCGAGCGAGACAGAAATTTGTCGAGATGTCGGTCGAGCACGGGAATAAATCTGTCGAGAAGTCAGTCAAGAGCGGGGAGAAATTTATCGAGCGTTACAGTAATTTGTTGAGACGTCGGTCGAGCGCGGGAACAAATTTGTCGAGAAGGTCGCACGCACAAAGAGATTTGTCGAGAGTGACACAAATTTGTCGAGACGTCGGTCAAGCGCGGAAAGGATTCTGTCGAGACGGTCGAGCACAGGAAGAGATTTTCTGAGCCTTACAGAAATTTGTCGAGACGTCGGTCGAGAACGGGAAGAAATCTGTCAAGACGTCGGTCGAGCCGAGGAATAAATTTGTTAAAGCTTTGGTTGAGATGGCAACAAATTTGTCGATCGTGACACAAATTTGTCGAGACGTTGGTAGAGCACGGGAAGAAATTTGTCGAGACGTCGATCGAGCGCGGAAAGGATTCTGTCGAGACGGTCGAGCACAGGAAGAGATTTTCTGAGCCTTACAGAAATTTGTCGAGACGTCGGTCGAGAACGGGAAGAAATCTGTCAAGACGTCGGTCGAGCCGAGGAATAAATTTGTTAAAGCTTTGGTTGAGATGGCAACAAATTTGTCGATCGTGACACAAATTTGTCGAGACGTTGGTCGAGCGCAGGAAGAAATTTGCCGACATATCAGTCGAGAGCAGGAAAAAATTCTTCGAGCGTGACAGATATTTGTCGAGATGTCAGCTTAAAGCAGGAAGAAAACTGTTCAGACGGCCGAGCGCGGGAGGAGTTTTATCGGGAGTGACGGGAAGAAATTTGTCGAGACGTCGGTCGAGCACGGGAAGGAATCTGTCGAGAAGTCACTCGAGCGCGGGGAGAAATCTGTTGAGCGTTACAGTAATTTTTTGAGACGTCGGTCGAGCGCGGGAACAAATTTATCGAGAAGGTCGCACGCACAAAGAGATTTGTCGAGAGTGACACAAATTTGTCGAGACGTTGGTCGAGCACGGGAATAAATCTGTCGAGGCACTTGAGCTCAGGGAGAGATTTATCGAGCGAGACAGAAATTTGTCGAGACGTCGATCGAGCGCGGAACGGATTCTGTCGAGACGGTCGAGCACAGGAAGAGATTTTCTGAGCCTTACAGAAATTTGTCAAGACGTCGGTCGAGCGCGGGAACAAATTTGTCGAGAAGGTCGCACGCACAAAGAGATTTGTCGAGAGTGACACAAATTTGTCGAGACGTCGGTCGAGCGCGGAAAGGATTCTGTCGAGACGGTCGAGCACAGGAAGAGATTTTCTGAGCCTTACAGAAATTTGTCGAGACGTCGGTCGAGAACGGGAAGAAATCTGTCAAGACGTCGGTCGAGCTGAGGAATAAATTTGTTAAAGCTTTGGTTGAGATGGGAACAAATTTGTCGATCGTGACACAAATTTGTCGAGACGTTGGTAGAGCACGGGAAGAAATTTGTCGAGATGTCAGTCAAGCGCGGGAAGGAATCTGTCGAGACGGTCGAGCGCGGGAAGGAATTTATCGACAGTGACAGAAATTTGTCGAGACGTCGGTCGAGCAGGGGAATAAATCTGTCGAGGCACTTGAGCTCGGGAAGAGATTTGTCGAGCGAGACAGAAATTTGTCGATACGTCGGTCGAGCATGGGAAGAAATCTGTCAAGACATCGGTCGAGCTGAGGAATAAATTTGTTAAAGCTTTGGTTGAGATGGGAACAAATTTGTCGATCGTGACACAAATTTGTCAAGATGTTGGTAGAGCACGGGAAGAAATCTGTCGAGACGTCGATCGAGCGCGGAACGGATTCTGTCGAGACGGTCGAGCACAGGAAGAGATTTTCTGAGCCTTACAGAAATTTCTCGAGACGTCGGTCGAGCACGGGAACAAATCTCTCGAGACGGTCAAGCGCGGGAAGAAATTTGTCGAGAGTGATCGAAATTTGTCCAGACATCGGTCGAGCGCGGGAACAAATCTCTCGAGATGTCGGTCAAGAGCGTGAAGAAATTTGTCGAGAGTGACAGAAATTTGTCGAGATGTCAGTCAAGCGCGGGAAGGAATCTGTCGAGACGGTCGAGCGCGGGAAGGAATTTATCGACAGTGACAGAAATTTGTCGAGACGTCGGTCGAGCAGGGGAATAAATCTGTCGAGGCACTTGAGCTCGGGAAGAGATTTGTCGAGCGAGACAGAAATTTGTCGAGACGTCGGTCGAGCATGGGAAGAAATCTGTCAAGACGTCGGTCGAGCCGAGGAATAAATTTGTTAAAGCTTTGGTTGAGATGGCAACAAATTTGTCGATCGTGACACAAATTTGTCGAGACGTTGGTAGAACACGGGAAGAAATTTGCCGACATATCAGTCGAGAGCAGGAAAAAATTCTTCGAGCGTGACAGATATTTGTTGAGATGTCAGTCTAAAGCAGGAAGAAAACTGTTCAGACGGCCGAGCGCGGGAGGAGTTTTATCGAGAGTGACGGGAAGAAATTTGTCGAGACGTCGGTCGAGCACGGGAAGGAATCTGTCGAGAAGTCACTCGAGCGCGGGGAGAAATCTGTTGAGCGTTACAGTAATTTTTTGAGACGTCGGTCGAGCGCGGGAACAAATTTATCGAGAAGGTCGCACGCACAAAGAGATTTGTCGAGAGTGACACAAATTTGTCGAGACGTTGGTCGAGCACGGGAATAAATCTGTCGAGGCACTTGAGCTCAGGGAGAGATTTATCGAGCGAGACAGAAATTTGTCGAGACGTCGATCGAGCGCGGAACGGATTCTGTCGAGACGGTCGAGTAAGAGCGGGGAGAAATTTATCGAGCGTTACAGTAATTTGTTGAGATGTCGGTAGAGCGCGGGAACAAATTTGTCGAGAAGGTCGCACGCACAAAGAGATTTGTCGAGAATGACATAAATTTGTTGAGACGTTGGTAGAGTACGGGAAGATATTTGTCGAGACGTCGATCGAGCGCGGAACGGATTCTGTCGAGACGGTCGAGCACAGGAAGAGATTTTCTGAGCCTTACAGAAATTTGTCGAGACGTCGGTCGAGCGCGGGAACAAATTTGTCGAGAAGGTCGCACGCACAAAGAGATTTGTCGAGAGTGACACAAATTTGTCGAGACGTCGGTCAAGCGCGGAAAGGATTCTGTCGAGACGGTCGAGCACAGGAAGAGATTTTCTGAGCCTTACAGAAATTTGTCGAGACGTCGGTCGAGCATGGGAAGAAATCTGTCAAGACATCGGTCGAGCTGAGGAATAAATTTGTTAAAGCTTTGGTTGAGATGGGAACAAATTTGTCGATCGTGACACAAATTTGTCAAGATGTTGGTAGAGCACGGGAAGAAATCTGTCGAGACGTCGATCGAGCGCGGAACGGATTCTGTCGAGACGGTCGAGCACAGGAAGAGATTTTCTGAGCCTTACAGAAATTTCTCGAGACGTCGGTCGAGCACGGGAACAAATCTCTCGAGACGGTCAAGCGCGGGAAGAAATTTGTCGAGAGTGATCGAAATTTGTCCAGACATCGGTCGAGCGCGGGAACAAATCTCTCGAGATGTCGGTCAAGAGCGTGAAGAAATTTGTCGAGAGTGACAGAAATTTGTCGAGATGTCAGTCAAGCGCGGGAAGGAATCTGTCGAGACGGTCGAGCGCGGGAAGGAATTTATCGACAGTGACAGAAATTTGTCGAGACGTCGGTCGAGCAGGGGAATAAATCTGTCGAGGCACTTGAGCTCGGGAAGAGATTTGTCGAGCGAGACAGAAATTTGTCGAGACGTCGGTCGAGCATGGGAAGAAATCTGTCAAGACGTCGGTCGAGCCGAGGAATAAATTTGTTAAAGCTTTGGTTGAGATGGCAACAAATTTGTCGATCGTGACACAAATTTGTCGAGACGTTGGTTGAGCGCAGGAAGAAATTAGCCGACATATCAGTCGAGAGCAGGAAAAAATTCTTCGAGCGTGACAGATATTTGTCGAGATGTCAGCTTAAAGCAGGAAGAAAACTGTTCAGACGGCCGAGCGTGGGAGGAGTTTTATCGAGAGTGACGGGAAGAAATTTGTCGAGACGTCGGTCGAGCACGGGAAGGAATCTGTCGAGAAGTCACTCGAGCGCGGGGAGAAATCTGTTGAGCGTTACAGTAATTTTTTGAGACGTCGGTCGAGCGCGGGAACAAATTTATCGAGAAGGTCGCACGCACAAAGAGATTTGTCGAGAGTGACACAAATTTGTCGAGACGTTGGTCGAGCACGGGAATAAATCTGTCGAGGCACTTGAGCTCAGGGAGAGATTTATCGAGCGAGACAGAAATTTGTCGAGACGTCGATCGAGCGCGGAACGGATTCTGTCGATACGGTCGAGTAAGAGCGGGGAGAAATTTATCGAGCGTTACAGTAATTTGTTGAGATGTCAGTAGAGCGCGGGAATAAATTTGTCGAGAAGGTCGCACGCACAAAGAGATTTGTCGAGAATGACATAAATTTGTTGAGACGTTGGTAGAGTACGGGAAGATATTTGTCGAGACGTCGATCGAGCGCGGAACGGATTCTGTCGAGACGGTCGAGCACAGGAAGAGATTTTCTGAGCCTTACAGAAATTTGTCGAGACGTCGGTCGAGCGCGGGAACAAATTTGTCGAGAAGGTCGCACGCACAAAGAGATTTGTCGAGAGTGACACAAATTTGTCGAGACGTCGGTCAAGCGCGGAAAGGATTCTGTCGAGACAGTCGAGCACAGGAAGAGATTTTCTGAGCCTTACAGAAATTTCTCGAGACGTCGGTCGAGCACGGGAACAAATCTCTCGAGACGGTCAAGCGCGGGAAGAAATTTGTCGAGAGTGATCGAAATTTGTCCAGACATCGGTCGAGCGCGGGAACAAATCTCTCGAGATGTCGGTCAAGAGCGTGAAGAAATTTGTCGAGAGTGACAGAAATTTGTCGAGATGTCAGTCAAGCGCGGGAAGGAATCTGTCGAGACGGTCGAGCGCGGGAAGGAATTTATCGACAGTGACAGAAATTTGTCGAGACGTCGGTCAAGCAGGGGAATAAATCTGTCGAGGCACTTGAGCTCGGGAAGAGATTTGTCGAGCGAGATAGAAATTTGTCGAGACGTCGGTCGAGCATGGGAAGAAATCTGTCAAGACGTCGGTCGAGCCGAGGAATAAATTTGTTAAAGCTTTGGTTGAGATGGGAACAAATTTGTCGATCGTGACACAAATTTGTCGAGATGTTGGTAGAGCACGGGAAGAAATCTGTCGAGACGTCGATCGAGCGCGGAACGGATTCTGTCGAGACGGTCGAGCACAGGAAGAGATTTTCTGAGCCTTACAGAAATTTCTCGAGACGTCGGTCTAGCTTGGGAAGGAATCTGTCGAGAGTCACAGAATTTTTTCGAGACGTGGGTCGAGCGCGAGAAAGAATCTGTCAAGAGTGACAGAAATTTGTCGAGACGTTGGTCGAGCGCAGGAAGAAATTTGCCGACATATCAGTCGAGAGCAGGAAAAAATTCTTCGAGCGTGACAGATACTTGTCGAGATGTCAGCTTAAAGCAGGAAGAAAACTGTTCAGACGGCCGAGCGCGGGAGGAGTTTTATCGAGAGTGACGGGAAGAAATTTGTCGAGACGTCGGTCGAGCACGGGAAGGAATCTGTCGAGAAGTCACTGGAGCACGGGGAGAAATCTGTTGAGCGTTACAGTAATTTTTTGAGACGTCGGTCGAGCGCGGGAACAAATTTATCGAGAAGGTCGCACGCACAAAGAGATTTGTCGAGAGTGACACAAATTTGTCGAGACGTTGGTCGAGCACGGGAATAAATCTGTCGAGGCACTTCAGCTCAGGGAGAGATTTGTCGAGCGAGACAGAAATTTGTCGAGACGTCGATCGAGCGCGGAACGGATTCTGTCGAGACGGTCGAGTAAGAGCGGGGAAAAATTTATCGAACGTTACAGTAATTTGTTGAGACGTCGGTCGAGCGCGGGAACAAATTTGTCGAGAAGGTCGCACGCACAAAGAGATTTGTCGAGAGTGACAGAAATTTGTTGAGACGTCGGTCGAGCAGGGGAATAAATCTGTCGAGGCACTTGAGCTCAGGGAGAGATTTGTCGAGCGAGACAGAAATTTGTCGAGATGTCGGTCGAGCACGGGAATAAATCTGTCGAGAAGTCAGTCAAGAGCGGGGAGAAATTTATCGAGCGTTACAGTAATTTGTTGAGACGTCGGTCGAGCGCGGGAACAAATTTGTCGAGAAGGTCGCACGCACAAAGAGATTTGTCGAGAGTGACACAAATTTGTCGAGACGTCGGTCGAGCGCGGAAAGGATTCTGTCGAGACGGTCGAGCACAGGAAGAGATTTTCTGAGCCTTACAGAAATTTGTCGAGACGTCGGTCGAGAACGGGAAGAAATCTGTCAAGACGTCGGTCGAGCCGAGGAATAAATTTGTTAAAGCTTTGGTTGAGATGGGAACAAATTTGTCGATCGTGACACAAATTTGTCGAGACGTTGGTAGAGCACGGGAAGAAATTTGTCGAGACGTCAATCGAGCGCGGAAAGGATTCTGTCGAGACGGTCGAGCACAGGAAGAGATTTTCTGAGCCTTACAGAAATTTGTCGAGACGTCGGTCGAGAACGGGAAGAAATCTGTCAAGACGTCGGTCGAGCCGAGGAATAAATTTGTTAAAGCTTTGGTTGAGATGGCAACAAATTTGTCGATCGTGACACAAATTTGTCGAGACGTTGGTCGAGCGCAGGAAGAAATTTGCCGACATATCAGTCGAGAGCAGGAAAAAATTCTTCGAGCGTGACAGATATTTGTCGAGATGTCAGCTTAAAGCAGGAAGAAAACTGTTCAGACGGCCGAGCGCGGGAGGAGTTTTATCGAGAGTGACGGGAAGAAATTTGTCAAGACGTCGGTCGAGCACGGGAAGGAATCTGTCGAGAAGTCACTCGAGCGCGGGGAGAAATCTGTTGAGCGTTACAGTAATTTTTTGAGACGTCGGTCGAGCGCGGGAACAAATTTATCGAGAAGGTCGCACGCACAAAGAGATTTGTCGAGAGTGACACAAATTTGTCGAGACGTTGGTCGAGCACGGGAATAAATCTGTCGAGGCACTTGAGCTCAGGGAGAGATTTGTCGAGCGAGACAGAAATTTGTCGAGACGTCGATCGAGCGCGGAACGGATTCTGTCGAGACGGTCGAGTAAGAGCGGGGAGAAATTTATCGAGCGTTACAGTAATTTGTTGAGACGTCGGTCGAGCGCAGGAACAAATTTGTCGAGAAGGTCGCACGCACAAAGAGATTTGTCGAGAGTGACATAAATTTGTCGAGACGTTGGTAGAGTACGGGAAGAAATTTGTCGAGACGTCGATTGAGCGCGGAACGGATTCTGTCGAGACGGTCGAGCACAGGAAGAGATTTTCTGAGCCTTACAGAAATTTGTCGAGACGTCGGTCGAGCATGGGAAGAAATTTGTCGAGCGTTACAGAAATTTCTCGAGACGTCTGTCGAGTGCAGGGAGCAATCTGCTGAGACGGTCGAGAGCGGGAACAAATTTGTCGAGATTGACAGAAGTTTGTCGAGACGTCGGTCGTGCGCAGTTCGAAATTAATCGACAGTGACAGAAATTTGTCGAGACGTCGGTCGAGCTGAGGAATAAATTTGTTAAGGCTTTGGTTTACATGGGAACAAATTTATCGACAGTGACAGAAATTTGTCGAGACGTCGGTCGAGCAGGGGAATAAATCTGTCGAGGCACTTGAGCTCAGGGAGAGATTTGTCGAGCGAGACAGAAATTTGTCGAGATGTCGGTCGAGCACGGGAATAAATCTGTCGAGAAGTCAGTCAAGAGCGGGGAGAAATTTATCGAGCGTTACAGTAATTTGTTGAGACGTCGGTCGAGCGCGGGAACAAATTTGTCGAGAAGGTCGCACGCACAAAGAGATTTGTCGAGAGTGACACAAATTTGTCGAGACGTCGGTCAAGCGCGGAAAGGATTCTGTCGAGACGGTCGAGCACAGGAAGAGATTTTCTGAGCCTTACAGAAATTTGTCGAGACGTCGGTCGAGAACGGGAAGAAATCTGTCAAGACGTCGGTCGAGCCGAGGAATAAATTTGTTAAAGCTTTGGTTGAGATGGCAACAAATTTGTCGATCGTGACACAAATTTGTCGAGACGTTGGTCGAGCGCAGGAAGAAATTTGCCGACATATCAGTCGAGAGCTTGAAAAAATTCTTCTAGCGTGACAGATATTTGTCGAGATGTCAGCTTAAAGCAGGAAGAAAACTGTTCAGACGGCCGAGCGCGGGAGGAGTTTTATCGAGAGTGACGGGAAGAAATTTTTCGAGACGTCGGTCGAGCACGGGAAGGAATCTGTCGAGAAGTCACTGGAGCGCGGGGAGAAATCTGTTGAGCGTTACAGTAATTTTTTGAGACGTCGGTCGAGCGCGGGAACAAATTTATCGAGAAGGTCGCACGCACAAAGAGATTTGTCGAGAGTGACACAAATTTGTCGAGACGTTGGTCGAGCACGGGAATAAATCTGTCGAGGCACTTGAGCTCAGGGAGAGATTTATCGAGCGAGACAGAAATTTGTCGAGACGTCGATCGAGCGCGGAACGGATTCTGTCGATACGGTCGAGTAAGAGCGGGGAGAAATTTATCGAGCGTTACAGTAATTTGTTGAGATGTCGGTAGAGCGCGGGAACAAATTTGTCGAGAAGGTCGCACGCACAAAGAGATTTGTCGAGAATGACATAAATTTGTTGAGACGTTGGTAGAGTACGGGAAGATATTTGTCGAGACGTCGATCGAGCGCGGAACGGATTCTGTCGAGACGGTCGAGCACAGGAAGAGATTTTCTGAGCCTTACAGAAATTTGTCGAGACGTCGGTCGAGCGCGGGAACAAATTTGTCGAGAAGGTCGCACGCACAAAGAGATTTGTCGAGAGTGACACAAATTTGTCGAGACGTCGGTCAAGCGCGGAAAGGATTCTGTCGAGACAGTCGAGCACAGGAAGAGATTTTCTGAGCCTTACAGAAATTTGTCGAGACGTCGGTCGAGAACGGGAAGAAATCTGTCAAGACGTCGGTCGAGCTGAGGAATAAATTTGTTAAAGCTTTGGTTGAGATGGGAACAAATTTGTCGATCGTGACACAAATTTGTCGAGACGTTGGTAGAGCACGGGAAGAAATTTGTCGAGATGTCAGTCAAGCGCGGGAAGGAATCTGTCGAGACGGTCGAGCGCGGGAAGGAATTTATCGACAGTGACAGAAATTTGTCGAGACGTCGGTCGAGCAGGGGAATAAATCTGTCGAGGCACTTGAGCTCGGGAAGAGATTTGTCGAGCGAGACAGAAATTTGTCGATACGTCGGTCGAGCATGGGAAGAAATCTGTCAAGACATCGGTCGAGCTGAGGAATAAATTTGTTAAAGCTTTGGTTGAGATGGGAACAAATTTGTCGATCGTGACACAAATTTGTCAAGATGTTGGTAGAGCACGGGAAGAAATCTGTCGAGACGTCGATCGAGCGCGGAACGGATTCTGTCGAGACGGTCGAGCACAGGAAGAGATTTTCTGAGCCTTACAGAAATTTCTCGAGACGTCGGTCGAGCACGGGAACAAATCTCTCGAGACGGTCAAGCGCGGGAAGAAATTTGTCGAGAGTGATCGAAATTTGTCCAGACATCGGTCGAGCGTGGGAACAAATCTCTCGAGATGTCGGTCAAGAGCGTGAAGAAATTTGTCGAGAGTGACAGAAATTTGTCGAGATGTCAGTCAAGCGCGGGAAGGAATCTGTCGAGACGGTCGAGCGCGGGAAGGAATTTATCGACAGTGACAGAAATTTGTCGAGACGTCGGTCAAGCAGGGGAATAAATCTGTCGAGGCACTTGAGCTCGGGAAGAGATTTGTCGAGCGAGACAGAAATTTGTCGAGACGTCGGTCGAGCATGGGAAGAAATCTGTCAAGACGTCGGTCGAGCCGAGGAATAAATTTGTTAAAGCTTTGGTTGAGATGGCAACAAATTTGTCGATCGTGACACAAATTTGTCGAGACGTTGGTAGAACACGGGAAGAAATTTGCCGACATATCAGTCGAGAGCAGGAAAAAATTCTTCGAGCGTGACAGATATTTGTTGAGATGTCAGTCTAAAGCAGGAAGAAAACTGTTCAGACGGCCGAGCGCGGGAGGAGTTTTATCGAGAGTGACGGGAAGAAATTTGTCGAGACGTCGGTCGAGCACGGGAAGGAATCTGTCGAGAAGTCACTCGAGCGCGGGGAGAAATCTGTTGAGCGTTACAGTAATTTTTTGAGACGTCGGTCGAGCGCGGGAACAAATTTATCGAGAAGGTCGCACGCACAAAGAGATTTGTCGAGAGTGACACAAATTTGTCGAGACGTTGGTCGAGCACGGGAATAAATCTGTCGAGGCACTTGAGCTCAGGGAGAGATTTATCGAGCGAGACAGAAATTTGTCGAGACGTCGATCGAGCGCGGAACGGATTCTGTCGAGACGGTCGAGTAAGAGCGGGGAGAAATTTATCGAGCGTTACAGTAATTTGTTGAGATGTCGGTAGAGCGCGGGAACAAATTTGTCGAGAAGGTCGCACGCACAAAGAGATTTGTCGAGAATGACATAAATTTGTTGAGACGTTGGTAGAGTACGGGAAGATATTTGTCGAGACGTCGATCGAGCGCGGAACGGATTCTGTCGAGACGGTCGAGCACAGGAAGAGATTTTCTGAGCCTTACAGAAATTTGTCGAGACGTCGGTCGAGCGCGGGAACAAATTTGTCGAGAAGGTCGCACGCACAAAGAGATTTGTCGAGAGTGACACAAATTTGTCGAGACGTCGGTCAAGCGCGGAAAGGATTCTGTCGAGACGGTCGAGCACAGGAAGAGATTTTCTGAGCCTTACAGAAATTTGTCGAGACGTCGGTCGAGAACGGGAAGAAATCTGTCAAGACGTCGGTCGAGCTGAGGAATAAATTTGTTAAAGCTTTGGTTGAGATGGGAACAAATTTGTCGATCGTGACACAAATTTGTCGAGACGTTGGTAGAGCACGGGAAGAAATTTGTCGAGATGTCAGTCAAGCGCGGGAAGGAATCTGTCGAGACGGTCGAGCGCGGGAAGGAATTTATCGACAGTGACAGAAATTTGTCGAGACGTCGGTCGAGCAGGGGAATAAATCTGTCGAGGCACTTGAGCTCGGGAAGAGATTTGTCGAGCGAGACAGAAATTTGTCGATACGTCGGTCGAGCATGGGAAGAAATCTGTCAAGACATCGGTCGAGCTGAGGAATAAATTTGTTAAAGCTTTGGTTGAGATGGGAACAAATTTGTCGATCGTGACACAAATTTGTCAAGATGTTGGTAGAGCACGGGAAGAAATCTGTCGAGACGTCGATCGAGCGCGGAACGGATTCTGTCGAGACGGTCGAGCACAGGAAGAGATTTTCTGAGCCTTACAGAAATTTCTCGAGACGTCGGTCGAGCACGGGAACAAATCTCTCGAGACGGTCAAGCGCGGGAAGAAATTTGTCGAGAGTGATCGAAATTTGTCCAGACATCGGTCGAGCGCGGGAACAAATCTCTCGAGATGTCGGTCAAGAGCGTGAAGAAATTTGTCGAGAGTGACAGAAATTTGTCGAGATGTCAGTCAAGCGCGGGAAGGAATCTGTCGAGACGGTCGAGCGCGGGAAGGAATTTATCGACAGTGACAGAAATTTGTCGAGACGTCGGTCGAGCAGGGGAATAAATCTGTCGAGGCACTTGAGCTCGGGAAGAGATTTGTCGAGCGAGACAGAAATTTGTCGAGACGTCGGTCGAGCATGGGAAGAAATCTGTCAAGACGTCGGTCGAGCCGAGGAATAAATTTGTTAAAGCTTTGGTTGAGATGGCAACAAATTTGTCGATCGTGACACAAATTTGTCGAGACGTTGGTAGAACACGGGAAGAAATTTGCCGACATATCAGTCGAGAGCAGGAAAAAATTCTTCGAGCGTGACAGATATTTGTTGAGATGTCAGTCTAAAGCAGGAAGAAAACTGTTCAGACGGCCGAGCGCGGGAGGAGTTTTATCGAGAGTGACGGGAAGAAATTTGTCGAGACGTCGGTCGAGCACGGGAAGGAATCTGTCGAGAAGTCACTCGAGCGCGGGGAGAAATCTGTTGAGCGTTACAGTAATTTTTTGAGACGTCGGTCGAGCGCGGGAACAAATTTATCGAGAAGGTCGCACGCACAAAGAGATTTGTCAAGAGTGACACAAATTTGTCGAGACGTTGGTCGAGCACGGGAATAAATCTGTCGAGGCACTTGAGCTCAGGGAGAGATTTGTCGAGCGAGACAGAAATTTGTCGAGACGTCGATCGAGCGCGGAACGGATTCTGTCGAGACGGTCGAGTAAGAGCAGGGAGAAATTTATCGAGCGTTACAGTAATTTGTTGAGATGTCGGTCGAGCGCGGGAACAAATTTGTCGAGAAGGTCGCACGCACAAAGAGATTTGTTGAGAATGACATAAATTTGTTGAGACGTTGGTAGAGTACGGGAAGATATTTGTCGAGACGTCGATCGAGCGCGGAACGGATTCTGTCGAGACGGTCGAGCACAGGAAGAGATTTTCTGAGCCTTACAGAAATTTCTCGAGACGTCGGTCGAGCATGGGAAGAAATTTGTCGAGCGTTACAGAAATTTCTCGAGACGTCTGTCGAGCGCAGGGAGCAATCTGCTGAGACGGTCGAGAGCGGGAACAAATTTGTCAAGAGTGACAGAAGTTTGTCGAGACGTCGGTCGTGCGCAGTTCGAAATTTATCGACAGTGACAGAAATTTGTTGAGACGCCGGTCAAGCACGGGAAGAAATTTGCTGAGAGTGACAGAAATTTGTCGAGACGTCGGTCGAGCTGAGGAATAAATTTGTTAAGGCTTTGGTTTACATGGGAACAAATTTATCGACAGTGACAGAAATTTGTCGAGACGTCGGTCGAGCAGGGGAATAAATCTGTCGAGGCACTTGAGCTCAGGGAGAGATTTGTCGAGCGAGACAGAAATTTGTCGAGATGTCGGTCGAGCACGGGAATAAATCTGTCGAGAAGTCAGTCAAGAGCGGGGAGAAATTTATCGAGCGTTACAGTAATTTGTTGAGACGTCGGTCGAGCGCGGGAACAAATTTGTCGAGAAGGTCGCACGCACAAAGAGATTTGTCGAGAGTGACACAAATTTGTCGAGACGTCGGTCGAGCGCGGAAAGGATTCTGTCGAGACGGTCGAGCACAGGAAGAGATTTTCTGAGCCTTACAGAAATTTGTCGAGACGTCGGTCGAGAACGGGAAGAAATCTGTCAAGACGTCGGTCGAGCTGAGGAATAAATTTGTTAAAGCTTTGGTTGAGATGGGAACAAATTTGTCGATCGTGACACAAATTTGTCGAGACGTTGGTAGAGCACGGGAAGAAATTTGTCGAGACGTCGATCGAGCGCGGAAAGGATTCTGTCGAGACGGTCGAGCACAGGAAGAGATTTTCTGAGCCTTACAGAAATTTGTCGAGACGTCGGTCGAGAACGGGAAGAAATCTGTCAAGACGTCGGTCGAGCCGAGGAATAAATTTGTTAAAGCTTTGGTTGAGATGGGAACAAATTTGTCGATCGTGACACAAATTTGTCGAGACGTTGGTAGAGCACGGGAAGAAATCTGTCGAGACGTCGGTCGAGCGCGGAAAGGATTCTGTCGAGACGGTCGAGCACAGGAAGAGATTTTCTGAGCCTTACAGAAATTTCTCGAGACGTCGGTCTAGCTTGGGAAGGAATCTGTCGAGAGTCACAGAATTTTTTCGAGACGTGGGTCTAGCGCGAGAAAGAATCTGTCAAGAGTGACAGAAATTTGTCGAGACGTTGGTCGTGCGCAGGAAGAAATTTGCCGACATATCAGTCGAGAGCAGGAAAAAATTCTTCGAGCGTGACAGATATTTGTCGAGATGTCAGCTTAAAGCAGGAAGAAAACTGTTCAGACGGCCGAGCGCGGGAGGAGTTTTATCGAGAGTGACGGGAAGAAATTTGTCGAGACGTCGGTCGAGCACGGGAAGGAATCTGTCGAGAAGTCACTCGAGCGCGGGGAGAAATCTGTTGAGCGTTACAGTAATTTTTTGAGACGTCGGTCGAGCGCGGGAACAAATTTATCGAGAAGGTCGCACGCACAAAGAGATTTGTCGAGAGTGACACAAATTTGTCGAGACGTTGGTCGAGCACGGGAATAAATCTGTCGAGGCACTTGAGCTCAGGGAGAGATTTGTCGAGCGAGACAGAAATTTGTCGAGACGTCGATCGAGCGCGGAACGGATTCTGTCGAGACGGTCGAGTAAGAGCAGGGAGAAATTTATCGAGCGTTACAGTAATTTGTTGAGATGTCGGTCGAGCACGGGAACAAATTTGTCGAGAAGGTCGCACGCACAAAGAGATTTGTTGAGAATGACATAAATTTGTTGAGACGTTGGTAGAGTACGGGAAGATATTTGTCGAGACGTCGATCGAGCGCGGAACGGATTCTGTCGAGACGGTCGAGCACAGGAAGAGATTTTCTGAGCCTTACAGAAATTTGTCGAGACGTCGGTCGAGAACGGGAAGAAATCTGTCAAGACGTCGGTCGAGCCGAGGAATAAATTTGTTAAAGCTTTGGTTGAGATGGGAACAAATTTGTCGATCGTGACACAAATTTGTCGAGACGTTGGTAGAGCACGGGAAGAAATCTGTCGAGACGTCGGTCGAGCGCGGAAAGGATTCTGTCGAGACGGTCGAGCACAGGAAGAGATTTTCTGAGCCTTACAGAAATTTCTCGAGACGTCGGTCTAGCTTGGGAAGGAATCTGTCGAGAGTCACAGAATTTTTTCGAGACGTGGGTCGAGCGCGAGAAAGAATCTGTCAAGAGTGACAGAAATTTGTCGAGACGTTGGTCGTGCGCAGGAAGAAATTTGCCGACATATCAGTCGAGAGCAGGAAAAAATTCTTCGAGCGTGGCAGATATTTGTCGAGATGTCAGCTTAAAGCAGGAAGAAAACTGTTCAGACGGCCGAGCGCGGGAGGAGTTTTATCGAGAGTGACGGGAAGAAATTTGTCGAGACGTCGGTCGAGCACGGGAAGGAATCTGTCGAGAAGTCACTCGAGCGCGGGGAGAAATCTGTTGAGCGTTACAGTAATTTTTTGAGACGTCGGTCGAGCGCGGGAACAAATTTATCGAGAAGGTCGCACGCACAAAGAGATTTGTCGAGAGTGACACAAATTTGTCGAGACGTTGGTCGAGCACGGGAATAAATCTGTCGAGGCACTTGAGCTCAGGGAGAGATTTGTCGAGCGAGACAGAAATTTGTCGAGACGTCGATCGAGCGCGGAACGGATTCTGTCGAGACGGTCGAGTAAGAGCAGGGAGAAATTTATCGAGCGTTACAGTAATTTGTTGAGATGTCGGTCGAGCGCGGGAACAAATTTGTCGAGAAGGTCGCACGCACAAAGAGATTTGTTGAGAATGACATAAATTTGTTGAGACGTTGGTAGAGTACGGGAAGATATTTGTCGAGACGTCGATCGAGCGCGGAACGGATTCTGTCGAGACGGTCGAGCACAGGAAGAGATTTTCTGAGCCTTACAGAAATTTCTCGAGACGTCGGTCGAGCACGGGAACAAATCTCTCGAGACGGTCAAGCGCGGGAAGAAATTTGTCGAGAGTGATCGAAATTTGTCCAGACATCGGTCGAGCGTGGGAACAAATCTCTCGAGATGTCGGTCAAGAGCGTGAAGAAATTTGTCGAGAGTGACAGAAATTTGTCGAGATGTCAGTCAAGCGCGGGAAGGAATCTGTCGAGACGGTCGAGCGCGGGAAGGAATTTATCGACAGTGACAGAAATTTGTCGAGACGTCGGTCGAGCAGGGGAATAAATCTGTCGAGGCACTTGAGCTCAGGGAGAGATTTGTCGAGCGAGACAGAAATTTGTCGAGATGTCGGTTGAGCACGGGAATAAATCTGTCGAGAAGTCAGTCAAGAGCGGGGAGAAATTTATCGAGCGTTACAGTAATTTGTTGAGACGTCGGTCGAGCGCGGGAACAAATTTGTCGAGAAGGTCGCACGCACAAAGAGATTTGTCGAGAGTGACAGAAATTTGTCGAGACGTCGGTCGAGCAGGGGATTAAATCTTTCGAGGCACTTGAGCTCAGGGAGAGATTTGTCGAGCGAGACAGAAATTTGTCGAGATGTCGGTCGAGCACGGGAATAAATCTGTCGAGAAGTCAGTCAAGAGCGGGGAGAAATTTATCGAGCGTTACAGTAATTTGTTGAGACGTCGGTCGAGCGCGGGAACAAATTTGTCGAGAAGGTCGCACGCACAAAGAGATTTGTCGAGAGTGACATAAATTTGTCGAGACGTTGGTAGAGTACGGGAAGAAATTTGTCGAGACGTCGATTGAGCGCGGAACGGATTCTGTCGAGACGGTCGAGCACAGGAAGAGATTTTCTGAGCCTTACAGAAATTTGTCGAGACGTCGGTCGAGCATGGGAAGAAATTTGTCGAGCGTTACAGAAATTTCTCGAGACGTCTGTCGAGCGCAGGGAGCAATCTGCTGAGACGGTCGAGAGCGGGAACAAATTTGTCGAGAGTGACAGAAGTTTGTCGAGACGTCGGTCGTGCGCAGTTCGAAATTAATCGACAGTGACAGAAATTTGTTGAGACGCCGGTCAAGCACGGGAAGAAATTTGCTGAGAGTGACAGAAATTTGTCGAGACGTCGGTCGAGCTGAGGAATAAATTTGTTAAGGCTTTGGTTTACATGGGAACAAATTTATCGACAGTGACAGAAATTTGTCGAGACGTCGGTCGAGCAGGGGAATAAATCTGTCGAGGCACTTGAGCTCAGGGAGAGATTTGTCGAGCGAGACAGAAATTTGTCGAGATGTCGGTCGAGCACGGGAATAAATCTGTCGAGAAGTCAGTCAAGAGCGGGGAGAAATTTATCGAGCGTTACAGTAATTTGTTGAGACGTCGGTCGAGCGCGGGAACAAATTTGTCGAGAAGGTCGCACGCAGAAAGAGATTTGTCGAGAGTGACACAAATTTGTCGAGACGTCGGTCAAGCGCGGAAAGGATTCTGTCGAGACGGTCGAGCACAGGAAGAGATTTTCTGAGCCTTACAGAAATTTGTCGAGACGTCGGTCGAGCTGAGGAATAAATTTGTTAAAGCTTTGGTTGAGATGGGAACAAATTTGTCGATCGTGACACAAATTTGTCGAGACGTTGGTAGAGCACGGGAAGAAATTTGTCGAGATGTCAGTCAAGCGCGGGAAGGAATCTGTCGAGACGGTCGAGCGCGGGAAGGAATTTATCGACAGTGACAGAAATTTGTCGAGACGTCGGTCGAGCAGGGGAATAAATCTGTCGAGGCACTTGAGCTCGGGAAGAGATTTGTCGAGCGAGACAGAAATTTGTCGAGACGTCGGTCGAGCATGGGAAGAAATCTGTCAAGACGTCCGTCGAGCCGAGGAATAAATATGTTAAAGCTTTGGTTGAGATGGCAACAAATTTGTCGATCGTGACACAAATTTGTCGAGACGTTGGTCGAGCGCAGGAAGAAATTTGCCGACATATCAGTCGAGAGCAGGAAAAAATTCTTCGAGCGTGACAGATATTTGTCGAGATGTCAGCTTAAAGCAGGAAGAAAACTGTTCAGACGGCCGAGCGCGGGAGGAGTTTTATCGGGAGTGACGGGAAGAAATTTGTCGAGACGTCGGTCGAGCACGGGAAGGAATCTGTCGAGAAGTCACTCGAGCGCGGGGAGAAATCTGTTGAGCGTTACAGTAATTTTTTGAGACGTCGGTCGAGCGCGGGAACAAATTTATCGAGAAGGTCGCATGCACAAAGAGATTTGTCGAGAGTGACACAAATTTGTCGAGACGTTGGTCGAGCACGGGAATAAATCTGTCGAGGCACTTGAGCTCAGGGAGAGATTTATCGAGCGAGACAGAAATTTGTCGAGACGTCGATCGAGCGCGGAACGGATTCTGTCGAGACGGTCGAGTAAGAGCAGGGAGAAATTTATCGAACGTTACAGTAATTTGTTGAGATGTCGGTCGAGCGCGGGAACAAATTTGTCGAGAAGGTCGCACGCACAAAGAGATTTGTTGAGAATGACATAAATTTGTTGAGACGTTGGTAGAATACGGGAAGATATTTGTCGAGACGTCGATCTAGCGCGGAACGGATTCTGTCGAGACGGTCGAGCACAGGAAGAGATTTTCTGAGCCTTACAGAAATTTCTCGAGACGTCGGTCGAGCACGGGAACAAATCTCTCGAGACGGTCAAGCGCGGGAAGAAATTTGTCGAGAGTGATCGAAATTTGTCCAGACATCGGTCGAGCGCGGGAACAAATCTCTCGAGATGTCGGTCAAGAGCGTGAAGAAATTTGTCGAGAGTGACAGAAATTTGTCGAGATGTCAGTCAAGCGCGGGAAGGAATCTGTCGAGACGGTCGAGCGCGGGAAGGAATTTATCGACAGTGACAGAAATTTGTCGAGACGTCGGTCGAGCAGGGGAATAAATCTGTCGAGGCACTTGAGCTCGGGAAGAGATTTGTCGAGCGAGATAGAAATTTGTCGAGACGTCGGTCGAGCATGGGAAGAAATCTGTCAAGACGTCGGTCGAGCCGAGGAATAAATTTGTTAAAGCTTTGGTTGAGATGGGAACAAATTTGTCGATCGTGACACAAATTTGTCGAGATGTTGGTAGAGCACGGGAAGAAATCTGTCGAGACGTCGATCGAGCGCGGAACGGATTCTGTCGAGACGGTCGAGCACAGGAAGAGATTTTCTGAGCCTTACAGAAATTTCTCGAGACGTCGGTCTAGCTTGGGAAGGAATCTGTCGAGAGTCACAGAATTTTTTCGAGACGTGGGTCGAGCGCGAGAAAGAATCTGTCAAGAGTGACAGAAATTTGTCGAGACGTTGGTCGAGCGCAGGAAGAAATTTGCCGACATATCAGTCGAGAGCAGGAAAAAATTCTTCGAGCGTGACAGATACTTGTCGAGATGTCAGCTTAAATCAGGAAGAAAACTGTTCAGACGGCCGAGCGCGGGAGGAGTTTTATCGAGAGTGACGGGAAGAAATTTGTCGAGACGTCGGTCGAGCACGGGAAGGAATCTTTCGAGAAGTCACTGGAGCACGGGGAGAAATCTGTTGAGCGTTACAGTAATTTTTTGAGACGTCGGTCGAGCGCGGGAACAAATTTATCGAGAAGGTCGCACGCACAAAGAGATTTGTCGAGAGTGACACAAATTTGTCGAGACGTTGGTCGAGCACGGGAATAAATTTGTCGAGGCACTTCAGCTCAGGGAGAGATTTGTCGAGCGAGACAGAAATTTGTCGAGACGTCGATCGAGCGCGGAACGGATTCTGTCGAGACGGTCGAGTAAGAGCGGGGAAAAATTTATCGAACGTTACAGTAATTTGTTGAGACGTCGGTCGAGCGCGGGAACAAATTTGTCGAGAAGGTCGCACGCACAAAGAGATTTGTCGAGAGTGACAGAAATTTGTTGAGACGTCGGTCGAGCAGGGGAATAAATCTGTCGAGGCACTTGAGCTCAGGGAGAGATTTGTCGAGCGAGACAGAAATTTGTCGAGATGTCGGTCGAGCACGGGAATAAATCTGTCGAGAAGTCAGTCAAGAGCGGGGAGAAATTTATCGAGCGTTACAGTAATTTGTTGAGACGTCGGTCGAGCGCGGGAACAAATTTGTCGAGAAGGTCGCACGCACAAAGAGATTTGTCGAGAGTGACACAAATTTGTCGAGACGTCGGTCGAGCGCGGAAAGGATTCTGTCGAGACGGTCGAGCACAGGAAGAGATTTTCTGAGCCTTACAGAAATTTGTCGAGACGTCGGTCGAGAACGGGAAGAAATCTGTCAAGACGTCGGTCGAGCCGAGGAATAAATTTGTTAAAGCTTTGGTTGAGATGGGAACAAATTTGTCGATCGTGACACAAATTTGTCGAGACGTTGGTAGAGCACGGGAAGAAATTTGTCGAGACGTCGATCGAGCGCGGAAAGGATTCTGTCGAGACGGTCGAGCACAGGAAGAGATTTTCTGAGCCTTACAGAAATTTGTCGAGACGTCGGTCGAGAACGGGAAGAAATCTGTCAAGACGTCGGTCGAGCCGAGGAATAAATTTGTTAAAGCTTTGGTTGAGATGGCAACAAATTTGTCGATCGTGACACAAATTTGTCGAGACGTTGGTCGAGCGCAGGAAGAAATTTGCCGACATATCAGTCGAGAGCAGGAAAAAATTCTTCGAGCGTGACAGATATTTGTCGAGATGTCAGCTTAAAGCAGGAAGAAAACTGTTCAGACGGCCGAGCGCGGGAGGAGTTTTATCGAGAGTGACGGGAAGAAATTTGTCAAGACGTCGGTCGAGCACGGGAAGGAATCTGTCGAGAAGTCACTCGAGCGCGGGGAGAAATCTGTTGAGCGTTACAGTAATTTTTTGAGACGTCGGTCGAGCGCGGGAACAAATTTATCGAGAAGGTCGCACGCACAAAGAGATTTGTCGAGAGTGACACAAATTTGTCGAGACGTTGGTCGAGCACGGGAATAAATCTGTCGAGGCACTTGAGCTCAGGGAGAGATTTGTCGAGCGAGACAGAAATTTGTCGAGACGTCGATCGAGCGCGGAACGGATTCTGTCGAGACGGTCGAGTAAGAGCGGGGAGAAATTTATCGAGCGTTACAGTAATTTGTTGAGACGTCGGTCGAGCGCAGGAACAAATTTGTCGAGAAGGTCGCACGCACAAAGAGATTTGTCGAGAGTGACATAAATTTGTCGAGACGTTGGTAGAGTACGGGAAGAAATTTGTCGAGACGTCGATTGAGCGCGGAACGGATTCTGTCGAGACGGTCGAGCACAGGAAGAGATTTTCTGAGCCTTACAGAAATTTGTCGAGACGTCGGTCGAGCATGGGAAGAAATTTGTCGAGCGTTACAGAAATTTCTCGAGACGTCTGTCGAGCGCAGGGAGCAATCTGCTGAGACGGTCGAGAGCGGGAACAAATTTGTCGAGATTGACAGAAGTTTGTCGAGACGTCGGTCGTGCGCAGTTCGAAATTAATCGACAGTGACAGAAATTTGTCGAGACGTCGGTCGAGCTGAGGAATAAATTTGTTAAGGCTTTGGTTTACATGGGAACAAATTTATCGACAGTGACAGAAATTTGTCGAGACGTCGGTCGAGCAGGGGAATAAATCTGTCGAGGCACTTGAGCTCAGGGAGAGATTTGTCGAGCGAGACAGAAATTTGTCGAGATGTCGGTCGAGCACGGGAATAAATCTGTCGAGAAGTCAGTCAAGAGCGGGGAGAAATTTATCGAGCGTTACAGTAATTTGTTGAGACGTCGGTCGAGCGCGGGAACAAATTTGTCGAGAAGGTCGCACGCACAAAGAGATTTGTCGAGAGTGACACAAATTTGTCGAGACGTCGGTCAAGCGCGGAAAGGATTCTGTCGAGACGGTCGAGCACAGGAAGAGATTTTCTGAGCCTTACAGAAATTTGTCGAGACGTCGGTCGAGAACGGGAAGAAATCTGTCAAGACGTCGGTCGAGCCGAGGAATAAATTTGTTAAAGCTTTGGTTGAGATGGCAACAAATTTGTCGATCGTGACACAAATTTGTCGAGACGTTGGTCGAGCGCAGGAAGAAATTTGCCGACATATCAGTCGAGAGCTTGAAAAAATTCTTCTAGCGTGACAGATATTTGTCGAGATGTCAGCTTAAAGCAGGAAGAAAACTGTTCAGACGGCCGAGCGCGGGAGGAGTTTTATCGAGAGTGACGGGAAGAAATTTTTCGAGACGTCGGTCGAGCACGGGAAGGAATCTGTCGAGAAGTCACTCGAGCGCGGGGAGAAATCTGTTGAGCGTTACAGTAATTTTTTGAGACGTCGGTCGAGCGCGGGAACAAATTTATCGAGAAGGTCGCACGCACAAAGAGATTTGTCGAGAGTGACACAAATTTGTCGAGACGTTGGTCGAGCACGGGAATAAATCTGTCGAGGCACTTGAGCTCAGGGAGAGATTTATCGAGCGAGACAGAAATTTGTCGAGACGTCGATCGAGCGCGGAACGGATTCTGTCGATACGGTCGAGTAAGAGCGGGGAGAAATTTATCGAGCGTTACAGTAATTTGTTGAGATGTCGGTAGAGCGCGGGAACAAATTTGTCGAGAAGGTCGCACGCACAAAGAGATTTGTCGAGAATGACATAAATTTGTTGAGACGTTGGTAGAGTACGGGAAGATATTTGTCGAGACGTCGATCGAGCGCGGAACGGATTCTGTCGAGACGGTCGAGCACAGGAAGAGATTTTCTGAGCCTTACAGAAATTTGTCAAGACGTCGGTCGAGCGCGGGAACAAATTTGTCGAGAAGGTCGCACGCACAAAGAGATTTGTCGAGAGTGACACAAATTTGTCGAGACGTCGGTCGAGCGCGGAAAGGATTCTGTCGAGACGGTCGAGCACAGGAAGAGATTTTCTGAGCCTTACAGAAATTTGTCGAGACGTCGGTCGAGAACGGGAAGAAATCTGTCAAGACGTCGGTCGAGCTGAGGAATAAATTTGTTAAAGCTTTGGTTGAGATGGGAACAAATTTGTCGATCGTGACACAAATTTGTCGAGACGTTGGTAGAGCACGGGAAGAAATTTGTCGAGATGTCAGTCAAGCGCGGGAAGGAATCTGTCGAGACGGTCGAGCGCGGGAAGGAATTTATCGACAGTGACAGAAATTTGTCGAGACGTCGGTCGAGCAGGGGAATAAATCTGTCGAGGCACTTGAGCTCGGGAAGAGATTTGTCGAGCGAGACAGAAATTTGTCGATACGTCGGTCGAGCATGGGAAGAAATCTGTCAAGACATCGGTCGAGCTGAGGAATAAATTTGTTAAAGCTTTGGTTGAGATGGGAACAAATTTGTCGATCGTGACACAAATTTGTCAAGATGTTGGTAGAGCACGGGAAGAAATCTGTCGAGACGTCGATCGAGCGCGGAACGGATTCTGTCGAGACGGTCGAGCACAGGAAGAGATTTTCTGAGCCTTACAGAAATTTCTCGAGACGTCGGTCGAGCACGGGAACAAATCTCTCGAGACGGTCAAGCGCGGGAAGAAATTTGTCGAGAGTGATCGAAATTTGTCCAGACATCGGTCGAGCGCGGGAACAAATCTCTCGAGATGTCGGTCAAGAGCGTGAAGAAATTTGTCGAGAGTGACAGAAATTTGTCGAGATGTCAGTCAAGCGCGGGAAGGAATCTGTCGAGACGGTCGAGCGCGGGAAGGAATTTATCGACAGTGACAGAAATTTGTCGAGACGTCGGTCAAGCAGGGGAATAAATCTGTCGAGGCACTTGAGCTCGGGAAGAGATTTGTCGAGCGAGACAGAAATTTGTCGAGACGTCGGTCGAGCATGGGAAGAAATCTGTCAAGACGTCGGTCGAGCCGAGGAATAAATTTGTTAAAGCTTTGGTTGAGATGGCAACAAATTTGTCGATCGTGACACAAATTTGTCGAGACGTTGGTAGAACACGGGAAGAAATTTGCCGACATATCAGTCGAGAGCAGGAAAAAATTCTTCGAGCGTGACAGATATTTGTTGAGATGTCAGTCTAAAGCAGGAAGAAAACTGTTCAGACGGCCGAGCGCGGGAGGAGTTTTATCGAGAGTGACGGGAAGAAATTTGTCGAGACGTCGGTCGAGCACGGGAAGGAATCTGTCGAGAAGTCACTCGAGCGCGGGGAGAAATCTGTTGAGCGTTACAGTAATTTTTTGAGACGTCGGTCGAGCGCGGGAACAAATTTATCGAGAAGGTCGCACGCACAAAGAGATTTGTCGAGAGTGACACAAATTTGTCGAGACGTTGGTCGAGCACGGGAATAAATCTGTCGAGGCACTTGAGCTCAGGGAGAGATTTATCGAGCGAGACAGAAATTTGTCGAGACGTCGATCGAGCGCGGAACGGATTCTGTCGAGACGGTCGAGTAAGAGCGGGGAGAAATTTATCGAGCGTTACAGTAATTTGTTGAGATGTCGGTAGAGCGCGGGAACAAATTTGTCGAGAAGGTCGCACGCACAAAGAGATTTGTCGAGAATGACATAAATTTGTTGAGACGTTGGTAGAGTACGGGAAGATATTTGTCGAGACGTCGATCGAGCGCGGAACGGATTCTGTCGAGACGGTCGAGCACAGGAAGAGATTTTCTGAGCCTTACAGAAATTTGTCGAGACGTCGGTCGAGCGCGGGAACAAATTTGTCGAGAAGGTCGCACGCACAAAGAGATTTGTCGAGAGTGACACAAATTTGTCGAGACGTCGGTCAAGCGCGGAAAGGATTCTGTCGAGACGGTCGAGCACAGGAAGAGATTTTCTGAGCCTTACAGAAATTTGTCGAGACGTCGGTCGAGAACGGGAAGAAATCTGTCAAGACGTCGGTCGAGCTGAGGAATAAATTTGTTAAAGCTTTGGTTGAGATGGGAACAAATTTGTCGATCGTGACACAAATTTGTCGAGACGTTGGTAGAGCACGGGAAGAAATTTGTCGAGATGTCAGTCAAGCGCGGGAAGGAATCTGTCGAGACGGTCGAGCGCGGGAAGGAATTTATCGACAGTGACAGAAATTTGTCGAGACGTCGGTCGAGCAGGGGAATAAATCTGTCGAGGCACTTGAGCTCGGGAAGAGATTTGTCGAGCGAGACAGAAATTTGTCGATACGTCGGTCGAGCATGGGAAGAAATCTGTCAAGACATCGGTCGAGCTGAGGAATAAATTTGTTAAAGCTTTGGTTGAGATGGGAACAAATTTGTCGATCGTGACACAAATTTGTCAAGATGTTGGTAGAGCACGGGAAGAAATCTGTCGAGACGTCGATCGAGCGCGGAACGGATTCTGTCGAGACGGTCGAGCACAGGAAGAGATTTTCTGAGCCTTACAGAAATTTCTCGAGACGTCGGTCGAGCACGGGAACAAATCTCTCGAGACGGTCAAGCGCGGGAAGAAATTTGTCGAGAGTGATCGAAATTTGTCCAGACATCGGTCGAGCGCGGGAACAAATCTCTCGAGATGTCGGTCAAGAGCGTGAAGAAATTTGTCGAGAGTGACAGAAATTTGTCGAGATGTCAGTCAAGCGCGGGAAGGAATCTGTCGAGACGGTCGAGCGCGGGAAGGAATTTATCGACAGTGACAGAAATTTGTCGAGACGTCGGTCGAGCAGGGGAATAAATCTGTCGAGGCACTTGAGCTCGGGAAGAGATTTGTCGAGCGAGACAGAAATTTGTCGAGACGTCGGTCGAGCATGGGAAGAAATCTGTCAAGACGTCGGTCGAGCCGAGGAATAAATTTGTTAAAGCTTTGGTTGAGATGGCAACAAATTTGTCGATCGTGACACAAATTTGTCGAGACGTTGGTAGAACACGGGAAGAAATTTGCCGACATATCAGTCGAGAGCAGGAAAAAATTCTTCGAGCGTGACAGATATTTGTTGAGATGTCAGTCTAAAGCAGGAAGAAAACTGTTCAGACGGCCGAGCGCGGGAGGAGTTTTATCGAGAGTGACGGGAAGAAATTTGTCGAGACGTCGGTCGAGCACGGGAAGGAATCTGTCGAGAAGTCACTCGAGCGCGGAGAGAAATCTGTTGAGCGTTACAGTAATTTTTTGAGACGTCGGTCGAGCGCGGGAACAAATTTATCGAGAAGGTCGCACGCACAAAGAGATTTGTCGAGAGTGACACAAATTTGTCGAGACGTTGGTCGAGCACGGGAATAAATCTGTCGAGGCACTTGAGCTCAGGGAGAGATTTGTCGAGCGAGACAGAAATTTGTCGAGACGTCGATCGAGCGCGGAACGGATTCTGTCGAGACAGTCGAGTAAGAGCAGGGAGAAATTTATCGAGCGTTACAGTAATTTGTTGAGATGTCGGTCGAGCGCGGGAACAAATTTGTCGAGAAGGTCGCACGCACAAAGAGATTTGTTGAGAATGACATAAATTTGTTGAGACGTTGGTAGAGTACGGGAAGATATTTGTCGAGACGTCGATCGAGCGCGGAACGGATTCTGTCGAGACGGTCGAGCACAGGAAGAGATTTTCTGAGCCTTACAGAAATTTCTCGAGACGTCGGTCGAGCACGGGAACAAATCTCTCGAGACGGTCAAGCGCGGGAAGAAATTTGTCGAGAGTGATCGAAATTTGTCCAGACATCGGTCGAGCGTGGGAACAAATCTCTCGAGATGTCGGTCAAGAGCGTGAAGAAATTTGTCGAGAGTGACAGAAATTTGTCGAGATGTCAGTCAAGCGCGGGAAGGAATCTGTCGAGACGGTCGAGCGCGGGAAGGAATTTATCGACAGTGACAGAAATTTGTCGAGACGTCGGTCGAGCAGGGGAATAAATCTGTCGAGGCACTTGAGCTCAGGGAGAGATTTGTCGAGCGAGACAGAAATTTGTCGAGATGTCGGTTGAGCACGGGAATAAATCTGTCGAGAAGTCAGTCAAGAGCGGGGAGAAATTTATCGAACGTTACAGTAATTTGTTGAGACGTCGGTCGAGCGCGGGAACAAATTTGTCGAGAAGGTCGCACGCACAAAGAGATTTGTCGAGAGTGACAGAAATTTGTCGAGACGTCGGTCGAGCAGGGGATTAAATCTGTCGAGGCACTTGAGCTCAGGGAGAGATTTGTCGAGCGAGACAGAAATTTGTCGAGATGTCGGTTGAGCACGGGAATAAATCTGTCGAGAAGTCAGTCAAGAGCGGGGAGAAATTTATCGAGCGTTACAGTAATTTGTTGAGACGTCGGTCGAGCGCGGGAACAAATTTGTCGAGAAGGTCGCACGCACAAAGAGATTTGTCGAGAGTGACATAAATTTGTCGAGACGTTGGTAGAGTACGGGAAGAAATTTGTCGAGACGTCGATTGAGCGCGGAACGGATTCTGTCGAGACGGTCGAGCACAGGAAGAGATTTTCTGAGCCTTACAGAAATTTGTTGAGACGTCGGTCGAGCATGGGAAGAAATTTGTCGAGCGTTACAGAAATTTCTCGAGACGTCTGTCGAGCGCAGGGAGCAATCTGCTGAGACGGTCGAGAGCGGGAACAAATTTGTCGAGAGTGACAGAAGTTTGTCGAGATGTCGGTCGAGCACGGGAATAAATCTGTCGAGAAGTCAGTCAAGAGCGGGGAGAAATTTATCGAGCGTTACAGTAATTTGTTGAGACGTCGGTCGAGCGCGGGAACAAATTTGTCGAGAAGGTCGCACGCACAAAGAGATTTGTCGAGAGTGACACAAATTTGTCGAGACGTCGGTCAAGCGCGGAAAGGATTCTGTCGAGACGGTCGAGCACAGGAAGAGATTTTCTGAGCCTTACAGAAATTTGTCGAGACGTCGGTCGAGAACGGGAAGAAATCTGTCAAGACGTCGGTCGAGCCGAGGAATAAATTTGTTAAAGCTTTGGTTGAGATGGCAACAAATTTGTCGATCGTGACACAAATTTGTCGAGACGTTGGTCGAGCGCAGGAAGAAATTTGCCGACATATCAGTCGAGAGCTTGAAAAAATTCTTCTAGCGTGACAGATATTTGTCGAGATGTCAGCTTAAAGCAGGAAGAAAACTGTTCAGACGGCCGAGCGCGGGAGGAGTTTTATCGAGAGTGACGGGAAGAAATTTTTCGAGACGTCGGTCGAGCACGGGAAGGAATCTGTCGAGAAGTCACTGGAGCGCGGGGAGAAATCTGTTGAGCGTTACAGTAATTTTTTGAGACGTCGGTCGAGCGCGGGAACAAATTTATCGAGAAGGTCGCACGCACAAAGAGATTTGTCGAGAGTGACACAAATTTGTCGAGACGTTGGTCGAGCACGGGAATAAATCTGTCGAGGCACTTGAGCTCAGGGAGAGATTTATCGAGCGAGACAGAAATTTGTCGAGACGTCGATCGAGCGCGGAACGGATTCTGTCGATACGGTCGAGTAAGAGCGGGGAGAAATTTATCGAGCGTTACAGTAATTTGTTGAGATGTCGGTAGAGCGCGGGAACAAATTTGTCGAGAAGGTCGCACGCACAAAGAGATTTGTCGAGAATGACATAAATTTGTTGAGACGTTGGTAGAGTACGGGAAGATATTTGTCGAGACGTCGATTGAGCGCGGAACGGATTCTGTCGAGACGGTCGAGCACAGGAAGAGATTTTCTGAGCCTTACAGAAATTTGTCAAGACGTCGGTCGAGCGCGGGAACAAATTTGTCGAGAAGGTCGCACGCACAAAGAGATTTGTCGAGAGTGACACAAATTTGTCGAGACGTCGGTCAAGCGCGGAAAGGATTCTGTCGAGACGGTCGAGCACAGGAAGAGATTTTCTGAGCCTTACAGAAATTTGTCGAGACGTCGGTCGAGAACGGGAAGAAATCTGTCAAGACGTCGGTCGAGCTGAGGAATAAATTTGTTAAAGCTTTGGTTGAGATGGGAACAAATTTGTCGATCGTGACACAAATTTGTCGAGACGTTGGTAGAGCACGGGAAGAAATTTGTCGAGATGTCAGTCAAGCGCGGGAAGGAATCTGTCGAGACGGTCGAGCGCGGGAAGGAATTTATCGACAGTGACAGAAATTTGTCGAGACGTCGGTCGAGCAGGGGAATAAATCTGTCGAGGCACTTGAGCTCGGGAAGAGATTTGTCGAGCGAGACAGAAATTTGTCGATACGTCGGTCGAGCATGGGAAGAAATCTGTCAAGACATCGGTCGAGCTGAGGAATAAATTTGTTAAAGCTTTGGTTGAGATGGGAACAAATTTGTCGATCGTGACACAAATTTGTCAAGATGTTGGTAGAGCACGGGAAGAAATCTGTCGAGACGTCGATCGAGCGCGGAACGGATTCTGTCGAGACGGTCGAGCACAGGAAGAGATTTTCTGAGCCTTACAGAAATTTGTCGAGACGTCGGTCGAGAACGGGAAGAAATCTGTCAAGACGTCGGTCGAGCCGAGGAATAAATTTGTTAAAGCTTTGGTTGAGATGGCAACAAATTTGTCGATCGTGACACAAATTTGTCGAGACGTTGGTCGAGCGCAGGAAGAAATTTGCCGACATATCAGTCGAGAGCTTGAAAAAATTCTTCTAGCGTGACAGATATTTGTCGAGATGTCAGCTTAAAGCAGGAAGAAAACTGTTCAGACGGCCGAGCGCGGGAGGAGTTTTATCGAGAGTGACGGGAAGAAATTTTTCGAGACGTCGGTCGAGCACGGGAAGGAATCTGTCGAGAAGTCACTGGAGCGCGGGGAGAAATCTGTTGAGCGTTACAGTAATTTTTTGAGACGTCGGTCGAGCGCGGGAACAAATTTATCGAGAAGGTCGCACGCACAAAGAGATTTGTCGAGAGTGACACAAATTTGTCGAGACGTTGGTCGAGCACGGGAATAAATCTGTCGAGGCACTTGAGCTCAGGGAGAGATTTATCGAGCGAGACAGAAATTTGTCGAGACGTCGATCGAGCGCGGAACGGATTCTGTCGATACGGTCGAGTAAGAGCGGGGAGAAATTTATCGAGCGTTACAGTAATTTGTTGAGATGTCGGTAGAGCGCGGGAACAAATTTGTCGAGAAGGTCGCACGCACAAAGAGATTTGTCGAGAATGACATAAATTTGTTGAGACGTTGGTAGAGTACGGGAAGATATTTGTCGAGACGTCGATTGAGCGCGGAACGGATTCTGTCGAGACGGTCGAGCACAGGAAGAGATTTTCTGAGCCTTACAGAAATTTGTCAAGACGTCGGTCGAGCGCGGGAACAAATTTGTCGAGAAGGTCGCACGCACAAAGAGATTTGTCGAGAGTGACACAAATTTGTCGAGACGTCGGTCAAGCGCGGAAAGGATTCTGTCGAGACGGTCGAGCACAGGAAGAGATTTTCTGAGCCTTACAGAAATTTGTCGAGACGTCGGTCGAGAACGGGAAGAAATCTGTCAAGACGTCGGTCGAGCTGAGGAATAAATTTGTTAAAGCTTTGGTTGAGATGGGAACAAATTTGTCGATCGTGACACAAATTTGTCGAGACGTTGGTAGAGCACGGGAAGAAATTTGTCGAGATGTCAGTCAAGCGCGGGAAGGAATCTGTCGAGACGGTCGAGCGCGGGAAGGAATTTATCGACAGTGACAGAAATTTGTCGAGACGTCGGTCGAGCAGGGGAATAAATCTGTCGAGGCACTTGAGCTCGGGAAGAGATTTGTCGAGCGAGACAGAAATTTGTCGATACGTCGGTCGAGCATGGGAAGAAATCTGTCAAGACATCGGTCGAGCTGAGGAATAAATTTGTTAAAGCTTTGGTTGAGATGGGAACAAATTTGTCGATCGTGACACAAATTTGTCAAGATGTTGGTAGAGCACGGGAAGAAATCTGTCGAGACGTCGATCGAGCGCGGAACGGATTCTGTCGAGACGGTCGAGCACAGGAAGAGATTTTCTGAGCCTTACAGAAATTTCTCGAGACGTCGGTCGAGCACGGGAACAAATCTCTCGAGACGGTCAAGCGCGGGAAGAAATTTGTCGAGAGTGATCGAAATTTGTCCAGACATCGGTCGAGCGCGGGAACAAATCTCTCGAGATGTCGGTCAAGAGCGTGAAGAAATTTGTCGAGAGTGACAGAAATTTGTCGAGATGTCAGTCAAGCGCGGGAAGGAATCTGTCGAGACGGTCGAGCGCGGGAAGGAATTTATCGACAGTGACAGAAATTTGTCGAGACGTCGGTCAAGCAGGGGAATAAATCTGTCGAGGCACTTGAGCTCGGGAAGAGATTTGTCGAGCGAGACAGAAATTTGTCGAGACGTCGGTCGAGCATGGGAAGAAATCTGTCAAGACGTCGGTCGAGCCGAGGAATAAATTTGTTAAAGCTTTGGTTGAGATGGCAACAAATTTGTCGATCGTGACACAAATTTGTCGAGACGTTGGTAGAACACGGGAAGAAATTTGCCGACATATCAGTCGAGAGCAGGAAAAAATTCTTCGAGCGTGACAGATATTTGTTGAGATGTCAGTCTAAAGCAGGAAGAAAAATGTTCAGACGGCCGAGCGCGGGAGGAGTTTTATCGAGAGTGACGGGAAGAAATTTGTCGAGACGTCGGTCGAGCACGGGAAGGAATCTGTCGAGAAGTCACTCGAGCGCGGGGAGAAATCTGTTGAGCGTTACAGTAATTTTTTGAGACGTCGGTCGAGCGCGGGAACAAATTTATCGAGAAGGTCGCACGCACAAAGAGATTTGTCGAGAGTGACACAAATTTGTCGAGACGTTGGTCGAGCACGGGAATAAATCTGTCGAGGCACTTGAGCTCAGGGAGAGATTTGTCGAGCGAGACAGAAATTTGTCGAGACGTCGATCGAGCGCGGAACGGATTCTGTCGAGACGGTCGAGTAAGAGCGGGGAGAAATTTATCGAGCGTTACAGTAATTTGTTGAGATGTCGGTCGAGCGCGGGAACAAATTTGTCGAGAAGGTCGCACGCACAAAGAGATTTGTTGAGAATGACATAAATTTGTTGAGACGTTGGTAGAGTACGGGAAGATATTTGTCGAGACGTCGATCGAGCGCGGAACGGATTCTGTCGAGACGGTCGAGCACAGGAAGAGATTTTCTGAGCCTTACAGAAATTTCTCGAGACGTCGGTCGAGCACGGGAACAAATCTCTCGAGACGGTCAAGCGCGGGAAGAAATTTGTCGAGAGTGATCGAAATTTGTCCAGACATCGGTCGAGCGTGGGAACAAATCTCTCGAGATGTCGGTCAAGAGCGTGAAGAAATTTGTCGAGAGTGACAGAAATTTGTCGAGATGTCAGTCAAGCGCGGGAAGGAATCTGTCGAGACGGTCGAGCGCGGGAAGGAATTTATCGACAGTGACAGAAATTTGTCGAGACGTCGGTCGAGCAGGGGAATAAATCTGTCGAGGCACTTGAGCTCAGGGAGAGATTTGTCGAGCGAGACAGAAATTTGTCGAGATGTCGGTTGAGCACGGGAATAAATCTGTCGAGAAGTCAGTCAAGAGCGGGGAGAAATTTATCGAACGTTACAGTAATTTGTTGAGACGTCGGTCGAGCGCGGGAACAAATTTGTCGAGAAGGTCGCACGCACAAAGAGATTTGTCGAGAGTGACAGAAATTTGTCGAGACGTCGGTCGAGCAGGGGATTAAATCTGTCGAGGCACTTGAGCTCAGGGAGAGATTTGTCGAGCGAGACAGAAATTTGTCGAGATGTCGGTTGAGCACGGGAATAAATCTGTCGAGAAGTCAGTCAAGAGCGGGGAGAAATTTATCGAGCGTTACAGTAATTTGTTGAGACGTCGGTCGAGCGCGGGAACAAATTTGTCGAGAAGGTCGCACGCACAAAGAGATTTGTCGAGAGTGACATAAATTTGTCGAGACGTTGGTAGAGTACGGGAAGAAATTTGTCGAGACGTCGATTGAGCGCGGAACGGATTCTGTCGAGACGGTCGAGCACAGGAAGAGATTTTCTGAGCCTTACAGAAATTTGTCGAGACGTCGGTCGAGCATGGGAAGAAATTTGTCGAGCGTTACAGAAATTTCTCGAGACGTCTGTCGAGCGCAGGGAGCAATCTGCTGAGACGGTCGAGAGCGGGAACAAATTTGTCGAGAGTGACAGAAGTTTGTCGAGACGTCGGTCGTGCGCAGTTCGAAATTAATCGACAGTGACAGAAATTTGTTGAGACGCCGGTCAAGCACGGGAAGAAATTTGCTGAGAGTGACAGAAATTTGTCGAGACGTCGGTCGAGCTGAGGAATAAATTTGTTAAGGCTTTGGTTTACATGGGAACAAATTTATCGACAGTGACAGAAATTTGTCGAGACGTCGGTCGAGCAGGGGAATAAATCTGTCGAGGCACTTGAGCTCAGGGAGAGATTTGTCGAGCGAGACAGAAATTTGTCGAGATGTCGGTCGAGCACGGGAATAAATCTGTCGAGAAGTCAGTCAAGAGCGGGGAGAAATTTATCGAGCGTTACAGTAATTTGTTGAGACGTCGGTCGAGCGCGGGAACAAATTTGTCGAGAAGGTCGCACGCACAAAGAGATTTGTCGAGAGTGACACAAATTTGTCGAGACGTCGGTCAAGCGCGGAAAGGATTCTGTCGAGACGGTCGAGCACAGGAAGAGATTTTCTGAGCCTTACAGAAATTTGTCGAGACGTCGGTCGAGAACGGGAAGAAATCTGTCAAGACGTCGGTCGAGCCGAGGAATAAATTTGTTAAAGCTTTGGTTGAGATGGCAACAAATTTGTCGATCGTGACACAAATTTGTCGAGACGTTGGTCGAGCGCAGGAAGAAATTTGCCGACATATCAGTCGAGAGCTTGAAAAAATTCTTCTAGCGTGACAGATATTTGTCGAGATGTCAGCTTAAAGCAGGAAGAAAACTGTTCAGACGGCCGAGCGCGGGAGGAGTTTTATCGAGAGTGACGGGAAGAAATTTTTCGAGACGTCGGTCGAGCACGGGAAGGAATCTGTCGAGAAGTCACTGGAGCGCGGGGAGAAATCTGTTGAGCGTTACAGTAATTTTTTGAGACGTCGGTCGAGCGCGGGAACAAATTTATCGAGAAGGTCGCACGCACAAAGAGATTTGTCGAGAGTGACACAAATTTGTCGAGACGTTGGTCGAGCACGGGAATAAATCTGTCGAGGCACTTGAGCTCAGGGAGAGATTTATCGAGCGAGACAGAAATTTGTCGAGACGTCGATCGAGCGCGGAACGGATTCTGTCGAGACGGTCGAGTAAGAGCGGGGAGAAATTTATCGAGCGTTACAGTAATTTGTTGAGATGTCGGTAGAGCGCGGGAACAAATTTGTCGAGAAGGTCGCACGCACAAAGAGATTTGTCGAGAATGACATAAATTTGTTGAGACGTTGGTAGAGTACGGGAAGATATTTGTCGAGACGTCGATCGAGCGCGGAACGGATTCTGTCGAGACGGTCGAGCACAGGAAGAGATTTTCTGAGCCTTACAGAAATTTGTCAAGACGTCGGTCGAGCGCGGGAACAAATTTGTCGAGAAGGTCGCACGCACAAAGAGATTTGTCGAGAGTGACACAAATTTGTCGAGACGTCGGTCAAGCGCGGAAAGGATTCTGTCGAGACGGTCGAGCACAGGAAGAGATTTTCTGAGCCTTACAGAAATTTGTCGAGACGTCGGTCGAGAACGGGAAGAAATCTGTCAAGACGTCGGTCGAGCTGAGGAATAAATTTGTTAAAGCTTTGGTTGAGATGGGAACAAATTTGTCGATCGTGACACAAATTTGTCGAGACGTTGGTAGAGCACGGGAAGAAATTTGTCGAGATGTCAGTCAAGCGCGGGAAGGAATCTGTCGAGACGGTCGAGCGCGGGAAGGAATTTATCGACAGTGACAGAAATTTGTCGAGACGTCGGTCGAGCAGGGGAATAAATCTGTCGAGGCACTTGAGCTCGGGAAGAGATTTGTCGAGCGAGACAGAAATTTGTCGATACGTCGGTCGAGCATGGGAAGAAATCTGTCAAGACATCGGTCGAGCTGAGGAATAAATTTGTTAAAGCTTTGGTTGAGATGGGAACAAATTTGTCGATCGTGACACAAATTTGTCAAGATGTTGGTAGAGCACGGGAAGAAATCTGTCGAGACGTCGATCGAGCGCGGAACGGATTCTGTCGAGACGGTCGAGCACAGGAAGAGATTTTCTGAGCCTTACAGAAATTTCTCGAGACGTCGGTCGAGCACGGGAACAAATCTCTCGAGACGGTCAAGCGCGGGAAGAAATTTGTCGAGAGTGATCGAAATTTGTCCAGACATCGGTCGAGCGCGGGAACAAATCTCTCGAGATGTCGGTCAAGAGCGTGAAGAAATTTGTCGAGAGTGACAGAAATTTGTCGAGATGTCAGTCAAGCGCGGGAAGGAATCTGTCGAGACGGTCGAGCGCGGGAAGGAATTTATCGACAGTGACAGAAATTTGTCGAGACGTCGGTCAAGCAGGGGAATAAATCTGTCGAGGCACTTGAGCTCGGGAAGAGATTTGTCGAGCGAGACAGAAATTTGTCGAGACGTCGGTCGAGCATGGGAAGAAATCTGTCAAGACGTCGGTCGAGCCGAGGAATAAATTTGTTAAAGCTTTGGTTGAGATGGCAACAAATTTGTCGATCGTGACACAAATTTGTCGAGACGTTGGTAGAACACGGGAAGAAATTTGCCGACATATCAGTCGAGAGCAGGAAAAAATTCTTCGAGCGTGACAGATATTTGTTGAGATGTCAGTCTAAAGCAGGAAGAAAACTGTTCAGACGGCCGAGCGCGGGAGGAGTTTTATCGAGAGTGACGGGAAGAAATTTGTCGAGACGTCGGTCGAGCACGGGAAGGAATCTGTCGAGAAGTCACTCGAGCGCGGGGAGAAATCTGTTGAGCGTTACAGTAATTTTTTGAGACGTCGGTCGAGCGCGGGAACAAATTTATCGAGAAGGTCGCACGCACAAAGAGATTTGTCGAGAGTGACACAAATTTGTCGAGACGTTGGTCGAGCACGGGAATAAATCTGTCGAGGCACTTGAGCTCAGGGAGAGATTTATCGAGCGAGACAGAAATTTGTCGAGACGTCGATCGAGCGCGGAACGGATTCTGTCGAGACGGTCGAGTAAGAGCGGGGAGAAATTTATCGAGCGTTACAGTAATTTGTTGAGATGTCGGTAGAGCGCGGGAACAAATTTGTCGAGAAGGTCGCACGCACAAAGAGATTTGTCGAGAATGACATAAATTTGTTGAGACGTTGGTAGAGTACGGGAAGATATTTGTCGAGACGTCGATCGAGCGCGGAACGGATTCTGTCGAGACGGTCGAGCACAGGAAGAGATTTTCTGAGCCTTACAGAAATTTGTCGAGACGTCGGTCGAGCGCGGGAACAAATTTGTCGAGAAGGTCGCACGCACAAAGAGATTTGTCGAGAGTGACACAAATTTGTCGAGACGTCGGTCAAGCGCGGAAAGGATTCTGTCGAGACGGTCGAGCACAGGAAGAGATTTTCTGAGCCTTACAGAAATTTGTCGAGACGTCGGTCGAGAACGGGAAGAAATCTGTCAAGACGTCGGTCGAGCTGAGGAATAAATTTGTTAAAGCTTTGGTTGAGATGGGAACAAATTTGTCGATCGTGACACAAATTTGTCGAGACGTTGGTAGAGCACGGGAAGAAATTTGTCGAGATGTCAGTCAAGCGCGGGAAGGAATCTGTCGAGACGGTCGAGCGCGGGAAGGAATTTATCGACAGTGACAGAAATTTGTCGAGACGTTGGTCGAGCAGGGGAATAAATCTGTCGAGGCACTTGAGCTCGGGAAGAGATTTGTCGAGCGAGACAGAAATTTGTCGATACGTCGGTCGAGCATGGGAAGAAATCTGTCAAGACATCGGTCGAGCTGAGGAATAAATTTGTTAAAGCTTTGGTTGAGATGGGAACAAATTTGTCGATCGTGACACAAATTTGTCAAGATGTTGGTAGAGCACGGGAAGAAATCTGTCGAGACGTCGATCGAGCGCGGAACGGATTCTGTCGAGACGGTCGAGCACAGGAAGAGATTTTCTGAGCCTTACAGAAATTTCTCGAGACGTCGGTCGAGCACGGGAACAAATCTCTCGAGACGGTCAAGCGCGGGAAGAAATTTGTCGAGAGTGATCGAAATTTGTCCAGACATCGGTCGAGCGCGGGAACAAATCTCTCGAGATGTCGGTCAAGAGCGTGAAGAAATTTGTCGAGAGTGACAGAAATTTGTCGAGATGTCAGTCAAGCGCGGGAAGGAATCTGTCGAGACGGTCGAGCGCGGGAAGGAATTTATCGACAGTGACAGAAATTTGTCGAGACGTCGGTCGAGCAGGGGAATAAATCTGTCGAGGCACTTGAGCTCGGGAAGAGATTTGTCGAGCGAGACAGAAATTTGTCGAGACGTCGGTCGAGCATGGGAAGAAATCTGTCAAGACGTCGGTCGAGCCGAGGAATAAATTTGTTAAAGCTTTGGTTGAGATGGCAACAAATTTGTCGATCGTGACACAAATTTGTCGAGACGTTGGTCGAGCGCAGGAAGAAATTAGCCGACATATCAGTCGAGAGCAGGAAAAAATTCTTCGAGCGTGACAGATATTTGTCGAGATGTCAGCTTAAAGCAGGAAGAAAACTGTTCAGACGGCCGAGCGCGGGAGGAGTTTTATCGAGAGTGACGGGAAGAAATTTGTCGAGACGTCGGTCGAGCACGGGAAGGAATCTGTCGAGAAGTCACTCGAGCGCGGGGAGAAATCTGTTGAGCGTTACAGTAATTTTTTGAGACGTCGGTCGAGCGCGGGAACAAATTTGTCGAGAAGGTCGCACGCACAAAGAGATTTGTCGAGAGTGACACAAATTTGTCGAGACGTTGGTCGAGCACGGGAATAAATCTGTCGAGGCACTTGAGCTCAGGGAGAGATTTGTCGAGCGAGACAGAAATTTGTCGAGACGTCGATCGAGCGCGGAACGGATTCTGTCGAGACGGTCGAGTAAGAGCAGGGAGAAATTTATCGAGCGTTACAGTAATTTGTTGAGATGTCGGTCGAGCGCGGGAACAAATTTGTCGAGAAGGTCGCACGCACAAAGAGATTTGTCGAGAATGACATAAATTTGTTGAGACGTTGGTAGAGTACGGGAAGATATTTGTCGAGACGTCGATCGAGCGCGGAACGGATTCTGTCGAGACGGTCGAGCACAGGAAGAGATTTTCTGAGCCTTACAGAAATTTCTCGAGACGTCGGTCGAGCACGGGAACAAATCTCTCGAGACGGTCAAGCGCGGGAAGAAATTTGTCGAGAGTGATCGAAATTTGTCCAGACATCGGTCGAGCGTGGGAACAAATCTCTCGAGATGTCGGTCAAGAGCGTGAAGAAATTTGTCGAGAGTGACAGAAATTTGTCGAGATGTCAGTCAAGCGCGGGAAGGAATCTGTCGAGACGGTCGAGCGCGGGAAGGAATTTATCGACAGTGACAGAAATTTGTCGAGACGTCGGTCGAGCAGGGGAATAAATCTGTCGAGGCACTTGAGCTCAGGGAGAGATTTGTCGAGCGAGACAGAAATTTGTCGAGATGTCGGTTGAGCACGGGAATAAATCTGTCGAGAAGTCAGTCAAGAGCGGGGAGAAATTTATCGAACGTTACAGTAATTTGTTGAGACGTCGGTCGAGCGCGGGAACAAATTTGTCGAGAAGGTCGCACGCACAAAGAGATTTGTCGAGAGTGACATAAATTTGTCGAGACGTTGGTAGAGTACGGGAAGAAATTTGTCGAGACGTCGATTGAGCGCGGAACGGATTCTGTCGAGACGGTCGAGCACAGGAAGAGATTTTCTGAGCCTTACAGAAATTTGTCGAGACGTCGGTCGAGCATGGGAAGAAATTTGTCGAGCGTTACAGAAATTTCTCGAGACGTCTGTCGAGCGCAGGGAGCAATCTGCTGAGACGGTCGAGAGCGGGAACAAATTTGTCGAGAGTGACAGAAGTTTGTCGAGACGTCGGTCGTGCGCAGTTCGAAATTAATCGACAGTGACAGAAATTTGTTGAGACGCCGGTCAAGCACGGGAAGAAATTTGCTGAGAGTGACAGAAATTTGTCGAGACGTCGGTCGAGCTGAGGAATAAATTTGTTAAGGCTTTGGTTTACATGGGAACAAATTTATCGACAGTGACAGAAATTTGTCGAGACGTCGGTCGAGCAGGGGAATAAATCTGTCGAGGCACTTGAGCTCAGGGAGAGATTTGTCGAGCGAGACAGAAATTTGTCGAGATGTCGGTCGAGCACGGGAATAAATCTGTCGAGAAGTCAGTCAAGAGCGGGGAGAAATTTATCGAGCGTTACAGTAATTTGTTGAGACGTCGGTCGAGCGCGGGAACAAATTTGTCGAGAAGGTCGCACGCACAAAGAGATTTGTCGAGAGTGACACAAATTTGTCGAGACGTCGGTCAAGCGCGGAAAGGATTCTGTCGAGACGGTCGAGCACAGGAAGAGATTTTCTGAGCCTTACAGAAATTTCTCGAGACGTCGGTCGAGCACGGGAACAAATCTCTCGAGACGGTCAAGCGCGGGAAGAAATTTGTCGAGAGTGATCGAAATTTGTCCAGACATCGGTCGAGCGCGGGAACAAATCTCTCGAGATGTCGGTCAAGAGCGTGAAGAAATTTGTCGAGAGTGACAGAAATTTGTCGAGATGTCAGTCAAGCGCGGGAAGGAATCTGTCGAGACGGTCGAGCGCGGGAAGGAATTTATCGACAGTGACAGAAATTTGTCGAGACGTCGGTCAAGCAGGGGAATAAATCTGTCGAGGCACTTGAGCTCGGGAAGAGATTTGTCGAGCGAGACAGAAATTTGTCGAGACGTCGGTCGAGCATGGGAAGAAATCTGTCAAGACGTCGGTCGAGCCGAGGAATAAATTTGTTAAAGCTTTGGTTGAGATGGCAACAAATTTGTCGATCGTGACACAAATTTGTCGAGACGTTGGTAGAACACGGGAAGAAATTTGCCGACATATCAGTCGAGAGCAGGAAAAAATTCTTCGAGCGTGACAGATATTTGTTGAGATGTCAGTCTAAAGCAGGAAGAAAACTGTTCAGACGGCCGAGCGCGGGAGGAGTTTTATCGAGAGTGACGGGAAGAAATTTGTCGAGACGTCGGTCGAGCACGGGAAGGAATCTGTCGAGAAGTCACTCGAGCGCGGGGAGAAATCTGTTGAGCGTTACAGTAATTTTTTGAGACGTCGGTCGAGCGCGGGAACAAATTTATCGAGAAGGTCGCACGCACAAAGAGATTTGTCGAGAGTGACACAAATTTGTCGAGACGTTGGTCGAGCACGGGAATAAATCTGTCGAGGCACTTGAGCTCAGGGAGAGATTTATCGAGCGAGACAGAAATTTGTCGAGACGTCGATCGAGCGCGGAACGGATTCTGTCGAGACGGTCGAGTAAGAGCGGGGAGAAATTTATCGAGCGTTACAGTAATTTGTTGAGATGTCGGTAGAGCGCGGGAACAAATTTGTCGAGAAGGTCGCACGCACAAAGAGATTTGTCGAGAATGACATAAATTTGTTGAGACGTTGGTAGAGTACGGGAAGATATTTGTCGAGACGTCGATCGAGCGCGGAACGGATTCTGTCGAGACGGTCGAGCACAGGAAGAGATTTTCTGAGCCTTACAGAAATTTGTCGAGACGTCGGTCGAGCGCGGGAACAAATTTGTCGAGAAGGTCGCACGCACAAAGAGATTTGTCGAGAGTGACACAAATTTGTCGAGACGTCGGTCAAGCGCGGAAAGGATTCTGTCGAGACGGTCGAGCACAGGAAGAGATTTTCTGAGCCTTACAGAAATTTGTCGAGACGTCGGTCGAGAACGGGAAGAAATCTGTCAAGACGTCGGTCGAGCTGAGGAATAAATTTGTTAAAGCTTTGGTTGAGATGGGAACAAATTTGTCGATCGTGACACAAATTTGTCGAGACGTTGGTAGAGCACGGGAAGAAATTTGTCGAGATGTCAGTCAAGCGCGGGAAGGAATCTGTCGAGACGGTCGAGCGCGGGAAGGAATTTATCGACAGTGACAGAAATTTGTCGAGACGTCGGTCGAGCAGGGGAATAAATCTGTCGAGGCACTTGAGCTCGGGAAGAGATTTGTCGAGCGAGACAGAAATTTGTCGAGACGTCGGTCGAGCATGGGAAGAAATCTGTCAAGACGTCGGTCGAGCCGAGGAATAAATTTGTTAAAGCTTTGGTTGAGATGGCAACAAATTTGTCGATCGTGACACAAATTTGTCGAGACGTTGGTCGAGCGCAGGAAGAAATTAGCCGACATATCAGTCGAGAGCAGGAAAAAATTCTTCGAGCGTGACAGATATTTGTCGAGATGTCAGCTTAAAGCAGGAAGAAAACTGTTCAGACGGCCGAGCGCGGGAGGAGTTTTATCGAGAGTGACGGGAAGAAATTTGTCGAGACGTCGGTCGAGCACGGGAAGGAATCTGTCGAGAAGTCACTCGAGCGCGGGGAGAAATCTGTTGAGCGTTACAGTAATTTTTTGAGACGTCGGTCGAGCGCGGGAACAAATTTGTCGAGAAGGTCGCACGCACAAAGAGATTTGTCGAGAGTGACACAAATTTGTCGAGACGTTGGTCGAGCACGGGAATAAATCTGTCGAGGCACTTGAGCTCAGGGAGAGATTTGTCGAGCGAGACAGAAATTTGTCGAGACGTCGATCGAGCGCGGAACGGATTCTGTCGAGACGGTCGAGTAAGAGCAGGGAGAAATTTATCGAGCGTTACAGTAATTTGTTGAGATGTCGGTCGAGCGCGGGAACAAATTTGTCGAGAAGGTCGCACGCACAAAGAGATTTGTCGAGAATGACATAAATTTGTTGAGACGTTGGTAGAGTACGGGAAGATATTTGTCGAGACGTCGATCGAGCGCGGAACGGATTCTGTCGAGACGGTCGAGCACAGGAAGAGATTTTCTGAGCCTTACAGAAATTTCTCGAGACGTCGGTCGAGCACGGGAACAAATCTCTCGAGACGGTCAAGCGCGGGAAGAAATTTGTCGAGAGTGATCGAAATTTGTCCAGACATCGGTCGAGCGTGGGAACAAATCTCTCGAGATGTCGGTCAAGAGCGTGAAGAAATTTGTCGAGAGTGACAGAAATTTGTCGAGATGTCAGTCAAGCGCGGGAAGGAATCTGTCGAGACGGTCGAGCGCGGGAAGGAATTTATCGACAGTGACAGAAATTTGTCGAGACGTCGGTCGAGCAGGGGAATAAATCTGTCGAGGCACTTGAGCTCAGGGAGAGATTTGTCGAGCGAGACAGAAATTTGTCGAGATGTCGGTTGAGCACGGGAATAAATCTGTCGAGAAGTCAGTCAAGAGCGGGGAGAAATTTATCGAACGTTACAGTAATTTGTTGAGACGTCGGTCGAGCGCGGGAACAAATTTGTCGAGAAGGTCGCACGCACAAAGAGATTTGTCGAGAGTGACATAAATTTGTCGAGACGTTGGTAGAGTACGGGAAGAAATTTGTCGAGACGTCGATTGAGCGCGGAACGGATTCTGTCGAGACGGTCGAGCACAGGAAGAGATTTTCTGAGCCTTACAGAAATTTGTCGAGACGTCGGTCGAGCATGGGAAGAAATTTGTCGAGCGTTACAGAAATTTCTCGAGACGTCTGTCGAGCGCAGGGAGCAATCTGCTGAGACGGTCGAGAGCGGGAACAAATTTGTCGAGAGTGACAGAAGTTTGTCGAGACGTCGGTCGTGCGCAGTTCGAAATTAATCGACAGTGACAGAAATTTGTTGAGACGCCGGTCAAGCACGGGAAGAAATTTGCTGAGAGTGACAGAAATTTGTCGAGACGTCGGTCGAGCTGAGGAATAAATTTGTTAAGGCTTTGGTTTACATGGGAACAAATTTATCGACAGTGACAGAAATTTGTCGAGACGTCGGTCGAGCAGGGGAATAAATCTGTCGAGGCACTTGAGCTCAGGGAGAGATTTGTCGAGCGAGACAGAAATTTGTCGAGATGTCGGTCGAGCACGGGAATAAATCTGTCGAGAAGTCAGTCAAGAGCGGGGAGAAATTTATCGAGCGTTACAGTAATTTGTTGAGACGTCGGTCGAGCGCGGGAACAAATTTGTCGAGAAGGTCGCACGCACAAAGAGATTTGTCGAGAGTGACACAAATTTGTCGAGACGTCGGTCAAGCGCGGAAAGGATTCTGTCGAGACGGTCGAGCACAGGAAGAGATTTTCTGAGCCTTACAGAAATTTGTCGAGACGTCGGTCGAGAACGGGAAGAAATCTGTCAAGACGTCGGTCGAGCCGAGGAATAAATTTGTTAAAGCTTTGGTTGAGATGGCAACAAATTTGTCGATCGTGACACAAATTTGTCGAGACGTTGGTCGAGCGCAGGAAGAAATTTGCCGACATATCAGTCGAGAGCAGGAAAAAATTCTTCGAGCGTGACAGATATTTGTCGAGATGTCAGCTTAAAGCAGGAAGAAAACTGTTCAGACGGCCGAGCGCGGGAGGAGTTTTATCGGGAGTGACGGGAAGAAATTTGTCGAGACGTCGGTCGAGCACGGGAAGGAATCTGTCGAGAAGTCACTCGAGCGCGGGGAGAAATCTGTTGAGCGTTACAGTAATTTTTTGAGACGTCGGTCGAGCGCGGGAACAAATTTATCGAGAAGGTCGCACGCACAAAGAGATTTGTCGAGAGTGACACAAATTTGTCGAGACGTTGGTCGAGCACGGGAATAAATCTGTCGAGGCACTTGAGCTCAGGGAGAGATTTATCGAGCGAGACAGAAATTTGTCGAGACGTCGATCGAGCGCGGAACGGATTCTGTCGAGACGGTCGAGTAAGAGCAGGGAGAAATTTATCGAACGTTACAGTAATTTGTTGAGATGTCGGTCGAGCGCAGGAACAAATTTGTCGAGAAGGTCGCACGCACAAAGAGATTTGTTGAGAATGACATAAATTTGTTGAGACGTTGGTAGAATACGGGAAGATATTTGTCGAGACGTCGATCTAGCGCGGAACGGATTCTGTCGAGACGGTCGAGCACAGGAAGAGATTTTCTGAGCCTTACAGAAATTTCTCGAGACGTCGGTCGAGCACGGGAACAAATCTCTCGAGACGGTCAAGCGCGGGAAGAAATTTGTCGAGAGTGATCGAAATTTGTCCAGACATCGGTCGAGCGCGGGAACAAATCTCTCGAGATGTCGGTCAAGAGCGTGAAGAAATTTGTCGAGAGTGACAGAAATTTGTCGAGATGTCAGTCAAGCGCGGGAAGGAATCTGTCGAGACGGTCGAGCGTGGGAAGGAATTTATCGACAGTGACAGAAATTTGTCGAGACGTCGGTCGAGCAGGGGAATAAATCTGTCGAGGCACTTGAGCTCGGGAAGAGATTTGTCGAGCGAGATAGAAATTTGTCGAGACGTCGGTCGAGCATGGGAAGAAATCTGTCAAGACGTCGGTCGAGCCGAGGAATAAATTTGTTAAAGCTTTGGTTGAGATGGGAACAAATTTGTCGATCGTGACACAAATTTGTCGAGATGTTGGTAGAGCACGGGAAGAAATCTGTCGAGACGTCGATCGAGCGCGGAACGGATTCTGTCGAGACGGTCGAGCACAGGAAGAGATTTTCTGAGCCTTACAGAAATTTCTCGAGACGTCGGTCTAGCTTGGGAAGGAATCTGTCGAGAGTCACAGAATTTTTTCGAGACGTGGGTCGAGCGCGAGAAAGAATCTGTCAAGAGTGACAGAAATTTGTCAAGACGTTGGTCGAGCGCAGGAAGAAATTTGCCGACATATCAGTCGAGAGCAGGAAAAAATTCTTCGAGCGTGACAGATACTTGTCGAGATGTCAGCTTAAAGCAGGAAGAAAACTGTTCAGACGGCCGAGCGCGGGAGGAGTTTTATCGAGAGTGACGGGAAGAAATTTGTCGAGACGTCGGTCGAGCACGGGAAGGAATCTTTCGAGAAGTCACTGGAGCACGGGGAGAAATCTGTTGAGCGTTACAGTAATTTTTTGAGACGTCGGTCGAGCGCGGGAACAAATTTATCGAGAAGGTCGCACGCACAAAGAGATTTGTCGAGAGTGACACAAATTTGTCGAGACGTTGGTCGAGCACGGGAATAAATCTGTCGAGGCACTTCAGCTCAGGGAGAGATTTGTCGAGCGAGACAGAAATTTGTCGAGACGTCGATCGAGCGCGGAACGGATTCTGTCGAGACGGTCGAGTAAGAGCGGGGAAAAATTTATCGAACGTTACAGTAATTTGTTGAGACGTCGGTCGAGCGCGGGAACAAATTTGTCGAGAAGGTCGCACGCACAAAGAGATTTGTCGAGAGTGACAGAAATTTGTTGAGACGTCGGTCGAGCAGGGGAATAAATCTGTCGAGGCACTTGAGCTCAGGGAGAGATTTGTCGAGCGAGACAGAAATTTGTCGAGATGTCGGTCGAGCACGGGAATAAATCTGTCGAGAAGTCAGTCAAGAGCGGGGAGAAATTTATCGAGCGTTACAGTAATTTGTTGAGACGTCGGTCGAGCGCGGGAACAAATTTGTCGAGAAGGTCGCACGCACAAAGAGATTTGTCGAGAGTGACACAAATTTGTCGAGACGTCGGTCGAGCGCGGAAAGGATTCTGTCGAGACGGTCGAGCACAGGAAGAGATTTTCTGAGCCTTACAGAAATTTGTCGAGACGTCGGTCGAGAATGGGAAGAAATCTGTCAAGACGTCGGTCGAGCCGAGGAATAAATTTGTTAAAGCTTTGGTTGAGATGGGAACAAATTTGTCGATCGTGACACAAATTTGTCGAGACGTTGGTAGAGCACGGGAAGAAATTTGTCGAGACGTCGATCGAGCGCGGAAAGGATTCTGTCGAGACGGTCGAGCACAGGAAGAGATTTTCTGAGCCTTACAGAAATTTGTCGAGACGTCGGTCGAGAACGGGAAGAAATCTGTCAAGACGTCGGTCGAGCCGAGGAATAAATTTGTTAAAGCTTTGGTTGAGATGGCAACAAATTTGTCGATCGTGACACAAATTTGTCGAGACGTTGGTCGAGCGCAGGAAGAAATTTGCCGACATATCAGTCGAGAGCAGGAAAAAATTCTTCGAGCGTGACAGATATTTGTCGAGATGTCAGCTTAAAGCAGGAAGAAAACTGTTCAGACGGCCGAGCGCGGGAGGAGTTTTATCGAGAGTGACGGGAAGAAATTTGTCGAGACGTCGGTCGAGCACGGGAAGGAATCTGTCGAGAAGTCACTCGAGCGCGGGGAGAAATCTGTTGAGCGTTACAGTAATTTTTTGAGACGTCGGTCGAGCGCGGGAACAAATTTGTCGAGAAGGTCGCACGCACAAAGAGATTTGTCGAGAGTGACACAAATTTGTCGAGACGTTGGTCGAGCACGGGAATAAATCTGTCGAGGCACTTGAGCTCAGGGAGAGATTTGTCGAGCGAGACAGAAATTTGTCGAGACGTCGATCGAGTGCGGAACGGATTCTGTCGAGACGGTCGAGTAAGAGCGGGGAGAAATTTATCGAGCGTTACAGTAATTTGTTGAGACGTCGGTCGAGCGCAGGAACAAATTTGTCGAGAAGGTCGCACGCACAAAGAGATTTGTCGAGAGTGACATAAATTTGTCGAGACGTTGGTAGAGTACGGGAAGAAATTTGTCGAGACGTCGATTGAGCGCGGAACGGATTCTGTCGAGACGGTCGAGCACAGGAAGAGATTTTCTGAGCCTTACAGAAATTTGTCGAGACGTCGGTCGAGCATGGGAAGAAATTTGTCGAGCGTTACAGAAATTTCTCGAGACGTCTGTCGAGCGCAGGGAGCAATCTGCTGAGACGGTCGAGAGCGGGAACAAATTTGTCGAGAGTGACAGAAGTTTGTCGAGACGTCGGTCGTGCGCAGTTCGAAATTAATCGACAGTGACAGAAATTTGTTGAGACGCCGGTCAAGCACGGGAAGAAATTTGCTGAGAGTGACAGAAATTTGTCGAGACGTCGGTCGAGCTGAGGAATAAATTTGTTAAGGCTTTGGTTTACATGGGAACAAATTTATCGACAGTGACAGAAATTTGTCGAGACGTCGGTCGAGCAGGGGAATAAATCTGTCGAGGCACTTGAGCTCAGGGAGAGATTTGTCGAGCGAGACAGAAATTTGTCGAGATGTCGGTCGAGCACGGGAATAAATCTGTCGAGAAGTCAGTCAAGAGCGGGGAGAAATTTATCGAGCGTTACAGTAATTTGTTGAGACGTCGGTCGAGCGCGGGAACAAATTTGTCGAGAAGGTCGCACGCACAAAGAGATTTGTCGAGAGTGACACAAATTTGTCGAGACGTCGGTCAAGCGCGGAAAGGATTCTGTCGAGACGGTCGAGCACAGGAAGAGATTTTCTGAGCCTTACAGAAATTTGTCGAGACGTCGGTCGAGAACGGGAAGAAATCTGTCAAGACGTCGGTCGAGCCGAGGAATAAATTTGTTAAAGCTTTGGTTGAGATGGCAACAAATTTGTCGATCGTGACACAAATTTGTCGAGACGTTGGTCGAGCGCAGGAAGAAATTTGCCGACATATCAGTCGAGAGCTTGAAAAAATTCTTCTAGCGTGACAGATATTTGTCGAGATGTCAGCTTAAAGCAGGAAGAAAACTGTTCAGACGGCCGAGCGCGGGAGGAGTTTTATCGAGAGTGACGGGAAGAAATTTTTCGAGACGTCGGTCGAGCACGGGAAGGAATCTGTCGAGAAGTCACTGGAGCGCGGGGAGAAATCTGTTGAGCGTTACAGTAATTTTTTGAGACGTCGGTCGAGCGCGGGAACAAATTTATCGAGAAGGTCGCACGCACAAAGAGATTTGTCGAGAGTGACACAAATTTGTCGAGACGTTGGTCGAGCACGGGAATAAATCTGTCGAGGCACTTGAGCTCAGGGAGAGATTTATCGAGCGAGACAGAAATTTGTCGAGACGTCGATCGAGCGCGGAACGGATTCTGTCGAGACGGTCGAGTAAGAGCGGGGAGAAATTTATCGAGCGTTACAGTAATTTGTTGAGATGTCGGTAGAGCGCGGGAACAAATTTGTCGAGAAGGTCGCACGCACAAAGAGATTTGTCGAGAATGACATAAATTTGTTGAGACGTTGGTAGAGTACGGGAAGATATTTGTCGAGACGTCGATCGAGCGCGGAACGGATTCTGTCGAGACGGTCGAGCACAGGAAGAGATTTTCTGAGCCTTACAGAAATTTGTCGAGACGTCGGTCGAGCGCGGGAACAAATTTGTCGAGAAGGTCGCACGCACAAAGAGATTTGTCGAGAGTGACACAAATTTGTCGAGACGTCGGTCAAGCGCGGAAAGGATTCTGTCGAGACGGTCGAGCACAGGAAGAGATTTTCTGAGCCTTACAGAAATTTGTCGAGACGTCGGTCAAGCATGGGAAGAAATCTGTCAAGACGTCGGTCGAGCCGAAGAATAAATTTGTTAAAGCTTTGGTTGAGATGGGAACAAATTTGTCGATCGTGACACAAATTTGTCGAGACGTTGGTAGAGCACGGGAAGAAATTTGTCGAGATGTCAGTCAAGCGCGGGAAGGAATCTGTCGAGACGGTCGAGCGCGGGAAGGAATTTATCGACAGTGACAGAAATTTGTCGAGACGTCGGTCGAGCAGGGGAATAAATCTGTCGAGGCACTTGAGCTCGGGAAGAGATTTGTCGAGCGAGACAGAAATTTGTCGAGACGTCGGTCGAGCATGGGAAGAAATCTGTCAAGACGTCGGTCGAGCCGAGGAATAAATTTGTTAAAGCTTTGGTTGAGATGGCAACAAATTTGTCGATCGTGACACAAATTTGTCGAGACGTTGGTAGAACACGGGAAGAAATTTGCCGACATATCAGTCGAGAGCAGGAAAAAATTCTTCGAGCGTGACAGATATTTGTTGAGATGTCAGTCTAAAGCAGGAAGAAAACTGTTCAGACGGCCGAGCGCGGGAGGAGTTTTATCGAGAGTGACGGGAAGAAATTTGTCGAGACGTCGGTCGAGCACGGGAAGGAATCTGTCGAGAAGTCACTCGAGCGCGGGGAGAAATCTGTTGAGCGTTACAGTAATTTTTTGAGACGTCGGTCGAGCGCGGGAACAAATTTATCGAGAAGGTCGCACGCACAAAGAGATTTGTCGAGAGTGACACAAATTTGTCGAGACGTTGGTCGAGCACGGGAATAAATCTGTCGAGGCACTTGAGCTCAGGGAGAGATTTATCGAGCGAGACAGAAATTTGTCGAGACGTCGATCGAGCGCGGAACGGATTCTGTCGAGACGGTCGAGTAAGAGCGGGGAGAAATTTATCGAGCGTTACAGTAATTTGTTGAGATGTCGGTAGAGCGCGGGAACAAATTTGTCGAGAAGGTCGCACGCACAAAGAGATTTGTCGAGAATGACATAAATTTGTTGAGACGTTGGTAGAGTACGGGAAGATATTTGTCGAGACGTCGATCGAGCGCGGAACGGATTCTGTCGAGACGGTCGAGCACAGGAAGAGATTTTCTGAGCCTTACAGAAATTTGTCGAGACGTCGGTCGAGCGCGGGAACAAATTTGTCGAGAAGGTCGCACGCACAAAGAGATTTGTCGAGAGTGACACAAATTTGTCGAGACGTCGGTCAAGCGCGGAAAGGATTCTGTCGAGACGGTCGAGCACAGGAAGAGATTTTCTGAGCCTTACAGAAATTTGTCGAGACGTCGGTCGAGCATGGGAAGAAATCTGTCAAGACATCGGTCGAGCTGAGGAATAAATTTGTTAAAGCTTTGGTTGAGATGGGAACAAATTTGTCGATCGTGACACAAATTTGTCAAGATGTTGGTAGAGCACGGGAAGAAATCTGTCGAGACGTCGATCGAGCGCGGAACGGATTCTGTCGAGACGGTCGAGTAAGAGCGGGGAGAAATTTATCGAGCGTTACAGTAATTTGTTGAGATGTCGGTAGAGCGCGGGAACAAATTTGTCGAGAAGGTCGCACGCACAAAGAGATTTGTCGAGAATGACATAAATTTGTTGAGACGTTGGTAGAGTACGGGAAGATATTTGTCGAGACGTCGATCGAGCGCGGAACGGATTCTGTCGAGACGGTCGAGCACAGGAAGAGATTTTCTGAGCCTTACAGAAATTTGTCGAGACGTCGGTCGAGCGCGGGAACAAATTTGTCGAGAAGGTCGCACGCACAAAGAGATTTGTCGAGAGTGACACAAATTTGTCGAGACGTCGGTCAAGCGCGGAAAGGATTCTGTCGAGACGGTCGAGCACAGGAAGAGATTTTCTGAGCCTTACAGAAATTTGTCGAGACGTCGGTCGAGCATGGGAAGAAATCTGTCAAGACATCGGTCGAGCTGAGGAATAAATTTGTTAAAGCTTTGGTTGAGATGGGAACAAATTTGTCGATCGTGACACAAATTTGTCAAGATGTTGGTAGAGCACGGGAAGAAATCTGTCGAGACGTCGATCGAGCGCGGAACGGATTCTGTCGAGACGGTCGAGCACAGGAAGAGATTTTCTGAGCCTTACAGAAATTTCTCGAGACGTCGGTCGAGCACGGGAACAAATCTCTCGAGACGGTCAAGCGCGGGAAGAAATTTGTCGAGAGTGATCGAAATTTGTCCAGACATCGGTCGAGCGCGGGAACAAATCTCTCGAGATGTCGGTCAAGAGCGTGAAGAAATTTGTCGAGAGTGACAGAAATTTGTCGAGATGTCAGTCAAGCGCGGGAAGGAATCTGTCGAGACGGTCGAGCGCGGGAAGGAATTTATCGACAGTGACAGAAATTTGTCGAGACGTCGGTCGAGCAGGGGAATAAATCTGTCGAGGCACTTGAGCTCGGGAAGAGATTTGTCGAGCGAGACAGAAATTTGTCGAGACGTCGGTCGAGCATGGGAAGAAATCTGTCAAGACATCGGTCGAACTGAGGAATAAATTTGTTAAAGCTTTGGTTGAGATGGGAACAAATTTGTCGATCGTGACACAAATTTGTCGAGATGTTGGTAGAGCACGGGAAGAAATCTGTCGAGACGTCGATCGAGCGCGGAACGGATTCTGTCGAGACGGTCGAGTAAAAGCGGGGAAAAATTTATCGAACGTTACAGTAATTTGTTGAGATGTCAGTAGAGCGCGGGAATAAATTTGTCGAGAAGGTCGCACGCACAAAGAGATTTGTCGAGAATGACATAAATTTGTTGAGACGTTGGTAGAGTACGGGAAGATATTTGTCGAGACGTCGATCGAGCGCGGAACGGATTCTGTCGAGACGGTCGAGCACAGGAAGAGATTTTCTGAGCCTTACAGAAATTTGTCGAGACGTCGGTCGAGCGCGGGAACAAATTTGTCGAGAAGGTCGCACGCACAAAGAGATTTGTCGAGAGTGACACAAATTTGTCGAGACGTCGGTCAAGCGCGGAAAGGATTCTGTCGAGACAGTCGAGCACAGGAAGAGATTTTCTGAGCCTTACAGAAATTTCTCGAGACGTCGGTCGAGCACGGGAACAAATCTCTCGAGACGGTCAAGCGCGGGAAGAAATTTGTCGAGAGTGATCGAAATTTGTCCAGACATCGGTCGAGCGCGGGAACAAATCTCTCGAGATGTCGGTCAAGAGCGTGAAGAAATTTGTCGAGAGTGACAGAAATTTGTCGAGATGTCAGTCAAGCGCGGGAAGGAATCTGTCGAGACGGTCGAGCGCGGGAAGGAATTTATCGACAGTGACAGAAATTTGTCGAGACGTCGGTCGAGCAGGGGAATAAATCTGTCGAGGCACTTGAGCTCGGGAAGAGATTTGTCGAGCGAGATAGAAATTTGTCGAGACGTCGGTCGAGCATGGGAAGAAATCTGTCAAGACGTCGGTCGAGCCGAGGAATAAATTTGTTAAAGCTTTGGTTGAGATGGGAACAAATTTGTCGATCGTGACACAAATTTGTCGAGATGTTGGTAGAGCACGGGAAGAAATCTGTCGAGACGTCGATCGAGCGCGGAACGGATTCTGTCGAGACGGTCGAGCACAGGAAGAGATTTTCTGAGCCTTACAGAAATTTCTCGAGACGTCGGTCTAGCTTGGGAAGGAATCTGTCGAGAGTCACAGAATTTTTTCGAGACGTGGGTCGAGCGCGAGAAAGAATCTGTCAAGAGTGACAGAAATTTGTCGAGACGTTGGTCGAGCGCAGGAAGAAATTTGCCGACATATCAGTCGAGAGCAGGAAAAAATTCTTCGAGCGTGACAGATACTTGTCGAGATGTCAGCTTAAAGCAGGAAGAAAACTGTTCAGACGGCCGAGCGCGGGAGGAGTTTTATCGAGAGTGACGGGAAGAAATTTGTCGAGACGTCGGTCGAGCACGGGAAGGAATCTGTCGAGAAGTCACTGGAGCACGGGGAGAAATCTGTTGAGCGTTACAGTAATTTTTTGAGACGTCGGTCGAGCGCGGGAACAAATTTATCGAGAAGGTCGCACGCACAAAGAGATTTGTCGAGAGTGACACAAATTTGTCGAGACGTTGGTCGAGCACGGGAATAAATCTGTCGAGGCACTTCAGCTCAGGGAGAGATTTGTCGAGCGAGACAGAAATTTGTCGAGACGTCGATCGAGCGCGGAACGGATTCTGTCGAGACGGTCGAGTAAGAGCGGGGAAAAATTTATCGAACGTTACAGTAATTTGTTGAGACGTCGGTCGAGCGCGGGAACAAATTTGTCGAGAAGGTCGCACGCACAAAGAGATTTGTCGAGAGTGACAGAAATTTGTTGAGACGTCGGTCGAGCAGGGGAATAAATCTGTCGAGGCACTTGAGCTCAGGGAGAGATTTGTCGAGCGAGACAGAAATTTGTCGAGATGTCGGTCGAGCACGGGAATAAATCTGTCGAGAAGTCAGTCAAGAGCGGGGAGAAATTTATCGAGCGTTACAGTAATTTGTTGAGACGTCGGTCGAGCGCGGGAACAAATTTGTCGAGAAGGTCGCACGCACAAAGAGATTTGTCGAGAGTGACACAAATTTGTCGAGACGTCGGTCGAGCGCGGAAAGGATTCTGTCGAGACGGTCGAGCACAGGAAGAGATTTTCTGAGCCTTACAGAAATTTGTCGAGACGTCGGTCGAGCCGAGGAATAAATTTGTTAAAGCTTTGGTTGAGATGGGAACAAATTTGTCGATCGTGACACAAATTTGTCGAGACGTTGGTAGAGCACGGGAAGAAATTTGTCGAGACGTCGATCGAGCGCGGAAAGGATTCTGTCGAGACGGTCGAGCACAGGAAGAGATTTTCTGAGCCTTACAGAAATTTGTCGAGACGTCGGTCGAGAACGGGAAGAAATCTGTCAAGACGTCGGTCGAGCCGAGGAATAAATTTGTTAAAGCTTTGGTTGAGATGGCAACAAATTTGTCGATCGTGACACAAATTTGTCGAGACGTTGGTCGAGCGCAGGAAGAAATTTGCCGACATATCAGTCGAGAGCAGGAAAAAATTCTTCGAGCGTGACAGATATTTGTCGAGATGTCAGCTTAAAGCAGGAAGAAAACTGTTCAGACGGCCGAGCGCGGGAGGAGTTTTATCGAGAGTGACGGGAAGAAATTTGTCAAGACGTCGGTCGAGCACGGGAAGGAATCTGTCGAGAAGTCACTCGAGCGCGGGGAGAAATCTGTTGAGCGTTACAGTAATTTTTTGAGACGTCGGTCGAGCGCGGGAACAAATTTATCGAGAAGGTCGCACGCACAAAGAGATTTGTCGAGAGTGACACAAATTTGTCGAGACGTTGGTCGAGCACGGGAATAAATCTGTCGAGGCACTTGAGCTCAGGGAGAGATTTGTCGAACGAGACAGAAATTTGTCGAGACGTCGATCGAGCGCGGAACGGATTCTGTCGAGACGGTCGAGTAAGAGCGGGGAGAAATTTATCGAGCGTTACAGTAATTTGTTGAGACGTCGGTCGAGCGCAGGAACAAATTTGTCGAGAAGGTCGCACGCACAAAGAGATTTGTCGAGAGTGACATAAATTTGTCGAGACGTTGGTAGAGTACGGGAAGAAATTTGTCGAGACGTCGATTGAGCGCGGAACGGATTCTGTCGAGACGGTCGAGCACAGGAAGAGATTTTCTGAGCCTTACAGAAATTTGTCGAGACGTCGGTCGAGCATGGGAAGAAATTTGTCGAGCGTTACAGAAATTTCTCGAGACGTCTGTCGAGCGCAGGGAGCAATCTGCTGAGACGGTCGAGAGCGGGAACAAATTTGTCGAGAGTGACAGAAGTTTGTCGAGACGTCGGTCGTGCGCAGTTCGAAATTAATCGACAGTGACAGAAATTTGTTGAGACGCCGGTCAAGCACGGGAAGAAATTTGCTGAGAGTGACAGAAATTTGTCGAGACGTCGGTCGAGCTGAGGAATAAATTTGTTAAGGCTTTGGTTTACATGGGAACAAATTTATCGACAGTGACAGAAATTTGTCGAGACGTCGGTCGAGCAGGGGAATAAATCTGTCGAGGCACTTGAGCTCAGGGAGAGATTTGTCGAGCGAGACAGAAATTTGTCGAGATGTCGGTCGAGCACGGGAATAAATCTGTCGAGAAGTCAGTCAAGAGCGGGGAGAAATTTATCGAGCGTTACAGTAATTTGTTGAGACGTCGGTCGAGCGCGGGAACAAATTTGTCGAGAAGGTCGCACGCACAAAGAGATTTGTCGAGAGTGACACAAATTTGTCGAGACGTCGGTCAAGCGCGGAAAGGATTCTGTCGAGACGGTCGAGCACAGGAAGAGATTTTCTGAGCCTTACAGAAATTTGTCGAGACGTCGGTCGAGAACGGGAAGAAATCTGTCAAGACGTCGGTCGAGCCGAGGAATAAATTTGTTAAAGCTTTGGTTGAGATGGCAACAAATTTGTCGATCGTGACACAAATTTGTCGAGACGTTGGTCGAGCGCAGGAAGAAATTTGCCGACATATCAGTCGAGAGCTTGAAAAAATTCTTCGAGCGTGACAGATATTTGTCGAGATGTCAGCTTAAAGCAGGAAGAAAACTGTTCAGACGGCCGAGCGCGGGAGGAGTTTTATCGAGAGTGACGGGAAGAAATTTGTCGAGACGTCGGTCGAGCACGGGAAGGAATCTGTCGAGAAGTCACTGGAGCGCGGGGAGAAATCTGTTGAGCGTTACAGTAATTTTTTGAGACGTCGGTCGAGCGCGGGAACAAATTTATCGAGAAGGTCGCACGCACAAAGAGATTTGTCGAGAGTGACAGAAATTTGTCGAGACGTTGGTCGAGCACGGGAATAAATCTGTCGAGGCACTTGAGCTCAGGGAGAGATTTGTCGAGCGAGACAGAAATTTGTCGAGACGTCGATCGAGCGCGGAACGGATTCTGTCGAGACGGTCGAGTAAGAGCGGGGAGAAATTTATCGAGCGTTACAGTAATTTGTTGAGATGTCGGTAGAGCGCGGGAACAAATTTGTCGAGAAGGTCGCACGCACAAAGAGATTTGTCGAGAATGACATAAATTTGTTGAGACGTTGGTAGAGTACGGGAAGATATTTGTCGAGACGTCGATCGAGCGCGGAACGGATTCTGTCGAGACGGTCGAGCACAGGAAGAGATTTTCTGAGCCTTACAGAAATTTGTCGAGACGTCGGTCGAGCGCGGGAACAAATTTGTCGAGAAGGTCGCACGCACAAAGAGATTTGTCGAGAGTGACACAAATTTGTCGAGACGTCGGTCAAGCGCGGAAAGGATTCTGTCGAGACGGTCGAGCACAGGAAGAGATTTTCTGAGCCTTACAGAAATTTGTCGAGACGTCGGTCGAGAACGGGAAGAAATCTGTCAAGACGTCGGTCGAGCTGAGGAATAAATTTGTTAAAGCTTTGGTTGAGATGGGAACAAATTTGTCGATCGTGACACAAATTTGTCGAGACGTTGGTAGAGCACGGGAAGAAATTTGTCGAGATGTCAGTCAAGCGCGGGAAGGAATCTGTCGAGACGGTCGAGCGCGGGAAGGAATTTATCGACAGTGACAGAAATTTGTCGAGACGTCGGTCGAGCAGGGGAATAAATCTGTCGAGGCACTTGAGCTCGGGAAGAGATTTGTCGAGCGAGACAGAAATTTGTCGATACGTCGGTCGAGCATGGGAAGAAATCTGTCAAGACATCGGTCGAGCTGAGGAATAAATTTGTTAAAGCTTTGGTTGAGATGGGAACAAATTTGTCGATCGTGACACAAATTTGTCAAGATGTTGGTAGAGCACGGGAAGAAATCTGTCGAGACGTCGATCGAGCGCGGAACGGATTCTGTCGAGACGGTCGAGCACAGGAAGAGATTTTCTGAGCCTTACAGAAATTTCTCGAGACGTCGGTCGAGCACGGGAACAAATCTCTCGAGACGGTCAAGCGCGGGAAGAAATTTGTCGAGAGTGATCGAAATTTGTCCAGACATCGGTCGAGCGCGGGAACAAATCTCTCGAGATGTCGGTCAAGAGCGTGAAGAAATTTGTCGAGAGTGACAGAAATTTGTCGAGATGTCAGTCAAGCGCGGGAAGGAATCTGTCGAGACGGTCGAGCGCGGGAAGGAATTTATCGACAGTGACAGAAATTTGTCGAGACGTCGGTCGAGCAGGGGAATAAATCTGTCGAGGCACTTGAGCTCGGGAAGAGATTTGTCGAGCGAGACAGAAATTTGTCGAGACGTCGGTCGAGCATGGGAAGAAATCTGTCAAGACGTCGGTCGAGCCGAGGAATAAATTTGTTAAAGCTTTGGTTGAGATGGCAACAAATTTGTCGATCGTGACACAAATTTGTCGAGACGTTGGTAGAACACGGGAAGAAATTTGCCGACATATCAGTCGAGAGCAGGAAAAAATTCTTCGAGCGTGACAGATATTTGTTGAGATGTCAGTCTAAAGCAGGAAGAAAACTGTTCAGACGGCCGAGCGCGGGAGGAGTTTTATCGAGAGTGACGGGAAGAAATTTGTCGAGACGTCGGTCGAGCACGGGAAGGAATCTGTCGAGAAGTCACTCGAGCGCGGGGAGAAATCTGTTGAGCGTTACAGTAATTTTTTGAGACGTCGGTCGAGCGCGGGAACAAATTTATCGAGAAGGTCGCACGCACAAAGAGATTTGTCGAGAGTGACACAAATTTGTCGAGACGTTGGTCGAGCACGGGAATAAATCTGTCGAGGCACTTGAGCTCAGGGAGAGATTTATCGAGCGAGACAGAAATTTGTCGAGACGTCGATCGAGCGCGGAACGGATTCTGTCGAGACGGTCGAGTAAGAGCGGGGAGAAATTTATCGAGCGTTACAGTAATTTGTTGAGATGTCGGTAGAGCGCGGGAACAAATTTGTCGAGAAGGTCGCACGCACAAAGAGATTTGTCGAGAATGACATAAATTTGTTGAGACGTTGGTAGAGTACGGGAAGATATTTGTCGAGACGTCGATCGAGCGCGGAACGGATTCTGTCGAGACGGTCGAGCACAGGAAGAGATTTTCTGAGCCTTACAGAAATTTGTCGAGACGTCGGTCGAGCGCGGGAACAAATTTGTCGAGAAGGTCGCACGCACAAAGAGATTTGTCGAGAGTGACACAAATTTGTCGAGACGTCGGTCAAGCGCGGAAAGGATTCTGTCGAGACGGTCGAGCACAGGAAGAGATTTTCTGAGCCTTACAGAAATTTGTCGAGACGTCGGTCGAGAACGGGAAGAAATCTGTCAAGACGTCGGTCGAGCTGAGGAATAAATTTGTTAAAGCTTTGGTTGAGATGGGAACAAATTTGTCGATCGTGACACAAATTTGTCGAGACGTTGGTAGAGCACGGGAAGAAATTTGTCGAGATGTCAGTCAAGCGCGGGAAGGAATCTGTCGAGACGGTCGAGCGCGGGAAGGAATTTATCGACAGTGACAGAAATTTGTCGAGACGTCGGTCGAGCAGGGGAATAAATCTGTCGAGGCACTTGAGCTCGGGAAGAGATTTGTCGAGCGAGACAGAAATTTGTCGAGACGTCGGTCGAGCATGGGAAGAAATCTGTCAAGACGTCGGTCGAGCCGAGGAATAAATTTGTTAAAGCTTTGGTTGAGATGGCAACAAATTTGTCGATCGTGACACAAATTTGTCGAGACGTTGGTAGAACACGGGAAGAAATTTGCCGACATATCAGTCGAGAGCAGGAAAAAATTCTTCGAGCGTGACAGATATTTGTTGAGATGTCAGTCTAAAGCAGGAAGAAAACTGTTCAGACGGCCGAGCGCGGGAGGAGTTTTATCGAGAGTGACGGGAAGAAATTTGTCGAGACGTCGGTCGAGCACGGGAAGGAATCTGTCGAGAAGTCACTCGAGCGCGGGGAGAAATCTGTTGAGCGTTACAGTAATTTTTTGAGACGTCGGTCGAGCGCGGGAACAAATTTATCGAGAAGGTCGCACGCACAAAGAGATTTGTCGAGAGTGACACAAATTTGTCGAGACGTTGGTCGAGCACGGGAATAAATCTGTCGAGGCACTTGAGCTCAGGGAGAGATTTATCGAGCGAGACAGAAATTTGTCGAGACGTCGATCGAGCGCGGAACGGATTCTGTCGAGACGGTCGAGTAAGAGCGGGGAGAAATTTATCGAGCGTTACAGTAATTTGTTGAGATGTCGGTAGAGCGCGGGAACAAATTTGTCGAGAAGGTCGCACGCACAAAGAGATTTGTCGAGAATGACATAAATTTGTTGAGACGTTGGTAGAGTACGGGAAGATATTTGTCGAGACGTCGATCGAGCGCGGAACGGATTCTGTCGAGACGGTCGAGCACAGGAAGAGATTTTCTGAGCCTTACAGAAATTTGTCGAGACGTCGGTCGAGCGCGGGAACAAATTTGTCGAGAAGGTCGCACGCACAAAGAGATTTGTCGAGAGTGACACAAATTTGTCGAGACGTCGGTCAAGCGCGGAAAGGATTCTGTCGAGACGGTCGAGCACAGGAAGAGATTTTCTGAGCCTTACAGAAATTTGTCGAGACGTCGGTCGAGAACGGGAAGAAATCTGTCAAGACGTCGGTCGAGCTGAGGAATAAATTTGTTAAAGCTTTGGTTGAGATGGGAACAAATTTGTCGATCGTGACACAAATTTGTCGAGACGTTGGTAGAGCACGGGAAGAAATTTGTCGAGATGTCAGTCAAGCGCGGGAAGGAATCTGTCGAGACGGTCGAGCGCGGGAAGGAATTTATCGACAGTGACAGAAATTTGTCGAGACGTCGGTCGAGCAGGGGAATAAATCTGTCGAGGCACTTGAGCTCGGGAAGAGATTTGTCGAGCGAGACAGAAATTTGTCGAGACGTCGGTCGAGCATGGGAAGAAATCTGTCAAGACGTCGGTCGAGCCGAGGAATAAATTTGTTAAAGCTTTGGTTGAGATGGCAACAAATTTGTCGATCGTGACACAAATTTGTCGAGACGTTGGTAGAACACGGGAAGAAATTTGCCGACATATCAGTCGAGAGCAGGAAAAAATTCTTCGAGCGTGACAGATATTTGTTGAGATGTCAGTCTAAAGCAGGAAGAAAACTGTTCAGACGGCCGAGCGCGGGAGGAGTTTTATCGAGAGTGACGGGAAGAAATTTGTCGAGACGTCGGTCGAGCACGGGAAGGAATCTGTCGAGAAGTCACTCGAGCGCGGGGAGAAATCTGTTGAGCGTTACAGTAATTTTTTGAGACGTCGGTCGAGCGCGGGAACAAATTTATCGAGAAGGTCGCACGCACAAAGAGATTTGTCGAGAGTGACACAAATTTGTCGAGACGTTGGTCGAGCACGGGAATAAATCTGTCGAGGCACTTGAGCTCAGGGAGAGATTTATCGAGCGAGACAGAAATTTGTCGAGACGTCGATCGAGCGCGGAACGGATTCTGTCGAGACGGTCGAGTAAGAGCGGGGAGAAATTTATCGAGCGTTACAGTAATTTGTTGAGATGTCGGTAGAGCGCGGGAACAAATTTGTCGAGAAGGTCGCACGCACAAAGAGATTTGTCGAGAATGACATAAATTTGTTGAGACGTTGGTAGAGTACGGGAAGATATTTGTCGAGACGTCGATCGAGCGCGGAACGGATTCTGTCGAGACGGTCGAGCACAGGAAGAGATTTTCTGAGCCTTACAGAAATTTGTCGAGACGTCGGTCGAGCGCGGGAACAAATTTGTCGAGAAGGTCGCACGCACAAAGAGATTTGTCGAGAGTGACACAAATTTGTCGAGACGTCGGTCAAGCGCGGAACGGATTCTGTCGAGACGGTCGAGCACAGGAAGAGATTTTCTGAGCCTTACAGAAATTTCTCGAGACGTCGGTCGAGCACGGGAACAAATCTCTCGAGACGGTCAAGCGCGGGAAGAAATTTGTCGAGAGTGATCGAAATTTGTCCAGACATCGGTCGAGCGCGGGAACAAATCTCTCGAGATGTCGGTCAAGAGCGTGAAGAAATTTGTCGAGAGTGACAGAAATTTGTCGAGATGTCAGTCAAGCGCGGGAAGGAATCTGTCGAGACGGTCGAGCGCGGGAAGGAATTTATCGACAGTGACAGAAATTTGTCGAGACGTCGGTCGAGCAGGGGAATAAATCTGTCGAGGCACTTGAGCTCGGGAAGAGATTTGTCGAGCGAGATAGAAATTTGTCGAGACGTCGGTCGAGCATGGGAAGAAATCTGTCAAGACGTCGGTCGAGCCGAGGAATAAATTTGTTAAAGCTTTGGTTGAGATGGGAACAAATTTGTCGATCGTGACACAAATTTGTCGAGATGTTGGTAGAGCACGGGAAGAAATCTGTCGAGACGTCGATCGAGCGCGGAACGGATTCTGTCGAGACGGTCGAGCACAGGAAGAGATTTTCTGAGCCTTACAGAAATTTCTCGAGACGTCGGTCTAGCTTGGGAAGGAATCTGTCGAGAGTCACAGAATTTTTTCGAGACGTGGGTCGAGCGCGAGAAAGAATCTGTCAAGAGTGACAGAAATTTGTCGAGACGTTGGTCGAGCGCAGGAAGAAATTTGCCGACATATCAGTCGAGAGCAGGAAAAAATTCTTCGAGCGTGACAGATACTTGTCGAGATGTCAGCTTAAAGCAGGAAGAAAACTGTTCAGACGGCCGAGCGCGGGAGGAGTTTTATCGAGAGTGACGGGAAGAAATTTGTCGAGACGTCGGTCGAGCACGGGAAGGAATCTGTCGAGAAGTCACTGGAGCACGGGGAGAAATCTGTTGAGCGTTACAGTAATTTTTTGAGACGTCGGTCGAGCGCGGGAACAAATTTATCGAGAAGGTCGCACGCACAAAGAGATTTGTCGAGAGTGACACAAATTTGTCGAGACGTTGGTCGAGCACGGGAATAAATCTGTCGAGGCACTTCAGCTCAGGGAGAGATTTGTCGAGCGAGACAGAAATTTGTCGAGACGTCGATCGAGCGCGGAACGGATTCTGTCGAGACGGTCGAGTAAGAGCGGGGAAAAATTTATCGAACGTTACAGTAATTTGTTGAGACGTCGGTCGAGCGCGGGAACAAATTTGTCGAGAAGGTCGCACGCACAAAGAGATTTGTCGAGAGTGACAGAAATTTGTTGAGACGTCGGTCGAGCAGGGGAATAAATCTGTCGAGGCACTTGAGCTCAGGGAGAGATTTGTCGAGCGAGACAGAAATTTGTCGAGATGTCGGTCGAGCACGGGAATAAATCTGTCGAGAAGTCAGTCAAGAGCGGGGAGAAATTTATCGAGCGTTACAGTAATTTGTTGAGACGTCGGTCGAGCGCGGGAACAAATTTGTCGAGAAGGTCGCACGCACAAAGAGATTTGTCGAGAGTGACACAAATTTGTCGAGACGTCGGTCGAGCGCGGAAAGGATTCTGTCGAGACGGTCGAGCACAGGAAGAGATTTTCTGAGCCTTACAGAAATTTGTCGAGACGTCGGTCGAGCCGAGGAATAAATTTGTTAAAGCTTTGGTTGAGATGGGAACAAATTTGTCGATCGTGACACAAATTTGTCGAGACGTTGGTAGAGCACGGGAAGAAATTTGTCGAGACGTCGATCGAGCGCGGAAAGGATTCTGTCGAGACGGTCGAGCACAGGAAGAGATTTTCTGAGCCTTACAGAAATTTGTCGAGACGTCGGTCGAGAACGGGAAGAAATCTGTCAAGACGTCGGTCGAGCCGAGGAATAAATTTGTTAAAGCTTTGGTTGAGATGGCAACAAATTTGTCGATCGTGACACAAATTTGTCGAGACGTTGGTCGAGCGCAGGAAGAAATTTGCCGACATATCAGTCGAGAGCAGGAAAAAATTCTTCGAGCGTGACAGATATTTGTCGAGATGTCAGCTTAAAGCAGGAAGAAAACTGTTCAGACGGCCGAGCGCGGGAGGAGTTTTATCGAGAGTGACGGGAAGAAATTTGTCAAGACGTCGGTCGAGCACGGGAAGGAATCTGTCGAGAAGTCACTCGAGCGCGGGGAGAAATCTGTTGAGCGTTACAGTAATTTTTTGAGACGTCGGTCGAGCGCGGGAACAAATTTATCGAGAAGGTCGCACGCACAAAGAGATTTGTCGAGAGTGACACAAATTTGTCGAGACGTTGGTCGAGCACGGGAATAAATCTGTCGAGGCACTTGAGCTCAGGGAGAGATTTGTCGAACGAGACAGAAATTTGTCGAGACGTCGATCGAGCGCGGAACGGATTCTGTCGAGACGGTCGAGTAAGAGCGGGGAGAAATTTATCGAGCGTTACAGTAATTTGTTGAGACGTCGGTCGAGCGCAGGAACAAATTTGTCGAGAAGGTCGCACGCACAAAGAGATTTGTCGAGAGTGACATAAATTTGTCGAGACGTTGGTAGAGTACGGGAAGAAATTTGTCGAGACGTCGATTGAGCGCGGAACGGATTCTGTCGAGACGGTCGAGCACAGGAAGAGATTTTCTGAGCCTTACAGAAATTTGTCGAGACGTCGGTCGAGCATGGGAAGAAATTTGTCGAGCGTTACAGAAATTTCTCGAGACGTCTGTCGAGCGCAGGGAGCAATCTGCTGAGACGGTCGAGAGCGGGAACAAATTTGTCGAGAGTGACAGAAGTTTGTCGAGACGTCGGTCGTGCGCAGTTCGAAATTAATCGACAGTGACAGAAATTTGTTGAGACGCCGGTCAAGCACGGGAAGAAATTTGCTGAGAGTGACAGAAATTTGTCGAGACGTCGGTCGAGCTGAGGAATAAATTTGTTAAGGCTTTGGTTTACATGGGAACAAATTTATCGACAGTGACAGAAATTTGTCGAGACGTCGGTCGAGCAGGGGAATAAATCTGTCGAGGCACTTGAGCTCAGGGAGAGATTTGTCGAGCGAGACAGAAATTTGTCGAGATGTCGGTCGAGCACGGGAATAAATCTGTCGAGAAGTCAGTCAAGAGCGGGGAGAAATTTATCGAGCGTTACAGTAATTTGTTGAGACGTCGGTCGAGCGCGGGAACAAATTTGTCGAGAAGGTCGCACGCACAAAGAGATTTGTCGAGAGTGACACAAATTTGTCGAGACGTCGGTCAAGCGCGGAAAGGATTCTGTCGAGACGGTCGAGCACAGGAAGAGATTTTCTGAGCCTTACAGAAATTTGTCGAGACGTCGGTCGAGAACGGGAAGAAATCTGTCAAGACGTCGGTCGAGCCGAGGAATAAATTTGTTAAAGCTTTGGTTGAGATGGCAACAAATTTGTCGATCGTGACACAAATTTGTCGAGACGTTGGTAGAACACGGGAAGAAATTTGCCGACATATCAGTCGAGAGCAGGAAAAAATTCTTCGAGCGTGACAGATATTTGTTGAGATGTCAGTCTAAAGCAGGAAGAAAACTGTTCAGACGGCCGAGCGCGGGAGGAGTTTTATCGAGAGTGACGGGAAGAAATTTGTCGAGACGTCGGTCGAGCACGGGAAGGAATCTGTCGAGAAGTCACTGGAGCGCGGGGAGAAATCTGTTGAGCGTTACAGTAATTTTTTGAGACGTCGGTCGAGCGCGGGAACAAATTTATCGAGAAGGTCGCACGCACAAAGAGATTTGTCGAGAGTGACAGAAATTTGTCGAGACGTTGGTCGAGCACGGGAATAAATCTGTCGAGGCACTTGAGCTCAGGGAGAGATTTGTCGAGCGAGACAGAAATTTGTCGAGACGTCGATCGAGCGCGGAACGGATTCTGTCGAGACGGTCGAGTAAGAGCGGGGAGAAATTTATCGAGCGTTACAGTAATTTGTTGAGATGTCGGTAGAGCGCGGGAACAAATTTGTCGAGAAGGTCGCACGCACAAAGAGATTTGTCGAGAATGACATAAATTTGTTGAGACGTTGGTAGAGTACGGGAAGATATTTGTCGAGACGTCGATCGAGCGCGGAACGGATTCTGTCGAGACGGTCGAGCACAGGAAGAGATTTTCTGAGCCTTACAGAAATTTGTCGAGACGTCGGTCGAGCGCGGGAACAAATTTGTCGAGAAGGTCGCACGCACAAAGAGATTTGTCGAGAGTGACACAAATTTGTCGAGACGTCGGTCAAGCGCGGAAAGGATTCTGTCGAGACGGTCGAGCACAGGAAGAGATTTTCTGAGCCTTACAGAAATTTGTCGAGACGTCGGTCGAGAACGGGAAGAAATCTGTCAAGACGTCGGTCGAGCTGAGGAATAAATTTGTTAAAGCTTTGGTTGAGATGGGAACAAATTTGTCGATCGTGACACAAATTTGTCGAGACGTTGGTAGAGCACGGGAAGAAATTTGTCGAGATGTCAGTCAAGCGCGGGAAGGAATCTGTCGAGACGGTCGAGCGCGGGAAGGAATTTATCGACAGTGACAGAAATTTGTCGAGACGTCGGTCGAGCAGGGGAATAAATCTGTCGAGGCACTTGAGCTCGGGAAGAGATTTGTCGAGCGAGACAGAAATTTGTCGATACGTCGGTCGAGCATGGGAAGAAATCTGTCAAGACATCGGTCGAGCTGAGGAATAAATTTGTTAAAGCTTTGGTTGAGATGGGAACAAATTTGTCGATCGTGACACAAATTTGTCAAGATGTTGGTAGAGCACGGGAAGAAATCTGTCGAGACGTCGATCGAGCGCGGAACGGATTCTGTCGAGACGGTCGAGCACAGGAAGAGATTTTCTGAGCCTTACAGAAATTTCTCGAGACGTCGGTCGAGCACGGGAACAAATCTCTCGAGACGGTCAAGCGCGGGAAGAAATTTGTCGAGAGTGATCGAAATTTGTCCAGACATCGGTCGAGCGCGGGAACAAATCTCTCGAGATGTCGGTCAAGAGCGTGAAGAAATTTGTCGAGAGTGACAGAAATTTGTCGAGATGTCAGTCAAGCGCGGGAAGGAATCTGTCGAGACGGTCGAGCGTGGGAAGGAATTTATCGACAGTGACAGAAATTTGTCGAGACGTCGGTCGAGCAGGGGAATAAATCTGTCGAGGCACTTGAGCTCGGGAAGAGATTTGTCGAGCGAGACAGAAATTTGTCGAGACGTCGGTCGAGCATGGGAAGAAATCTGTCAAGACGTCGGTCGAGCCGAGGAATAAATTTGTTAAAGCTTTGGTTGAGATGGCAACAAATTTGTCGATCGTGACACAAATTTGTCGAGACGTTGGTAGAACACGGGAAGAAATTTGCCGACATATCAGTCGAGAGCAGGAAAAAATTCTTCGAGCGTGACAGATATTTGTTGAGATGTCAGTCTAAAGCAGGAAGAAAACTGTTCAGACGGCCGAGCGCGGGAGGAGTTTTATCGAGAGTGACGGGAAGAAATTTGTCGAGACGTCGGTCGAGCACGGGAAGGAATCTGTCGAGAAGTCACTCGAGCGCGGGGAGAAATCTGTTGAGCGTTACAGTAATTTTTTGAGACGTCGGTCGAGCGCGGGAACAAATTTATCGAGAAGGTCGCACGCACAAAGAGATTTGTCGAGAGTGACACAAATTTGTCGAGACGTTGGTCGAGCACGGGAATAAATCTGTCGAGGCACTTGAGCTCAGGGAGAGATTTATCGAGCGAGACAGAAATTTGTCGAGACGTCGATCGAGCGCGGAACGGATTCTGTCGAGACGGTCGAGTAAGAGCGGGGAGAAATTTATCGAGCGTTACAGTAATTTGTTGAGATGTCGGTAGAGCGCGGGAACAAATTTGTCGAGAAGGTCGCACGCACAAAGAGATTTGTCGAGAATGACATAAATTTGTTGAGACGTTGGTAGAGTACGGGAAGATATTTGTCGAGACGTCGATCGAGCGCGGAACGGATTCTGTCGAGACGGTCGAGCACAGGAAGAGATTTTCTGAGCCTTACAGAAATTTGTCGAGACGTCGGTCGAGCGCGGGAACAAATTTGTCGAGAAGGTCGCACGCACAAAGAGATTTGTCGAGAGTGACACAAATTTGTCGAGACGTCGGTCAAGCGCGGAAAGGATTCTGTCGAGACGGTCGAGCACAGGAAGAGATTTTCTGAGCCTTACAGAAATTTGTCGAGACGTCGGTCGAGAACGGGAAGAAATCTGTCAAGACGTCGGTCGAGCTGAGGAATAAATTTGTTAAAGCTTTGGTTGAGATGGGAACAAATTTGTCGATCGTGACACAAATTTGTCGAGACGTTGGTAGAGCACGGGAAGAAATTTGTCGAGATGTCAGTCAAGCGCGGGAAGGAATCTGTCGAGACGGTCGAGCGCGGGAAGGAATTTATCGACAGTGACAGAAATTTGTCGAGACGTCGGTCGAGCAGGGGAATAAATCTGTCGAGGCACTTGAGCTCGGGAAGAGATTTGTCGAGCGAGACAGAAATTTGTCGAGACGTCGGTCGAGCATGGGAAGAAATCTGTCAAGACGTCGGTCGAGCCGAGGAATAAATTTGTTAAAGCTTTGGTTGAGATGGCAACAAATTTGTCGATCGTGACACAAATTTGTCGAGACGTTGGTAGAACACGGGAAGAAATTTGCCGACATATCAGTCGAGAGCAGGAAAAAATTCTTCGAGCGTGACAGATATTTGTTGAGATGTCAGTCTAAAGCAGGAAGAAAACTGTTCAGACGGCCGAGCGCGGGAGGAGTTTTATCGAGAGTGACGGGAAGAAATTTGTCGAGACGTCGGTCGAGCACGGGAAGGAATCTGTCGAGAAGTCACTCGAGCGCGGGGAGAAATCTGTTGAGCGTTACAGTAATTTTTTGAGACGTCGGTCGAGCGCGGGAACAAATTTATCGAGAAGGTCGCACGCACAAAGAGATTTGTCGAGAGTGACACAAATTTGTCGAGACGTTGGTCGAGCACGGGAATAAATCTGTCGAGGCACTTGAGCTCAGGGAGAGATTTATCGAGCGAGACAGAAATTTGTCGAGACGTCGATCGAGCGCGGAACGGATTCTGTCGAGACGGTCGAGTAAGAGCGGGGAGAAATTTATCGAGCGTTACAGTAATTTGTTGAGATGTCGGTAGAGCGCGGGAACAAATTTGTCGAGAAGGTCGCACGCACAAAGAGATTTGTCGAGAATGACATAAATTTGTTGAGACGTTGGTAGAGTACGGGAAGATATTTGTCGAGACGTCGATCGAGCGCGGAACGGATTCTGTCGAGACGGTCGAGCACAGGAAGAGATTTTCTGAGCCTTACAGAAATTTGTCGAGACGTCGGTCGAGCGCGGGAACAAATTTGTCGAGAAGGTCGCACGCACAAAGAGATTTGTCGAGAGTGACACAAATTTGTCGAGACGTCGGTCAAGCGCGGAACGGATTCTGTCGAGACGGTCGAGCACAGGAAGAGATTTTCTGAGCCTTACAGAAATTTCTCGAGACGTCGGTCGAGCACGGGAACAAATCTCTCGAGACGGTCAAGCGCGGGAAGAAATTTGTCGAGAGTGATCGAAATTTGTCCAGACATCGGTCGAGCGCGGGAACAAATCTCTCGAGATGTCGGTCAAGAGCGTGAAGAAATTTGTCGAGAGTGACAGAAATTTGTCGAGATGTCAGTCAAGCGCGGGAAGGAATCTGTCGAGACGGTCGAGCGCGGGAAGGAATTTATCGACAGTGACAGAAATTTGTCGAGACGTCGGTCGAGCAGGGGAATAAATCTGTCGAGGCACTTGAGCTCGGGAAGAGATTTGTCGAGCGAGATAGAAATTTGTCGAGACGTCGGTCGAGCATGGGAAGAAATCTGTCAAGACGTCGGTCGAGCCGAGGAATAAATTTGTTAAAGCTTTGGTTGAGATGGGAACAAATTTGTCGATCGTGACACAAATTTGTCGAGATGTTGGTAGAGCACGGGAAGAAATCTGTCGAGACGTCGATCGAGCGCGGAACGGATTCTGTCGAGACGGTCGAGCACAGGAAGAGATTTTCTGAGCCTTACAGAAATTTCTCGAGACGTCGGTCTAGCTTGGGAAGGAATCTGTCGAGAGTCACAGAATTTTTTCGAGACGTGGGTCGAGCGCGAGAAAGAATCTGTCAAGAGTGACAGAAATTTGTCGAGACGTTGGTCGAGCGCAGGAAGAAATTTGCCGACATATCAGTCGAGAGCAGGAAAAAATTCTTCGAGCGTGACAGATACTTGTCGAGATGTCAGCTTAAAGCAGGAAGAAAACTGTTCAGACGGCCGAGCGCGGGAGGAGTTTTATCGAGAGTGACGGGAAGAAATTTGTCGAGACGTCGGTCGAGCACGGGAAGGAATCTTTCGAGAAGTCACTGGAGCACGGGGAGAAATCTGTTGAGCGTTACAGTAATTTTTTGAGACGTCGGTCGAGCGCGGGAACAAATTTATCGAGAAGGTCGCACGCACAAAGAGATTTGTCGAGAGTGACACAAATTTGTCGAGACGTTGGTCGAGCACGGGAATAAATCTGTCGAGGCACTTCAGCTCAGGGAGAGATTTGTCGAGCGAGACAGAAATTTGTCGAGACGTCGATCGAGCGCGGAACGGATTCTGTCGAGACGGTCGAGTAAGAGCGGGGAAAAATTTATCGAACGTTACAGTAATTTGTTGAGACGTCGGTCGAGCGCGGGAACAAATTTGTCGAGAAGGTCGCACGCACAAAGAGATTTGTCGAGAGTGACAGAAATTTGTTGAGACGTCGGTCGAGCAGGGGAATAAATCTGTCGAGGCACTTGAGCTCAGGGAGAGATTTGTCGAGCGAGACAGAAATTTGTCGAGATGTCGGTCGAGCACGGGAATAAATCTGTCGAGAAGTCAGTCAAGAGCGGGGAGAAATTTATCGAGCGTTACAGTAATTTGTTGAGACGTCGGTCGAGCGCGGGAACAAATTTGTCGAGAAGGTCGCACGCACAAAGAGATTTGTCGAGAGTGACACAAATTTGTCGAGACGTCGGTCGAGCGCGGAAAGGATTCTGTCGAGACGGTCGAGCACAGGAAGAGATTTTCTGAGCCTTACAGAAATTTGTCGAGACGTCGGTCGAGAACGGGAAGAAATCTGTCAAGACGTCGGTCGAGCCGAGGAATAAATTTGTTAAAGCTTTGGTTGAGATGGGAACAAATTTGTCGATCGTGACACAAATTTGTCGAGACGTTGGTAGAGCACGGGAAGAAATTTGTCGAGACGTCGATCGAGCGCGGAAAGGATTCTGTCGAGACGGTCGAGCACAGGAAGAGATTTTCTGAGCCTTACAGAAATTTGTCGAGACGTCGGTCGAGCATGGGAAGAAATCTGTCAAGACGTCGGTCGAGCCGAGGAATAAATTTGTTAAAGCTTTGGTTGAGATGGCAACAAATTTGTCGATCGTGACACAAATTTGTCGAGACGTTGGTCGAGCGCAGGAAGAAATTTGCCGACATATCAGTCGAGAGCAGGAAAAAATTCTTCGAGCGTGACAGATATTTGTCGAGATGTCAGCTTAAAGCAGGAAGAAAACTGTTCAGACGGCCGAGCGCGGGAGGAGTTTTATCGAGAGTGACGGGAAGAAATTTGTCAAGACGTCGGTCGAGCACGGGAAGGAATCTGTCGAGAAGTCACTCGAGCGCGGGGAGAAATCTGTTGAGCGTTACAGTAATTTTTTGAGACGTCGGTCGAGCGCGGGAACAAATTTATCGAGAAGGTCGCACGCACAAAGAGATTTGTCGAGAGTGACACAAATTTGTCGAGACGTTGGTCGAGCACGGGAATAAATCTGTCGAGGCACTTGAGCTCAGGGAGAGATTTGTCGAACGAGACAGAAATTTGTCGAGACGTCGATCGAGCGCGGAACGGATTCTGTCGAGACGGTCGAGTAAGAGCGGGGAGAAATTTATCGAGCGTTACAGTAATTTGTTGAGACGTCGGTCGAGCGCAGGAACAAATTTGTCGAGAAGGTCGCACGCACAAAGAGATTTGTCGAGAGTGACATAAATTTGTCGAGACGTTGGTAGAGTACGGGAAGAAATTTGTCGAGACGTCGATTGAGCGCGGAACGGATTCTGTCGAGACGGTCGAGCACAGGAAGAGATTTTCTGAGCCTTACAGAAATTTGTCGAGACGTCGGTCGAGCATGGGAAGAAATTTGTCGAGCGTTACAGAAATTTCTCGAGACGTCTGTCGAGCGCAGGGAGCAATCTGCTGAGACGGTCGAGAGCGGGAACAAATTTGTCGAGAGTGACAGAAGTTTGTCGAGACGTCGGTCGTGCGCAGTTCGAAATTAATCGACAGTGACAGAAATTTGTTGAGACGCCGGTCAAGCACGGGAAGAAATTTGCTGAGAGTGACAGAAATTTGTCGAGACGTCGGTCGAGCTGAGGAATAAATTTGTTAAGGCTTTGGTTTACATGGGAACAAATTTATCGACAGTGACAGAAATTTGTCGAGACGTCGGTCGAGCAGGGGAATAAATCTGTCGAGGCACTTGAGCTCAGGGAGAGATTTGTCGAGCGAGACAGAAATTTGTCGAGATGTCGGTCGAGCACGGGAATAAATCTGTCGAGAAGTCAGTCAAGAGCGGGGAGAAATTTATCGAGCGTTACAGTAATTTGTTGAGACGTCGGTCGAGCGCGGGAACAAATTTGTCGAGAAGGTCGCACGCACAAAGAGATTTGTCGAGAGTGACACAAATTTGTCGAGACGTCGGTCGAGCGCGGAAAGGATTCTGTCGAGACGGTCGAGCACAGGAAGAGATTTTCTGAGCCTTACAGAAATTTGTCGAGACGTCGGTCGAGAACGGGAAGAAATCTGTCAAGACGTCGGTCGAGCCGAGGAATAAATTTGTTAAAGCTTTGGTTGAGATGGCAACAAATTTGTCGATCGTGACACAAATTTGTCGAGACGTTGGTCGAGCGCAGGAAGAAATTTGCCGACATATCAGTCGAGAGCTTGAAAAAATTCTTCGAGCGTGACAGATATTTGTCGAGATGTCAGCTTAAAGCAGGAAGAAAACTGTTCAGACGGCCGAGCGCGGGAGGAGTTTTATCGAGAGTGACGGGAAGAAATTTGTCGAGACGTCGGTCGAGCACGGGAAGGAATCTGTCGAGAAGTCACTGGAGCGCGGGGAGAAATCTGTTGAGCGTTACAGTAATTTTTTGAGACGTCGGTCGAGCGCGGGAACAAATTTATCGAGAAGGTCGCACGCACAAAGAGATTTGTCGAGAGTGACAGAAATTTGTCGAGACGTTGGTCGAGCACGGGAATAAATCTGTCGAGGCACTTGAGCTCAGGGAGAGATTTGTCGAGCGAGACAGAAATTTGTCGAGACGTCGATCGAGCGCGGAACGGATTCTGTCGAGACGGTCGAGTAAGAGCGGGGAGAAATTTATCGAGCGTTACAGTAATTTGTTGAGATGTCGGTAGAGCGCGGGAACAAATTTGTCGAGAAGGTCGCACGCACAAAGAGATTTGTCGAGAATGACATAAATTTGTTGAGACGTTGGTAGAGTACGGGAAGATATTTGTCGAGACGTCGATCGAGCGCGGAACGGATTCTGTCGAGACGGTCGAGCACAGGAAGAGATTTTCTGAGCCTTACAGAAATTTGTCGAGACGTCGGTCGAGCGCGGGAACAAATTTGTCGAGAAGGTCGCACGCACAAAGAGATTTGTCGAGAGTGACACAAATTTGTCGAGACGTCGGTCAAGCGCGGAAAGGATTCTGTCGAGACGGTCGAGCACAGGAAGAGATTTTCTGAGCCTTACAGAAATTTGTCGAGACGTCGGTCGAGAACGGGAAGAAATCTGTCAAGACGTCGGTCGAGCTGAGGAATAAATTTGTTAAAGCTTTGGTTGAGATGGGAACAAATTTGTCGATCGTGACACAAATTTGTCGAGACGTTGGTAGAGCACGGGAAGAAATTTGTCGAGATGTCAGTCAAGCGCGGGAAGGAATCTGTCGAGACGGTCGAGCGCGGGAAGGAATTTATCGACAGTGACAGAAATTTGTCGAGACGTCGGTCGAGCAGGGGAATAAATCTGTCGAGGCACTTGAGCTCGGGAAGAGATTTGTCGAGCGAGACAGAAATTTGTCGATACGTCGGTCGAGCATGGGAAGAAATCTGTCAAGACATCGGTCGAGCTGAGGAATAAATTTGTTAAAGCTTTGGTTGAGATGGGAACAAATTTGTCGATCGTGACACAAATTTGTCAAGATGTTGGTAGAGCACGGGAAGAAATCTGTCGAGACGTCGATCGAGCGCGGAACGGATTCTGTCGAGACGGTCGAGCACAGGAAGAGATTTTCTGAGCCTTACAGAAATTTCTCGAGACGTCGGTCGAGCACGGGAACAAATCTCTCGAGACGGTCAAGCGCGGGAAGAAATTTGTCGAGAGTGATCGAAATTTGTCCAGACATCGGTCGAGCGCGGGAACAAATCTCTCGAGATGTTGGTCAAGAGCGTGAAGAAATTTGTCGAGAGTGACAGAAATTTGTCGAGATGTCAGTCAAGCGCGGGAAGGAATCTGTCGAGACGGTCGAGCGCGGGAAGGAATTTATCGACAGTGACAGAAATTTGTCGAGACGTCGGTCGAGCAGGGGAATAAATCTGTCGAGGCACTTGAGCTCGGGAAGAGATTTGTCGAGCGAGACAGAAATTTGTCGAGACGTCGGTCGAGCATGGGAAGAAATCTGTCAAGACGTCGGTCGAGCCGAGGAATAAATTTGTTAAAGCTTTGGTTGAGATGGCAACAAATTTGTCGATCGTGACACAAATTTGTCGAGACGTTGGTCGAGCGCAGGAAGAAATTAGCCGACATATCAGTCGAGAGCAGGAAAAAATTCTTCGAGCGTGACAGATATTTGTCGAGATGTCAGCTTAAAGCAGGAAGAAAACTGTTCAGACGGCCGAGCGCGGGAGGAGTTTTATCGAGAGTGACGGGAAGAAATTTGTCGAGACGTCGGTCGAGCACGGGAAGGAATCTGTCGAGAAGTCACTCGAGCGCGGGGAGAAATCTGTTGAGCGTTACAGTAATTTTTTGAGACGTCGGTCGAGCGCGGGAACAAATTTATCGAGAAGGTCGCACGCACAAAGAGATTTGTCGAGAGTGACACAAATTTGTCGAGACGTTGGTCGAGCACGGGAATAAATCTGTCGAGGCACTTGAGCTCAGGGAGAGATTTGTCGAGCGAGACAGAAATTTGTCGAGACGTCGATCGAGCGCGGAACGGATTCTGTCGAGACGGTCGAGTAAGAGCGGGGAGAAATTTATCGAGCGTTACAGTAATTTGTTGAGATGTCGGTAGAGCGCGGGAACAAATTTGTCGAGAAGGTCGCACGCACAAAGAGATTTGTCGAGAATGACATAAATTTGTTGAGACGTTGGTAGAGTACGGGAAGATATTTGTCGAGACGTCGATCGAGCGCGGAACGGATTCTGTCGAGACGGTCGAGCACAGGAAGAGATTTTCTGAGCCTTACAGAAATTTGTCGAGACGTCGGTCGAGCGCGGGAACAAATTTGTCGAGAAGGTCGCACGCACAAAGAGATTTGTCGAGAGTGACACAAATTTGTCGAGACGTCGGTCAAGCGCGGAAAGGATTCTGTCGAGACGGTCGAGCACAGGAAGAGATTTTCTGAGCCTTACAGAAATTTGTCGAGACGTCGGTCGAGAACGGGAAGAAATCTGTCAAGACATCGGTCGAGCTGAGGAATAAATTTGTTAAAGCTTTGGTTGAGATGGGAACAAATTTGTCGATCGTGACACAAATTTGTCGAGACGTTGGTAGAGCACGGGAAGAAATTTGTCGAGATGTCAGTCAAGCGCGGGAAGGAATCTGTCGAGACGGTCGAGCGCGGGAAGGAATTTATCGACAGTGACAGAAATTTGTCGAGACGTCGGTCGAGCAGGGGAATAAATCTGTCGAGGCACTTGAGCTCGGGAAGAGATTTGTCGAGCGAGACAGAAATTTGTCGATACGTCGGTCGAGCATGGGAAGAAATCTGTCAAGACATCGGTCGAGCTGAGGAATAAATTTGTTAAAGCTTTGGTTGAGATGGGAACAAATTTGTCGATCGTGACACAAATTTGTCAAGATGTTGGTAGAGCACGGGAAGAAATCTGTCGAGACGTCGATCGAGCGCGGAACGGATTCTGTCGAGACGGTCGAGTAAAAGCGGGGAAAAATTTATCGAACGTTACAGTAATTTGTTGAGATGTCAGTAGAGCGCGGGAATAAATTTGTCGAGAAGGTCGCACGCACAAAGAGATTTGTCGAGAATGACATAAATTTGTTGAGACGTTGGTAGAGTACGGGAAGATATTTGTCGAGACGTCGATCGAGCGCGGAACGGATTCTGTCGAGACGGTCGAGCACAGGAAGAGATTTTCTGAGCCTTACAGAAATTTGTCGAGACGTCGGTCGAGCGCGGGAACAAATTTGTCGAGAAGGTCGCACGCACAAAGAGATTTGTCGAGAGTGACACAAATTTGTCGAGACGTCGGTCAAGCGCGGAAAGGATTCTGTCGAGACAGTCGAGCACAGGAAGAGATTTTCTGAGCCTTACAGAAATTTCTCGAGACGTCGGTCGAGCACGGGAACAAATCTCTCGAGACGGTCAAGCGCGGGAAGAAATTTGTCGAGAGTGATCGAAATTTGTCCAGACATCGGTCGAGCGCGGGAACAAATCTCTCGAGATGTCGGTCAAGAGCGTGAAGAAATTTGTCGAGAGTGACAGAAATTTGTCGAGATGTCAGTCAAGCGCGGGAAGGAATCTGTCGAGACGGTCGAGCGCGGGAAGGAATTTATCGACAGTGACAGAAATTTGTCGAGACGTCGGTCGAGCAGGGGAATAAATCTGTCGAGGCACTTGAGCTCGGGAAGAGATTTGTCGAGCGAGATAGAAATTTGTCGAGACGTCGGTCGAGCATGGGAAGAAATCTGTCAAGACGTCGGTCGAGCCGAGGAATAAATTTGTTAAAGCTTTGGTTGAGATGGGAACAAATTTGTCGATCGTGACACAAATTTGTCGAGATGTTGGTAGAGCACGGGAAGAAATCTGTCGAGACGTCGATCGAGCGCGGAACGGATTCTGTCGAGACGGTCGAGCACAGGAAGAGATTTTCTGAGCCTTACAGAAATTTCTCGAGACGTCGGTCTAGCTTGGGAAGGAATCTGTCGAGAGTCACAGAATTTTTTCGAGACGTGGGTCGAGCGCGAGAAAGAATCTGTCAAGAGTGACAGAAATTTGTCGAGACGTTGGTCGAGCGCAGGAAGAAATTTGCCGACATATCAGTCGAGAGCAGGAAAAAATTCTTCGAGCGTGACAGATACTTGTCGAGATGTCAGCTTAAAGCAGGAAGAAAACTGTTCAGACGGCCGAGCGCGGGAGGAGTTTTATCGAGAGTGACGGGAAGAAATTTGTCGAGACGTCGGTCGAGCACGGGAAGGAATCTGTCGAGAAGTCACTGGAGCACGGGGAGAAATCTGTTGAGCGTTACAGTAATTTTTTGAGACGTCGGTCGAGCGCGGGAACAAATTTATCGAGAAGGTCGCACGCACAAAGAGATTTGTCGAGAGTGACACAAATTTGTCGAGACGTTGGTCGAGCACGGGAATAAATCTGTCGAGGCACTTCAGCTCAGGGAGAGATTTGTCGAGCGAGACAGAAATTTGTCGAGACGTCGATCGAGCGCGGAACGGATTCTGTCGAGACGGTCGAGTAAGAGCGGGGAAAAATTTATCGAACGTTACAGTAATTTGTTGAGACGTCGGTCGAGCGCGGGAACAAATTTGTCGAGAAGGTCGCACGCACAAAGAGATTTGTCGAGAGTGACAGAAATTTGTTGAGACGTCGGTCGAGCAGGGGAATAAATCTGTCGAGGCACTTGAGCTCAGGGAGAGATTTGTCGAGCGAGACAGAAATTTGTCGAGATGTCGGTCGAGCACGGGAATAAATCTGTCGAGAAGTCAGTCAAGAGCGGGGAGAAATTTATCGAGCGTTACAGTAATTTGTTGAGACGTCGGTCGAGCGCGGGAACAAATTTGTCGAGAAGGTCGCACGCACAAAGAGATTTGTCGAGAGTGACACAAATTTGTCGAGACGTCGGTCGAGCGCGGAAAGGATTCTGTCGAGACGGTCGAGCACAGGAAGAGATTTTCTGAGCCTTACAGAAATTTGTCGAGACGTCGGTCGAGCCGAGGAATAAATTTGTTAAAGCTTTGGTTGAGATGGGAACAAATTTGTCGATCGTGACACAAATTTGTCGAGACGTTGGTAGAGCACGGGAAGAAATTTGTCGAGACGTCGATCGAGCGCGGAAAGGATTCTGTCGAGACGGTCGAGCACAGGAAGAGATTTTCTGAGCCTTACAGAAATTTGTCGAGACGTCGGTCGAGAACGGGAAGAAATCTGTCAAGACGTCGGTCGAGCCGAGGAATAAATTTGTTAAAGCTTTGGTTGAGATGGCAACAAATTTGTCGATCGTGACACAAATTTGTCGAGACGTTGGTCGAGCGCAGGAAGAAATTTGCCGACATATCAGTCGAGAGCAGGAAAAAATTCTTCGAGCGTGACAGATATTTGTCGAGATGTCAGCTTAAAGCAGGAAGAAAACTGTTCAGACGGCCGAGCGCGGGAGGAGTTTTATCGAGAGTGACGGGAAGAAATTTGTCAAGACGTCGGTCGAGCACGGGAAGGAATCTGTCGAGAAGTCACTCGAGCGCGGGGAGAAATCTGTTGAGCGTTACAGTAATTTTTTGAGACGTCGGTCGAGCGCGGGAACAAATTTATCGAGAAGGTCGCACGCACAAAGAGATTTGTCGAGAGTGACACAAATTTGTCGAGACGTTGGTCGAGCACGGGAATAAATCTGTCGAGGCACTTGAGCTCAGGGAGAGATTTGTCGAACGAGACAGAAATTTGTCGAGACGTCGATCGAGCGCGGAACGGATTCTGTCGAGACGGTCGAGTAAGAGCGGGGAGAAATTTATCGAGCGTTACAGTAATTTGTTGAGACGTCGGTCGAGCGCAGGAACAAATTTGTCGAGAAGGTCGCACGCACAAAGAGATTTGTCGAGAGTGACATAAATTTGTCGAGACGTTGGTAGAGTACGGGAAGAAATTTGTCGAGACGTCGATTGAGCGCGGAACGGATTCTGTCGAGACGGTCGAGCACAGGAAGAGATTTTCTGAGCCTTACAGAAATTTGTCGAGACGTCGGTCGAGCATGGGAAGAAATTTGTCGAGCGTTACAGAAATTTCTCGAGACGTCTGTCGAGCGCAGGGAGCAATCTGCTGAGACGGTCGAGAGCGGGAACAAATTTGTCGAGAGTGACAGAAGTTTGTCGAGACGTCGGTCGTGCGCAGTTCGAAATTAATCGACAGTGACAGAAATTTGTTGAGACGCCGGTCAAGCACGGGAAGAAATTTGCTGAGAGTGACAGAAATTTGTCGAGACGTCGGTCGAGCTGAGGAATAAATTTGTTAAGGCTTTGGTTTACATGGGAACAAATTTATCGACAGTGACAGAAATTTGTCGAGACGTCGGTCGAGCAGGGGAATAAATCTGTCGAGGCACTTGAGCTCAGGGAGAGATTTGTCGAGCGAGACAGAAATTTGTCGAGATGTCGGTCGAGCACGGGAATAAATCTGTCGAGAAGTCAGTCAAGAGCGGGGAGAAATTTATCGAGCGTTACAGTAATTTGTTGAGACGTCGGTCGAGCGCGGGAACAAATTTGTCGAGAAGGTCGCACGCACAAAGAGATTTGTCGAGAGTGACACAAATTTGTCGAGACGTCGGTCAAGCGCGGAAAGGATTCTGTCGAGACGGTCGAGCACAGGAAGAGATTTTCTGAGCCTTACAGAAATTTGTCGAGACGTCGGTCGAGAACGGGAAGAAATCTGTCAAGACGTCGGTCGAGCCGAGGAATAAATTTGTTAAAGCTTTGGTTGAGATGGCAACAAATTTGTCGATCGTGACACAAATTTGTCGAGACGTTGGTCGAGCGCAGGAAGAAATTTGCCGACATATCAGTCGAGAGCTTGAAAAAATTCTTCGAGCGTGACAGATATTTGTCGAGATGTCAGCTTAAAGCAGGAAGAAAACTGTTCAGACGGCCGAGCGCGGGAGGAGTTTTATCGAGAGTGACGGGAAGAAATTTGTCGAGACGTCGGTCGAGCACGGGAAGGAATCTGTCGAGAAGTCACTGGAGCGCGGGGAGAAATCTGTTGAGCGTTACAGTAATTTTTTGAGACGTCGGTCGAGCGCGGGAACAAATTTATCGAGAAGGTCGCACGCACAAAGAGATTTGTCGAGAGTGACAGAAATTTGTCGAGACGTTGGTCGAGCACGGGAATAAATCTGTCGAGGCACTTGAGCTCAGGGAGAGATTTGTCGAGCGAGACAGAAATTTGTCGAGACGTCGATCGAGCGCGGAACGGATTCTGTCGAGACGGTCGAGTAAGAGCGGGGAGAAATTTATCGAGCGTTACAGTAATTTGTTGAGATGTCGGTAGAGCGCGGGAACAAATTTGTCGAGAAGGTCGCACGCACAAAGAGATTTGTCGAGAATGACATAAATTTGTTGAGACGTTGGTAGAGTACGGGAAGATATTTGTCGAGACGTCGATCGAGCGCGGAACGGATTCTGTCGAGACGGTCGAGCACAGGAAGAGATTTTCTGAGCCTTACAGAAATTTGTCGAGACGTCGGTCGAGCGCGGGAACAAATTTGTCGAGAAGGTCGCACGCACAAAGAGATTTGTCGAGAGTGACACAAATTTGTCGAGACGTCGGTCAAGCGCGGAAAGGATTCTGTCGAGACGGTCGAGCACAGGAAGAGATTTTCTGAGCCTTACAGAAATTTGTCGAGACGTCGGTCGAGAACGGGAAGAAATCTGTCAAGACGTCGGTCGAGCTGAGGAATAAATTTGTTAAAGCTTTGGTTGAGATGGGAACAAATTTGTCGATCGTGACACAAATTTGTCGAGACGTTGGTAGAGCACGGGAAGAAATTTGTCGAGATGTCAGTCAAGCGCGGGAAGGAATCTGTCGAGACGGTCGAGCGCGGGAAGGAATTTATCGACAGTGACAGAAATTTGTCGAGACGTCGGTCGAGCAGGGGAATAAATCTGTCGAGGCACTTGAGCTCGGGAAGAGATTTGTCGAGCGAGACAGAAATTTGTCGATACGTCGGTCGAGCATGGGAAGAAATCTGTCAAGACATCGGTCGAGCTGAGGAATAAATTTGTTAAAGCTTTGGTTGAGATGGGAACAAATTTGTCGATCGTGACACAAATTTGTCAAGATGTTGGTAGAGCACGGGAAGAAATCTGTCGAGACGTCGATCGAGCGCGGAACGGATTCTGTCGAGACGGTCGAGCACAGGAAGAGATTTTCTGAGCCTTACAGAAATTTCTCGAGACGTCGGTCGAGCACGGGAACAAATCTCTCGAGACGGTCAAGCGCGGGAAGAAATTTGTCGAGAGTGATCGAAATTTGTCCAGACATCGGTCGAGCGCGGGAACAAATCTCTCGAGATGTCGGTCAAGAGCGTGAAGAAATTTGTCGAGAGTGACAGAAATTTGTCGAGATGTCAGTCAAGCGCGGGAAGGAATCTGTCGAGACGGTCGAGCGCGGGAAGGAATTTATCGACAGTGACAGAAATTTGTCGAGACGTCGGTCGAGCAGGGGAATAAATCTGATGAGGCACTTGAGCTCGGGAAGAGATTTGTCGAGCGAGACAGAAATTTGTCGAGACGTCGGTCGAGCATGGGAAGAAATCTGTCAAGACGTCGGTCGAGCCGAGGAATAAATTTGTTAAAGCTTTGGTTGAGATGGCAACAAATTTGTCGATCGTGACACAAATTTGTCGAGACGTTGGTAGAACACGGGAAGAAATTTGCCGACATATCAGTCGAGAGCAGGAAAAAATTCTTCGAGCGTGACAGATATTTGTTGAGATGTCAGTCTAAAGCAGGAAGAAAACTGTTCAGACGGCCGAGCGCGGGAGGAGTTTTATCGAGAGTGACGGGAAGAAATTTGTCGAGACGTCGGTCGAGCACGGGAAGGAATCTGTCGAGAAGTCACTCGAGCGCGGGGAGAAATCTGTTGAGCGTTACAGTAATTTTTTGAGACGTCGGTCGAGCGCGGGAACAAATTTATCGAGAAGGTCGCACGCACAAAGAGATTTGTCGAGAGTGACACAAATTTGTCGAGACGTTGGTCGAGCACGGGAATAAATCTGTCGAGGCACTTGAGCTCAGGGAGAGATTTATCGAGCGAGACAGAAATTTGTCGAGACGTCGATCGAGCGCGGAACGGATTCTGTCGAGACGGTCGAGTAAGAGCGGGGAGAAATTTATCGAGCGTTACAGTAATTTGTTGAGATGTCGGTAGAGCGCGGGAACAAATTTGTCGAGAAGGTCGCACGCACAAAGAGATTTGTCGAGAATGACATAAATTTGTTGAGACGTTGGTAGAGTACGGGAAGATATTTGTCGAGACGTCGATCGAGCGCGGAACGGATTCTGTCGAGACGGTCGAGCACAGGAAGAGATTTTCTGAGCCTTACAGAAATTTGTCGAGACGTCGGTCGAGCGCGGGAACAAATTTGTCGAGAAGGTCGCACGCACAAAGAGATTTGTCGAGAGTGACACAAATTTGTCGAGACGTCGGTCAAGCGCGGAAAGGATTCTGTCGAGACGGTCGAGCACAGGAAGAGATTTTCTGAGCCTTACAGAAATTTGTCGAGACGTCGGTCGAGAACGGGAAGAAATCTGTCAAGACGTCGGTCGAGCTGAGGAATAAATTTGTTAAAGCTTTGGTTGAGATGGGAACAAATTTGTCGATCGTGACACAAATTTGTCGAGACGTTGGTAGAGCACGGGAAGAAATTTGTCGAGATGTCAGTCAAGCGCGGGAAGGAATCTGTCGAGACGGTCGAGCGCGGGAAGGAATTTATCGACAGTGACAGAAATTTGTCGAGACGTCGGTCGAGCAGGGGAATAAATCTGTCGAGGCACTTGAGCTCGGGAAGAGATTTGTCGAGCGAGACAGAAATTTGTCGAGACGTCGGTCGAGCATGGGAAGAAATCTGTCAAGACGTCGGTCGAGCCGAGGAATAAATTTGTTAAAGCTTTGGTTGAGATGGCAACAAATTTGTCGATCGTGACACAAATTTGTCGAGACGTTGGTAGAACACGGGAAGAAATTTGCCGACATATCAGTCGAGAGCAGGAAAAAATTCTTCGAGCGTGACAGATATTTGTTGAGATGTCAGTCTAAAGCAGGAAGAAAACTGTTCAGACGGCCGAGCGCGGGAGGAGTTTTATCGAGAGTGACGGGAAGAAATTTGTCGAGACGTCGGTCGAGCACGGGAAGGAATCTGTCGAGAAGTCACTCGAGCGCGGGGAGAAATCTGTTGAGCGTTACAGTAATTTTTTGAGACGTCGGTCGAGCGCGGGAACAAATTTATCGAGAAGGTCGCACGCACAAAGAGATTTGTCGAGAGTGACACAAATTTGTTGAGACGTTGGTCGAGCACGGGAATAAATCTGTCGAGGCACTTGAGCTCAGGGAGAGATTTATCGAGCGAGACAGAAATTTGTCGAGACGTCGATCGAGCGCGGAACGGATTCTGTCGAGACGGTCGAGTAAGAGCGGGGAGAAATTTATCGAGCGTTACAGTAATTTGTTGAGATGTCGGTAGAGCGCGGGAACAAATTTGTCGAGAAGGTCGCACGCACAAAGAGATTTGTCGAGAATGACATAAATTTGTTGAGACGTTGGTAGAGTACGGGAAGATATTTGTCGAGACGTCGATCGAGCGCGGAACGGATTCTGTCGAGACGGTCGAGCACAGGAAGAGATTTTCTGAGCCTTACAGAAATTTGTCGAGACGTCGGTCGAGCGCGGGAACAAATTTGTCGAGAAGGTCGCACGCACAAAGAGATTTGTCGAGAGTGACACAAATTTGTCGAGACGTCGGTCAAGCGCGGAAAGGATTCTGTCGAGACGGTCGAGCACAGGAAGAGATTTTCTGAGCCTTACAGAAATTTGTCGAGACGTCGGTCGAGCATGGGAAGAAATCTGTCAAGACATCGGTCGAGCTGAGGAATAAATTTGTTAAAGCTTTGGTTGAGATGGGAACAAATTTGTCGATCGTGACACAAATTTGTCAAGATGTTGGTAGAGCACGGGAAGAAATCTGTCGAGACGTCGATCGAGCGCGGAACGGATTCTGTCGAGACGGTCGAGCACAGGAAGAGATTTTCTGAGCCTTACAGAAATTTCTCGAGACGTCGGTCGAGCACGGGAACAAATCTCTCGAGACGGTCAAGCGCGGGAAGAAATTTGTCGAGAGTGATCGAAATTTGTCCAGACATCGGTCGAGCGCGGGAACAAATCTCTCGAGATGTCGGTCAAGAGCGTGAAGAAATTTGTCGAGAGTGACAGAAATTTGTCGAGATGTCAGTCAAGCGCGGGAAGGAATCTGTCGAGACGGTCGAGCGCGGGAAGGAATTTATCGACAGTGACAGAAATTTGTCGAGACGTCGGTCGAGCAGGGGAATAAATCTGTCGAGGCACTTGAGCTCGGGAAGAGATTTGTCGAGCGAGATAGAAATTTGTCGAGACGTCGGTCGAGCATGGGAAGAAATCTGTCAAGACGTCGGTCGAGCCGAGGAATAAATTTGTTAAAGCTTTGGTTGAGATGGGAACAAATTTGTCGATCGTGACACAAATTTGTCGAGATGTTGGTAGAGCACGGGAAGAAATCTGTCGAGACGTCGATCGAGCGCGGAACGGATTCTGTCGAGACGGTCGAGCACAGGAAGAGATTTTCTGAGCCTTACAGAAATTTCTCGAGACGTCGGTCTAGCTTGGGAAGGAATCTGTCGAGAGTCACAGAATTTTTTCGAGACGTGGGTCGAGCGCGAGAAAGAATCTGTCAAGAGTGACAGAAATTTGTCGAGACGTTGGTCGAGCGCAGGAAGAAATTTGCCGACATATCAGTCGAGAGCAGGAAAAAATTCTTCGAGCGTGACAGATACTTGTCGAGATGTCAGCTTAAAGCAGGAAGAAAACTGTTCAGACGGCCGAGCGCGGGAGGAGTTTTATCGAGAGTGACGGGAAGAAATTTGTCGAGACGTCGGTCGAGCACGGGAAGGAATCTTTCGAGAAGTCACTGGAGCACGGGGAGAAATCTGTTGAGCGTTACAGTAATTTTTTGAGACGTCGGTCGAGCGCGGGAACAAATTTATCGAGAAGGTCGCACGCACAAAGAGATTTGTCGAGAGTGACACAAATTTGTCGAGACGTTGGTCGAGCACGGGAATAAATCTGTCGAGGCACTTCAGCTCAGGGAGAGATTTGTCGAGCGAGACAGAAATTTGTCGAGACGTCGATCGAGCGCGGAACGGATTCTGTCGAGACGGTCGAGTAAGAGCGGGGAAAAATTTATCGAACGTTACAGTAATTTGTTGAGACGTCGGTCGAGCGCGGGAACAAATTTGTCGAGAAGGTCGCACGCACAAAGAGATTTGTCGAGAGTGACAGAAATTTGTTGAGACGTCGGTCGAGCAGGGGAATAAATCTGTCGAGGCACTTGAGCTCAGGGAGAGATTTGTCGAGCGAGACAGAAATTTGTCGAGATGTCGGTCGAGCACGGGAATAAATCTGTCGAGAAGTCAGTCAAGAGCGGGGAGAAATTTATCGAGCGTTACAGTAATTTGTTGAGACGTCGGTCGAGCGCGGGAACAAATTTGTCGAGAAGGTCGCACGCACAAAGAGATTTGTCGAGAGTGACACAAATTTGTCGAGACGTCGGTCGAGCGCGGAAAGGATTCTGTCGAGACGGTCGAGCACAGGAAGAGATTTTCTGAGCCTTACAGAAATTTGTCGAGACGTCGGTCGAGAACGGGAAGAAATCTGTCAAGACGTCGGTCGAGCCGAGGAATAAATTTGTTAAAGCTTTGGTTGAGATGGGAACAAATTTGTCGATCGTGACACAAATTTGTCGAGACGTTGGTAGAGCACGGGAAGAAATTTGTCGAGACGTCGATCGAGCGCGGAAAGGATTCTGTCGAGACGGTCGAGCACAGGAAGAGATTTTCTGAGCCTTACAGAAATTTGTCGAGACGTCGGTCGAGAACGGGAAGAAATCTGTCAAGACGTCGGTCGAGCCGAGGAATAAATTTGTTAAAGCTTTGGTTGAGATGGCAACAAATTTGTCGATCGTGACACAAATTTGTCGAGACGTTGGTCGAGCGCAGGAAGAAATTTGCCGACATATCAGTCGAGAGCAGGAAAAAATTCTTCGAGCGTGACAGATATTTGTCGAGATGTCAGCTTAAAGCAGGAAGAAAACTGTTCAGACGGCCGAGCGCGGGAGGAGTTTTATCGAGAGTGACGGGAAGAAATTTGTCAAGACGTCGGTCGAGCACGGGAAGGAATCTGTCGAGAAGTCACTCGAGCGCGGGGAGAAATCTGTTGAGCGTTACAGTAATTTTTTGAGACGTCGGTCGAGCGCGGGAACAAATTTATCGAGAAGGTCGCACGCACAAAGAGATTTGTCGAGAGTGACAGAAATTTGTCGAGACGTTGGTCGAGCACGGGAATAAATCTGTCGAGGCACTTGAGCTCAGGGAGAGATTTGTCGAACGAGACAGAAATTTGTCGAGACGTCGATCGAGCGCGGAACGGATTCTGTCGAGACGGTCGAGTAAGAGCGGGGAGAAATTTATCGAGCGTTACAGTAATTTGTTGAGACGTCGGTCGAGCGCAGGAACAAATTTGTCGAGAAGGTCGCACGCACAAAGAGATTTGTCGAGAGTGACATAAATTTGTCGAGACGTTGGTAGAGTACGGGAAGAAATTTGTCGAGACGTCGATTGAGCGCGGAACGGATTCTGTCGAGACGGTCGAGCACAGGAAGAGATTTTCTGAGCCTTACAGAAATTTGTCGAGACGTCGGTCGAGCATGGGAAGAAATTTGTCGAGCGTTACAGAAATTTCTCGAGACGTCTGTCGAGCGCAGGGAGCAATCTGCTGAGACGGTCGAGAGCGGGAACAAATTTGTCGAGAGTGACAGAAGTTTGTCGAGACGTCGGTCGTGCGCAGTTCGAAATTAATCGACAGTGACAGAAATTTGTTGAGACGCCGGTCAAGCACGGGAAGAAATTTGCTGAGAGTGACAGAAATTTGTCGAGACGTCGGTCGAGCTGAGGAATAAATTTGTTAAGGCTTTGGTTTACATGGGAACAAATTTATCGACAGTGACAGAAATTTGTCGAGACGTCGGTCGAGCAGGGGAATAAATCTGTCGAGGCACTTGAGCTCAGGGAGAGATTTGTCGAGCGAGACAGAAATTTGTCGAGATGTCGGTCGAGCACGGGAATAAATCTGTCGAGAAGTCAGTCAAGAGCGGGGAGAAATTTATCGAGCGTTACAGTAATTTGTTGAGACGTCGGTCGAGCGCGGGAACAAATTTGTCGAGAAGGTCGCACGCACAAAGAGATTTGTCGAGAGTGACACAAATTTGTCGAGACGTCGGTCAAGCGCGGAAAGGATTCTGTCGAGACGGTCGAGCACAGGAAGAGATTTTCTGAGCCTTACAGAAATTTGTCGAGACGTCGGTCGAGAACGGGAAGAAATCTGTCAAGACGTCGGTCGAGCCGAGGAATAAATTTGTTAAAGCTTTGGTTGAGATGGCAACAAATTTGTCGATCGTGACACAAATTTGTCGAGACGTTGGTCGAGCGCAGGAAGAAATTTGCCGACATATCAGTCGAGAGCTTGAAAAAATTCTTCGAGCGTGACAGATATTTGTCGAGATGTCAGCTTAAAGCAGGAAGAAAACTGTTCAGACGGCCGAGCGCGGGAGGAGTTTTATCGAGAGTGACGGGAAGAAATTTGTCGAGACGTCGGTCGAGCACGGGAAGGAATCTGTCGAGAAGTCACTGGAGCGCGGGGAGAAATCTGTTGAGCGTTACAGTAATTTTTTGAGACGTCGGTCGAGCGCGGGAACAAATTTATCGAGAAGGTCGCACGCACAAAGAGATTTGTCGAGAGTGACAGAAATTTGTCGAGACGTTGGTCGAGCACGGGAATAAATCTGTCGAGGCACTTGAGCTCAGGGAGAGATTTGTCGAGCGAGACAGAAATTTGTCGAGACGTCGATCGAGCGCGGAACGGATTCTGTCGAGACGGTCGAGTAAGAGCGGGGAGAAATTTATCGAGCGTTACAGTAATTTGTTGAGATGTCGGTAGAGCGCGGGAACAAATTTGTCGAGAAGGTCGCACGCACAAAGAGATTTGTCGAGAATGACATAAATTTGTTGAGACGTTGGTAGAGTACGGGAAGATATTTGTCGAGACGTCGATCGAGCGCGGAACGGATTCTGTCGAGACGGTCGAGCACAGGAAGAGATTTTCTGAGCCTTACAGAAATTTGTCGAGACGTCGGTCGAGCGCGGGAACAAATTTGTCGAGAAGGTCGCACGCACAAAGAGATTTGTCGAGAGTGACACAAATTTGTCGAGACGTCGGTCAAGCGCGGAAAGGATTCTGTCGAGACGGTCGAGCACAGGAAGAGATTTTCTGAGCCTTACAGAAATTTGTCGAGACGTCGGTCGAGAACGGGAAGAAATCTGTCAAGACGTCGGTCGAGCTGAGGAATAAATTTGTTAAAGCTTTGGTTGAGATGGGAACAAATTTGTCGATCGTGACACAAATTTGTCGAGACGTTGGTAGAGCACGGGAAGAAATTTGTCGAGATGTCAGTCAAGCGCGGGAAGGAATCTGTCGAGACGGTCGAGCGCGGGAAGGAATTTATCGACAGTGACAGAAATTTGTCGAGACGTCGGTCGAGCAGGGGAATAAATCTGTCGAGGCACTTGAGCTCGGGAAGAGATTTGTCGAGCGAGACAGAAATTTGTCGATACGTCGGTCGAGCATGGGAAGAAATCTGTCAAGACATCGGTCGAGCTGAGGAATAAATTTGTTAAAGCTTTGGTTGAGATGGGAACAAATTTGTCGATCGTGACACAAATTTGTCAAGATGTTGGTAGAGCACGGGAAGAAATCTGTCGAGACGTCGATCGAGCGCGGAACGGATTCTGTCGAGACGGTCGAGCACAGGAAGAGATTTTCTGAGCCTTACAGAAATTTCTCGAGACGTCGGTCGAGCACGGGAACAAATCTCTCGAGACGGTCAAGCGCGGGAAGAAATTTGTCGAGAGTGATCGAAATTTGTCCAGACATCGGTCGAGCGCGGGAACAAATCTCTCGAGATGTTGGTCAAGAGCGTGAAGAAATTTGTCGAGAGTGACAGAAATTTGTCGAGATGTCAGTCAAGCGCGGGAAGGAATCTGTCGAGACGGTCGAGCGCGGGAAGGAATTTATCGACAGTGACAGAAATTTGTCGAGACGTCGGTCGAGCAGGGGAATAAATCTGTCGAGGCACTTGAGCTCGGGAAGAGATTTGTCGAGCGAGACAGAAATTTGTCGAGACGTCGGTCGAGCATGGGAAGAAATCTGTCAAGACGTCGGTCGAGCCGAGGAATAAATTTGTTAAAGCTTTGGTTGAGATGGCAACAAATTTGTCGATCGTGACACAAATTTGTCGAGACGTTGGTCGAGCGCAGGAAGAAATTAGCCGACATATCAGTCGAGAGCAGGAAAAAATTCTTCGAGCGTGACAGATATTTGTCGAGATGTCAGCTTAAAGCAGGAAGAAAACTGTTCAGACGGCCGAGCGCGGGAGGAGTTTTATCGAGAGTGACGGGAAGAAATTTGTCGAGACGTCGGTCGAGCACGGGAAGGAATCTGTCGAGAAGTCACTCGAGCGCGGGGAGAAATCTGTTGAGCGTTACAGTAATTTTTTGAGACGTCGGTCGAGCGCGGGAACAAATTTATCGAGAAGGTCGCACGCACAAAGAGATTTGTCGAGAGTGACACAAATTTGTCGAGACGTTGGTCGAGCACGGGAATAAATCTGTCGAGGCACTTCAGCTCAGGGAGAGATTTGTCGAGCGAGACAGAAATTTGTCGAGACGTCGATCGAGCGCGGAACGGATTCTGTCGAGACGGTCGAGTAAGAGCGGGGAGAAATTTATCGAGCGTTACAGTAATTTGTTGAGATGTCGGTAGAGCGCGGGAACAAATTTGTCGAGAAGGTCGCACGCACAAAGAGATTTGTCGAGAATGACATAAATTTGTTGAGACGTTGGTAGAGTACGGGAAGATATTTGTCGAGACGTCGATCGAGCGCGGAACGGATTCTGTCGAGACGGTCGAGCACAGGAAGAGATTTTCTGAGCCTTACAGAAATTTGTCGAGACGTCGGTCGAGCGCGGGAACAAATTTGTCGAGAAGGTCGCACGCACAAAGAGATTTGTCGAGAGTGACACAAATTTGTCGAGACGTCGGTCAAGCGCGGAAAGGATTCTGTCGAGACGGTCGAGCACAGGAAGAGATTTTCTGAGCCTTACAGAAATTTGTCGAGACGTCGGTCGAGAACGGGAAGAAATCTGTCAAGACATCGGTCGAGCTGAGGAATAAATTTGTTAAAGCTTTGGTTGAGATGGGAACAAATTTGTCGATCGTGACACAAATTTGTCGAGACGTTGGTAGAGCACGGGAAGAAATTTGTCGAGATGTCAGTCAAGCGCGGGAAGGAATCTGTCGAGACGGTCGAGCGCGGGAAGGAATTTATCGACAGTGACAGAAATTTGTCGAGACGTCGGTCGAGCAGGGGAATAAATCTGTCGAGGCACTTGAGCTCGGGAAGAGATTTGTCGAGCGAGACAGAAATTTGTCGATACGTCGGTCGAGCATGGGAAGAAATCTGTCAAGACATCGGTCGAGCTGAGGAATAAATTTGTTAAAGCTTTGGTTGAGATGGGAACAAATTTGTCGATCGTGACACAAATTTGTCAAGATGTTGGTAGAGCACGGGAAGAAATCTGTCGAGACGTTGATCGAGCGCGGAACGGATTCTGTCGAGACGGTCGAGCACAGGAAGAGATTTTCTGAGCCTTACAGAAATTTCTCGAGACGTCGGTCGAGCACGGGAACAAATCTCTCGAGACGGTCAAGCGCGGGAAGAAATTTGTCGAGAGTGATCGAAATTTGTCCAGACATCGGTCGAGCGCGGGAACAAATCTCTCGAGATGTCGGTCAAGAGCGTGAAGAAATTTGTCGAGAGTGACAGAAATTTGTCGAGATGTCAGTCAAGCGCGGGAAGGAATCTGTCGAGACGGTCGAGCGCGGGAAGGAATTTATCGACAGTGACAGAAATTTGTCGAGACGTCGGTCGAGCAGGGGAATAAATCTGTCGAGGCACTTGAGCTCGGGAAGAGATTTGTCGAGCGAGACAGAAATTTGTCGAGACGTCGGTCGAGCATGGGAAGAAATCTGTCAAGACGTCGGTCGAGCCGAGGAATAAATTTGTTAAAGCTTTGGTTGAGATGGCAACAAATTTGTCGATCGTGACACAAATTTGTCGAGACGTTGGTCGAGCGCAGGAAGAAATTAGCCGACATATCAGTCGAGAGCAGGAAAAAATTCTTCGAGCGTGACAGATATTTGTCGAGATGTCAGCTTAAAGCAGGAAGAAAACTGTTCAGACGGCCGAGCGCGGGAGGAGTTTTATCGAGAGTGACGGGAAGAAATTTGTCGAGACGTCGGTCGAGCACGGGAAGGAATCTGTCGAGAAGTCACTCGAGCGCGGGGAGAAATCTGTTGAGCGTTACAGTAATTTTTTGAGACGTCGGTCGAGCGCGGGAACAAATTTATCGAGAAGGTCGCACGCACAAAGAGATTTGTCGAGAGTGACACAAATTTGTCGAGACGTTGGTCGAGCACGGGAATAAATCTGTCGAGGCACTTGAGCTCAGGGAGAGATTTATCGAGCGAGACAGAAATTTGTCGAGACGTCGATCGAGCGCGGAACGGATTCTGTCGATACGGTCGAGTAAGAGCGGGGAGAAATTTATCGAGCGTTACAGTAATTTGTTGAGATGTCAGTAGAGCGCGGGAACAAATTTGTCGAGAAGGTCGCACGCACAAAGAGATTTGTCGAGAATGACATAAATTTGTTGAGACGTTGGTAGAGTACGGGAAGATATTTGTCGAGACGTCGATCGAGCGCGGAACGGATTCTGTCGAGACGGTCGAGCACAGGAAGAGATTTTCTGAGCCTTACAGAAATTTGTCGAGACGTCGGTCGAGCGCGGGAACAAATTTGTCGAGAAGGTCGCACGCACAAAGAGATTTGTCGAGAGTGACACAAATTTGTCGAGACGTCGGTCAAGCGCGGAAAGGATTCTGTCGAGACGGTCGAGCACAGGAAGAGATTTTCTGAGCCTTACAGAAATTTGTCGAGACGTCGGTCGAGAACGGGAAGAAATCTGTCAAGACGTCGGTCGAGCTGAGGAATAAATTTGTTAAAGCTTTGGTTGAGATGGGAACAAATTTGTCGATCGTGACACAAATTTGTCGAGACGTTGGTAGAGCACGGGAAGAAATTTGTCGAGATGTCAGTCAAGCGCGGGAAGGAATCTGTCGAGACGGTCGAGCGCGGGAAGGAATTTATCGACAGTGACAGAAATTTGTCGAGACGTCGGTCGAGCAGGGGAATAAATCTGTCGAGGCACTTGAGCTCGGGAAGAGATTTGTCGAGCGAGACAGAAATTTGTCGATACGTCGGTCGAGCATGGGAAGAAATCTGTCAAGACATCGGTCGAGCTGAGGAATAAATTTGTTAAAGCTTTGGTTGAGATGGGAACAAATTTGTCGATCGTGACACAAATTTGTCAAGATGTTGGTAGAGCACGGGAAGAAATCTGTCGAGACGTCGATCGAGCGCGGAACGGATTCTGTCGAGACGGTCGAGCACAGGAAGAGATTTTCTGAGCCTTACAGAAATTTCTCGAGACGTCGGTCGAGCACGGGAACAAATCTCTCGAGACGGTCAAGCGCGGGAAGAAATTTGTCGAGAGTGATCGAAATTTGTCCAGACATCGGTCGAGCGCGGGAACAAATCTCTCGAGATGTCGGTCAAGAGCGTGAAGAAATTTGTCGAGAGTGACAGAAATTTGTCGAGATGTCAGTCAAGCGCGGGAAGGAATCTGTCGAGACGGTCGAGCGCGGGAAGGAATTTATCGACAGTGACAGAAATTTGTCGAGACGTCGGTCGAGCAGGGGAATAAATCTGTCGAGGCACTTGAGCTCGGGAAGAGATTTGTCGAGCGAGACAGAAATTTGTCGAGACGTCGGTCGAGCATGGGAAGAAATCTGTCAAGACGTCGGTCGAGCCGAGGAATAAATTTGTTAAAGCTTTGGTTGAGATGGCAACAAATTTGTTGATCGTGACACAAATTTGTCGAGACGTTGGTCGAGCGCAGGAAGAAATTAGCCGACATATCAGTCGAGAGCAGGAAAAAATTCTTCGAGCGTGACAGATATTTGTCGAGATGTCAGCTTAAAGCAGGAAGAAAACTGTTCAGACGGCCGAGCGCGGGAGGAGTTTTATCGAGAGTGACGGGAAGAAATTTGTCGAGACGTCGGTCGAGCACGGGAAGGAATCTGTCGAGAAGTCACTCGAGCGCGGGGAGAAATCTGTTGAGCGTTACAGTAATTTTTTGAGACGTCGGTCGAGCGCGGGAACAAATTTATCGAGAAGGTCGCACGCACAAAGAGATTTGTCGAGAGTGACACAAATTTGTCGAGACGTTGGTCGAGCACGGGAATAAATCTGTCGAGGCACTTGAGCTCAGGGAGAGATTTATCGAGCGAGACAGAAATTTGTCGAGACGTCGATCGAGCGCGGAACGGATTCTGTCGAGACGGTCGAGTAAGAGCGGGGAGAAATTTATCGAGCGTTACAGTAATTTGTTGAGATGTCGGTCGAGCGCAGGAACAAATTTGTCGAGAAGGTCGCACGCACAAAGAGATTTGTCGAGAATGACATAAATTTGTTGAGACGTTGGTAGAGTACGGGAAGATATTTGTCGAGACGTCGATCGAGCGCGGAACGGATTCTGTCGAGACGGTCGAGCACAGGAAGAGATTTTCTGAACCTTACAGAAATTTGTCGAGACGTCGGTCGAGCATGGGAAGAAATTTGTCGAGCGTTACAGAAATTTCTCGAGACGTCTGTCGAGCGCAGGGAGCAATCTGCTGAGACGGTCGAGAGCGAGAACAAATTTGTCAAGAGTGACAGAAGTTTGTCGAGACGTCGGTCGTGCGCAGTTCGAAATTTATTGACAGTGACAGAAATTTGTTGAGACGCCGGTCAAGCACGGGAAGAAATTTGCTGAGAGTGACAGAAATTTGTCGAGACGTCGGTCGAGCTGAGGAATAAATTTGTTAAGGCTTTGGTTTACATGGGAACAAATTTATCGACAGTGACAGAAATTTGTCGAGACGTCGGTCGAGCAGGGGAATAAATCTGTCGAGGCACTTGAGCTCAGGGAGAGATTTGTCGAGCGAGACAGAAATTTGTCGAGATGTCGGTCGAGCACGGGAATAAATCTGTTGAGAAGTCAGTCAAGAGCGGGGAGAAATTTATCGAGCGTTACAGTAATTTGTTGAGACGTCGGTCGAGCGCGGGAACAAATTTGTCGAGAAGGTCGCACGCACAAAGAGATTTGTCGAGAGTGACACAAATTTGTCGAGACGTCGGTCGAGCGCGGAAAGGATTCTGTCGAGACGGTCGAGCACAGGAAGAGATTTTCTGAGCCTTACAGAAATTTGTCGAGACGTCGGTCGAGAACGGGAAGAAATCTGTCAAGACGTCGGTCGAGCCGAGGAATAAATTTGTTAAAGCTTTGGTTGAGATGGGAACAAATTTGTCGATCGTGACACAAATTTGTCGAGACGTTGGTAGAGCACGGGAAGAAATTTGTCGAGACGTCGATCGAGCGCAGAACGGATTCTGTCTAGACAGTCGAGCACAGGAAGAGATTTTCTGAGCCTTACAGAAATTTCTCGAGACGTCGGTCGAGCACGGGAACAAATCTCTCGAGACGGTCAAGCGCGGGAAGAAATTTGTCGAGAGTGATCGAAATTTGTCCAGACATCGGTCGAGCGCGGGAACAAATCTCTCGAGATGTCGGTCAAGAGCGTGAAGAAATTTGTCGAGAGTGACAGAAATTTGTCGAGATGTCAGTCAAGCGCGGGAAGGAATCTGTCGAGACGGTCGAGCGCGGGAAGGAATTTATCGACAGTGACAGAAATTTGTCGAGACGTCGGTCGAGCAGGGGAATAAATCTGTCGAGGCACTTGAGCTCGGGAAGAGATTTGTCGAGCGAGACAGAAATTTGTCGAGATGTCGGTCGAGCACGGGAATAAATCTGTCGAGAAGTCAGTCAAGAGCGGGGAGAAATTTATCGAGCGTTACAGTAATTTGTTGAGACGTCGGTCGAGCGCGGGAACAAATTTGTCGAGAAGGTCGCACGCACAAAGAGATTTGTCGAGAGTGACATAAATTTGTTGAGACGTTGGTAGAGTACGGGAAGATATTTGTCGAGACGTCGATCGAGCGCGGAACGGATTCTGTCGAGACGGTCGAGCACAGGTAGAGATTTTCTGAGCCTTACAGAAATTTGTCGAGACGTCGGTCGAGCATGGGAAGAAATTTGTCGAGCGTTACAGAAATTTCTCGAGACGTCTGTCGAGCGCAGGGAGCAATCTGCTGAGACGGTCGAGAGCGGGAACAAATTTGTCAAGAGTGACAGAAGTTTGTCGAGACGTCGGTCGTGCGCAGTTCGAAATTTATCGACAGTGACAGAAATTTGTTGAGACGCCGGTCAAGCACGGGAAGAAATTTGCTGAGAGTGACAGAAATTTGTCGAGACGTCGGTCGAGCTGAGGAATAAATTTGTTAAGGCTTTGGTTTACATGGGAACAAATTTATCGACAGTGACAGAAATTTGTCGAGACGTCGGTCGAGCAGGGGAATAAATCTGTCGAGGCACTTGAGCTCAGGGAGAGATTTGTCGAGCGAGACAGAAATTTGTCGAGATGTCGGTCGAGCACGGGAATAAATCTGTCGAGAAGTCAGTCAAGAGCGGGGAGAAATTTATCGAGCGTTACAGTAATTTGTTGAGACGTCGGTCGAGCGCGGGAACAAATTTGTCGAGAAGGTCGCACGCACAAAGAGATTTGTCGAGAGTGACACAAATTTGTCGAGACGTCGGTCGAGCGCGGAAAGGATTCTGTCGAGACGGTCGAGCACAGGAAGAGATTTTCTGAGCCTTACAGAAATTTGTCGAGACGTCGGTCGAGAACGGGAAGAAATCTGTCAAGACGTCGGTCGAGCCGAGGAATAAATTTGTTAAAGCTTTGGTTGAGATGGGAACAAATTTGTCGATCGTGACACAAATTTGTCGAGACGTTGGTAGAGCACGGGAAGAAATTTGTCGAGACGTCGATCGAGCGCAGAACGGATTCTGTCTAGACAGTCGAGCACAGGAAGAGATTTTCTGAGCCTTACAGAAATTTCTCGAGACGTCGGTCGAGCACGGGAACAAATCTCTCGAGACGGTCAAGCGCGGGAAGAAATTTGTCGAGAGTGATCGAAATTTGTCCAGACATCGGTCGAGCGCGGGAACAAATCTCTCGAGATGTCGGTCAAGAGCGTGAAGAAATTTGTCGAGAGTGACAGAAATTTGTCGAGATGTCAGTCAAGCGCGGGAAGGAATCTGTCGAGACGGTCGAGCGCGGGAAGGAATTTATCGACAGTGACAGAAATTTGTCGAGACGTCGGTCGAGCAGGGGAATAAATCTGTCGAGGCACTTGAGCTCGGGAAGAGATTTGTCGAGCCAGACAGAAATTTGTCGAGATGTCGGTCGAGCACGGGAATAAATCTGTCGAGAAGTCAGTCAAGAGCGGGGAGAAATTTATCGAGCGTTACAGTAATTTGTTGAGACGTCGGTCGAGCGCGGGAACAAATTTGTCGAGAAGGTCGCACGCACAAAGAGATTTGTCGAGAGTGACATAAATTTGTTGAGACGTTGGTAGAGTACGGGAAGATATTTGTCGAGACGTCGATCGAGCGCGGAACGGATTCTGTCGAGACGGTCGAGCACAGGTAGAGATTTTCTGAGCCTTACAGAAATTTGTCGAGACGTCGGTCGAGCATGGGAAGAAATTTGTCGAGCGTTACAGAAATTTCTCGAGACGTCTGTCGAGCGCAGGGAGCAATCTGCTGAGACGGTCGAGAGCGGGAACAAATTTGTCAAGAGTGACAGAAGTTTGTCGAGACGTCGGTCGTGCGCAGTTCGAAATTTATCGACAGTGACAGAAATTTGTTGAGACGCCGGTCAAGCACGGGAAGAAATTTGCTGAGAGTGACAGAAATTTGTCGAGACGTCGGTCGAGCTGAGGAATAAATTTGTTAAGGCTTTGGTTTACATGGGAACAAATTTATCGACAGTGACAGAAATTTGTCGAGACGTCGGTCGAGCAGGGGAATAAATCTGTCGAGGCACTTGAGCTCAGGGAGAGATTTGTCGAGCGAGACAGAAATTTGTCGAGATGTCGGTCGAGCACGGGAATAAATCTGTCGAGAAGTCAGTCAAGAGCGGGGAGAAATTTATCGAGCGTTACAGTAATTTGTTGAGACGTCGGTCGAGCGCGGGAACAAATTTGTCGAGAAGGTCGCACGCACAAAGAGATTTGTCGAGAGTGACACAAATTTGTCGAGACGTCGGTCGAGCGCGGAAAGGATTCTGTCGAGACGGTCGAGCACAGGAAGAGATTTTCTGAGCCTTACAGAAATTTGTCGAGACGTCGGTCGAGAACGGGAAGAAATCTGTCAAGAGGTCGGTCGAGCCGAGGAATAAATTTGTTAAAGCTTTGGTTGAGATGGGAACAAATTTGTCGATCGTGACACAAATTTGTCGAGACGTTGGTAGAGCACGGGAAGAAATTTGTCGAGACGTCGATCGAGCGCGGAACGGATTCTGTCGAGACGGTCGAGCACAGGAAGAGATTTTCTGAGCCTTACAGAAATTTCTCGAGACGTCGGTCGAGCACGGGAACAAATCTCTCGAGACGGTCAAGCGCGGGAAGAAATTTGTCGAGAGTGATCGAAATTTGTCCAGACATCGGTCGAGCGCGGGAACAAATCTCTCGAGATGTCGGTCAAGAGCGTGAAGAAATTTGTCGAGAGTGACAGAAATTTGTCGAGATGTCAGTCAAGCGCGGGAAGGAATCTGTCGAGACGGTCGAGCGCGGGAAGGAATTTATCGACAGTGACAGAAATTTGTCGAGACGTCGGTCGAGCAGGGGAATAAATCTGTCGAGGCACTTGAGCTCGGGAAGAGATTTGTCGAGCGAGACAGAAATTTGTCGAGATGTCGGTCGAGCACGGGAATAAATCTGTCGAGAAGTCAGTCAAGAGCGGGGAGAAATTTATCGAGCGTTACAGTAATTTGTTGAGACGTCGGTCGAGCGCGGGAACAAATTTGTCGAGAAGGTCGCACGCACAAAGAGATTTGTCGAGAGTGACACAAATTTGTCGAGACGTCGGTCAAGCGCGGAAAGGATTCTGTCGAGACGGTCGAGCACAGGAAGAGATTTTCTGAGCCTTACAGAAATTTGTCGAGACGTCGGTCGAGCAGGGGAATAAATCTGTCGAGGCACTTGAGCTCGGGAAGAGATTTGTCGAGCGAGACAGAAATTTGTCGAGACGTCAGTCGAGCATGGGAAGAAATCTGTCAAGACATCGGTCGAGCTGAGGAATAAATTTGTTAAAGCTTTGGTTGAGATGGGAACAAATTTGTCGATCGTGACACAAATTTGTCGAGATGTTGGTAGAGCACGGGAAGAAATCTGTCGAGACGTCGATCGAGCGCGGAACGGATTCTGTCGAGACGGTCGAGTAAGAGCGGGGAAAAATTTATCGAACGTTACAGTAATTTGTTGAGACGTCGGTCGAGCGCGGGAACAAATTTGTCGAGAAGGTCGCACGCACAAAGAGATTTGTCGAGAGTGACAGAAATTTGTCGAGACGTCGGTCGAGCAGGGGAATAAATCTGTCGAGGCACTTGAGCTCAGGGAGAGATTTGTCAAGCGAGACAGAAATTTGTCGAGATGTCGGTCGAGCACGGGAATAAATCTGTCGAGGCACTTGAGCTCAGGGAGAGATTTGTCGAGCGAGACAGAAATTTGTCGAGACGTCGATCGAGCGCGGAACGGATTCTGTCGAGACGGTCGAGTAAGAGCGGGGAGAAATTTATCGAGCGTTACGGTAATTTGTTGAGACGTCGGTCGAGCGCGGGAACAAATTTGTCGAGAAGGTCGCACGCACAAAGAGATTTGTCGAGAGTGACAGAAATTTGTCGAGACGTCGGTCGAGCAGGGGATTAAATCTGTCGAGGCACTTGAGCTCAGGGAGAGATTTGTCGAGCGAGACAGAAATTTGTCGAGATGTCGGTCGAGCACGGGAATAAATCTGTCGAGAAGTCAGTCAAGAGCGGGGAGAAATTTATCGAGCGTTACAGTAATTTGTTGAGACGTCGGTCGAGCGCGGGAACAAATTTGTCGAGAAGGTCGCACGCACAAAGAGATTTGTCGAGAGTGACACAAATTTGTCGAGACGTCGGTCGAGCGCAGAAAGGATTCTGTCGAGACGGTCGAGCACAGGAAGAGATTTTCTGAGCCTTACAGAAATTTGTCGAGACGTCGGTCGAGAACGGGAAGAAATCTGTCAAGACGTCGGTCGAGCCGAGGAATAAATTTGTTAAAGCTTTGGTTGAGATGGGAACAAATTTGTCGATCGTGACACAAATTTGTCGAGACGTTGGTAGAGCACGGGAAGAAATTTGTCGAGACGTCGATCGAGCGCAGAACGGATTCTGTCTAGACAGTCGAGCACAGGAAGAGATTTTCTGAGCCTTACAGAAATTTCTCGAGACGTCGGTCGAGCACGGGAACAAATCTCTCGAGACGGTCAAGCGCGGGAAGAAATTTGTCGAGAGTGATCGAAATTTGTCCAGACATCGGTCGAGCGCGGGAACAAATCTCTCGAGATGTTGGTCAAGAGCGTGAAGAAATTTGTCGAGAGTGACAGAAATTTGTCGAGATGTCAGTCAAGCGCGGGAAGGAATCTGTCGAGACGGTCGAGCGCGGGAAGGAATTTATCGACAGTGACAGAAATTTGTCGAGACGTCGGTCGAGCAGGGGAATAAATCTGTCGAGGCACTTGAGCTCGGGAAGAGATTTGTCGAGCGAGACAGAAATTTGTCGAGATGTCGGTCGAGCACGGGAATAAATCTGTCGAGAAGTCAGTCAAGAGCGGGGAGAAATTTATCGAGCGTTACAGTAATTTGTTGAGACGTCGGTCGAGCGCGGGAACAAATTTGTCGAGAAGGTCGCACGCACAAAGAGATTTGTCGAGAGTGACATAAATTTGTTGAGACGTTGGTAGAGTACGGGAAGATATTTGTCGAGACGTCGATCGAGCGCGGAACGGATTCTGTCGAGACGGTCGAGCACAGGTAGAGATTTTCTGAGCCTTACAGAAATCTGTCGAGACGTCGGTCGAGCATGGGAAGAAATTTGTCGAGCGTTACAGAAATTTCTCGAGACGTCTGTCGAGCGCAGGGAGCAATCTGCTGAGACGGTCGAGAGCGGGAACAAATTTGTCAAGAGTGACAGAAGTTTGTCGAGACGTCGGTCGTGCGCAGTTCGAAATTTATCGACAGTGACAGAAATTTGTTGAGACGCCGGTCAAGCACGGGAAGAAATTTGCTGAGAGTGACAGAAATTTGTCGAGACGTCGGTCGAGCTGAGGAATAAATTTGTTAAGGCTTTGGTTTACATGGGAACAAATTTATCGACAGTGACAGAAATTTGTCGAGACGTCGGTCGAGCAGGGGAATAAATCTGTCGAGGCACTTGAGCTCAGGGAGAGATTTGTCGAGCGAGACAGAAATTTGTCGAGATGTCGGTCGAGCACGGGAATAAATCTGTCGAGAAGTCAGTCAAGAGCGGGGAGAAATTTATCGAGCGTTACAGTAATTTGTTGAGACGTCGGTCGAGCGCGGGAACAAATTTGTCGAGAAGGTCGCACGCAGAAAGAGATTTGTCGAGAGTGACACAAATTTGTCGAGACGTCGGTCGAGCGCGGAAAGGATTCTGTCGAGACGGTCGAGCACAGGAAGAGATTTTCTGAGCCTTACAGAAATTTGTCGAGACGTCGGTCGAGAACGGGAAGAAATCTGTCAAGAGGTCGGTCGAGCCGAGGAATAAATTTGTTAAAGCTTTGGTTGAGATGGGAACAAATTTGTCGATCGTGACACAAATTTGTCGAGACGTTGGTAGAGCACGGGAAGAAATTTGTCGAGACGTCGATCGAGCGCGGAACGGATTCTGTCGAGACGGTCGAGCACAGGAAGAGATTTTCTGAGCCTTACAGAAATTTCTCGAGACGTCGGTCGAGCACGGGAACAAATCTCTCGAGACGGTCAAGCGCGGGAAGAAATTTGTCGAGAGTGATCGAAATTTGTCCAGACATCGGTCGAGCGCGGGAACAAATCTCTCGAGATGTCGGTCAAGAGCGTGAAGAAATTTGTCGAGAGTGACAGAAATTTGTCGAGATGTCAGTCAAGCGCGGGAAGGAATCTGTCGAGACGGTCGAGCGCGGGAAGGAATTTATCGACAGTGACAGAAATTTGTCGAGACGTCGGTCGAGCAGGGGAATAAATCTGTCGAGGCACTTGAGCTCGGGAAGAGATTTGTCGAGCGAGACAGAAATTTGTCGAGACGTCGGTCGAGCATGGGAAGAAATCTGTCAAGACATCGGTCGAGCTGAGGAATAAATTTGTTAAAGCTTTGGTTGAGATGGGAACAAATTTGTCGATCGTGACACAAATTTGTCGAGACGTTGGTAGAGCACGGGAAGAAATTTGTCGAGACGTCGATCGAGCGCGGAAAGGATTCTGTCGATACGGTCGAGCACAGGAAGAGATTTTCTGAGCCTTACAGAAATTTGTCGAGACGTCGGTCGAGAACGGGAAGAAATCTGTCAAGACGTCGGTCGAGCCGAGGAATAAATTTGTTAAAGCTTTTGTTGAGATGGGAACAAATTTGTCGATCGTGACACAAATTTGTCGAGACGTTGGTCGAGCGCAGGAAGAAATTTGCCGACATATCAGTCGAGAGCTTGAAAAAATTCTTCTAGCGTGACAGATATTTGTCGAGATGTCAGCTTAAAGCAGGAAAAAAACTGTTCAGACGGCCGAGCGCGGGAGGAGTTTTATCGAGAGTGACGGGAAGAAATTTGTCAAGACGTCGGTCGAGCACGGGAAGGAATCTGTCGAGAAGTCACTGGAGCGCGGGGAGAAATCTGTTGAGCGTTACAGTAATTTTTTGAGACGTCGGTCGAGCGCGGGAACAAATTTGTCGAGAAGGTCGCACGCAGAAAGAGATTTGTCGAGAGTGACACAAATTTGTCGAGACGTCAGTCGAGCAGGGGAATAAATCTGTCGAGGCACTTGAGCTCAGGGAGAGATTTGTCAAGCGAGACAGAAATTTGTCGAGATGTCGGTCGAGCACGGGAATAAATCTGTCGAGAAGTCAGTCAAGATCGGGGAGAAATTTATCGAGCGTTACAGTAATTTGTTGAGACGTCGGTCGAGCGCGGGAACAAATTTGTCGAGAAGGTCGCACGCACAAAGAGATTTGTCGAGAGTGACACAAATTTGTCGAGACGTCGGTCGAGCGCGGAAAGGATTCTGTCGAGACGGTCGAGCACAGGAAGAGATTTTCTGAGCCTTACAGAAATTTGTCGAGACGTCGGTCGAGAACGGGAAGAAATCTGTCAAGACGTCGGTCGAGCCGAGGAATAAATTTGTTAAAGCTTTTGTTGAGATGGGAACAAATTTGTCGATCGTGACACAAATTTGTCGAGACGTTGGTCGAGCGCAGGAAGAAATTTGCCGACATATCAGTCGAGAGCTTGAAAAAATTCTTCTAGCGTGACAGATATTTGTCGAGATGTCAGCTTAAAGCAGGAAGAAAACTGTTCAGACGGCCGAGCGCGGGAGGAGTTTTATCGAGAGTGACGGGAAGAAATTTGTCAAGACGTCGGTCGAGCACGGGAAGGAATCTGTCGAGAAGTCACTGGAGCGCGGGGAGAAATCTGTTGAGCGTTACAGTAATTTTTTGAGACGTCGGTCGAGCGCGGGAACAAATTTATCGAGAAGGTCGCACGCACAAAGAGATTTGTCGAGAGTGACACAAATTTGTCGAGACGTCAGTCGAGCAGGGGAATAAATCTGTCGAGGCACTTGATCTCAGGGAGAGATTTGTCAAGCGAGACAGAAATTTGTCGAGATGTCGGTCGAGCACGGGAATAAATCTGTCGAGAAGTCAGTCAAGAGCGGGGAGAAATTTATCGAGCGTTACAGTAATTTGTTGAGACGTCGGTCGAGCGCGGGAACAAATTTGTCGAGAAGGTCGCACGCACAAAGAGATTTGTCGAGAGTGACAGAAATTTGTCGAGACGTCGGTCGAGCAGGGGATTAAATCTGTCGAGGCACTTGAGCTCAGGGAGAGATTTGTCGAGCCAGACAGAAATTTGTCGAGATGTCGGTCGAGCACGGGAATAAATCTGTCGAGAAGTCAGTCAAGAGCGGGGAGAAATTTATCGAGCGTTACAGTAATTTGTTGAGACGTCGGTCGAGCGCGGGAACAAATTTGTCGAGAAGGTCGCACGCACAAAGAGATTTGTCGAGAGTGACATAAATTTGTTGAGACGTTGGTAGAGTACGGGAAGATATTTGTCGAGACGTCGATCGAGCGCGGAACGGATTCTGTCGAGACGGTCGAGCACAGGTAGAGATTTTCTGAGCCTTACAGAAATCTGTCGAGACGTCGGTCGAGCATGGGAAGAAATTTGTCGAGCGTTACAGAAATTTCTCGAGACGTCTGTCGAGCGCAGGGAGCAATCTGCTGAGACGGTCGAGAGCGGGAACAAATTTGTCAAGAGTGACAGAAGTTTGTCGAGACGTCGGTCGTGCGCAGTTCGAAATTTATCGACAGTGACAGAAATTTGTTGAGACGCCGGTCAAGCACGGGAAGAAATTTGCTGAGAGTGACAGAAATTTGTCGAGACGTCGGTCGAGCTGAGGAATAAATTTGTTAAGGCTTTGGTTTACATGGGAACAAATTTATCGACAGTGACAGAAATTTGTCGAGACGTCGGTCGAGCAGGGGAATAAATCTGTCGAGGCACTTGAGCTCAGGGAGAGATTTGTCGAGCGAGACAGAAATTTGTCGAGATGTCGGTCGAGCACGGGAATAAATCTGTCGAGAAGTCAGTCAAGAGCGGGGAGAAATTTATCGAGCGTTACAGTAATTTGTTGAGACGTCGGTCGAGCGCGGGAACAAATTTGTCGAGAAGGTCGCACGCAGAAAGAGATTTGTCGAGAGTGACACAAATTTGTCGAGACGTCGGTCGAGCGCGGAAAGGATTCTGTCGAGACGGTCGAGCACAGGAAGAGATTTTCTGAGCCTTACAGAAATTTGTCGAGACGTCGGTCGAGAACGGGAAGAAATCTGTCAAGAGGTCGGTCGAGCCGAGGAATAAATTTGTTAAAGCTTTGGTTGAGATGGGAACAAATTTGTCGATCGTGACACAAATTTGTCGAGACGTTGGTAGAGCACGGGAAGAAATTTGTCGAGACGTCGATCGAGCGCGGAACGGATTCTGTCGAGACGGTCGAGCACAGGAAGAGATTTTCTGAGCCTTACAGAAATTTCTCGAGACGTCGGTCGAGCACGGGAACAAATCTCTCGAGACGGTCAAGCGCGGGAAGAAATTTGTCGAGAGTGATCGAAATTTGTCCAGACATCGGTCGAGCGCGGGAACAAATCTCTCGAGATGTCGGTCAAGAGCGTGAAGAAATTTGTCGAGAGTGACAGAAATTTGTCGAGATGTCAGTCAAGCGCGGGAAGGAATCTGTCGAGACGGTCGAGCGCGGGAAGGAATTTATCGACAGTGACAGAAATTTGTCGAGACGTCGGTCGAGCAGGGGAATAAATCTGTCGAGGCACTTGAGCTCGGGAAGAGATTTGTCGAGCGAGACAGAAATTTGTCGAGACGTCGGTCGAGCATGGGAAGAAATCTGTCAAGACATCGGTCGAGCTGAGGAATAAATTTGTTAAAGCTTTGGTTGAGATGGGAACAAATTTGTCGATCGTGACACAAATTTGTCGAGATGTTGGTAGAGCACGGGAAGAAATCTGTCGAGACGTCGATCGAGCGCGGAACGGATTCTGTCGAGACGGTCGAGTAAGAGCGGGGAAAAATTTATCGAACGTTACAGTAATTTGTTGAGACGTCGGTCGAGCGCGGGAACAAATTTGTCGAGAAGGTCGCACGCACAAAGAGATTTGTCGAGAGTGACAGAAATTTGTCGAGACGTCGGTCGAGCAGGGGAATAAATCTGTCGAGGCACTTGAGCTCAGGGAGAGATTTGTCAAGCGAGACAGAAATTTGTCGAGATGTCGGTCGAGCACGGGAATAAATCTGTCGAGAAGTCAGTCAAGAGCGGGGAGAAATTTATCGAGCGTTACAGTAATTTGTTGAGACGTCGGTCGAGCGCGGGAACAAATTTGTCGAGAAGGTCGCACGCACAAAGAGATTTGTCGAGAGTGACACAAATTTGTCGAGACGTCGGTCGAGCGCGGAAAGGATTCTGTCGAGACGGTCGAGCACAGGAAGAGATTTTCTGAGCCTTACAGAAATTTGTCGAGACGTCGGTCGAGAACGGGAAGAAATCTGTCAAGACGTCGGTCGAGCTGAGGAATAAATTTGTTAAAGCTTTGGTTGAGATGGGAACAAATTTGTCGATCGTGACACAAATTTGTCGAGACGTTGGTAGAGCACGGGAAGAAATTTGTCGAGACGTCGATCGAGCGCGGAAAGGATTCTGTCGATACGGTCGAGCACAGGAAGAGATTTTCTGAGCCTTACAGAAATTTGTCGAGACGTCGGTCGAGAACGGGAAGAAATCTGTCAAGACGTCGGTCGAGCCGAGGAATAAATTTGTTAAAGCTTTTGTTGAGATGGGAACAAATTTGTCGATCGTGACACAAATTTGTCGAGACGTTGGTCGAGCGCAGGAAGAAATTTGCCGACATATCAGTCGAGAGCTTGAAAAAATTCTTCTAGCGTGACAGATATTTGTCGAGATGTCAGCTTAAAGCAGGAAAAAAACTGTTCAGACGGCCGAGCGCGGGAGGAGTTTTATCGAGAGTGACGGGAAGAAATTTGTCAAGACGTCGGTCGAGCACGGGAAGGAATCTGTCGAGAAGTCACTGGAGCGCGGGGAGAAATCTGTTGAGCGTTACAGTAATTTTTTGAGACGTCGGTCGAGCGCGGGAACAAATTTATCGAGAAGGTCGCACGCACAAAGAGATTTGTCGAGAGTGACACAAATTTGTCGAGACGTCAGTCGAGCAGGGGAATAAATCTGTCGAGGCACTTGAGCTCAGGGAGAGATTTGTCAAGCGAGACAGAAATTTGTCGAGATGTCGGTCGAGCACGGGAATAAATCTGTCGAGAAGTCAGTCAAGATCGGGGAGAAATTTATCGAGCGTTACAGTAATTTGTTGAGACGTCGGTCGAGCGCGGGAACAAATTTGTCGAGAAGGTCGCACGCACAAAGAGATTTGTCGAGAGTGACACAAATTTGTCGAGACGTCGGTCGAGCGCGGAAAGGATTCTGTCGAGACGGTCGAGCACAGGAAGAGATTTTCTGAGCCTTACAGAAATTTGTCGAGACGTCGGTCGAGAACGGGAAGAAATCTGTCAAGACGTCGGTCGAGCCGAGGAATAAATTTGTTAAAGCTTTTGTTGAGATGGGAACAAATTTGTCGATCGTGACACAAATTTGTCGAGACGTTGGTCGAGCGCAGGAAGAAATTTGCCGACATATCAGTCGAGAGCTTGAAAAAATTCTTCTAGCGTGACAGATATTTGTCGAGATGTCAGCTTAAAGCAGGAAGAAAACTGTTCAGACGGCCGAGCGCGGGAGGAGTTTTATCGAGAGTGACGGGAAGAAATTTGTCAAGACGTCGGTCGAGCACGGGAAGGAATCTGTCGAGAAGTCACTGGAGCGCGGGGAGAAATCTGTTGAGCGTTACAGTAATTTTTTGAGACGTCGGTCGAGCGCGGGAACAAATTTATCGAGAAGGTCGCACGCACAAAGAGATTTGTCGAGAGTGACACAAATTTGTCGAGACGTCAGTCGAGCAGGGGAATAAATCTGTCGAGGCACTTGAGCTCAGGGAGAGATTTGTCAAGCGAGACAGAAATTTGTCGAGATGTCGGTCGAGCACGGGAATAAATCTGTCGAGAAGTCAGTCAAGAGCGGGGAGAAATTTATCGAGCGTTACAGTAATTTGTTGAGACGTCGGTCGAGCGCGGGAACAAATTTGTCGAGAAGGTCGCACGCACAAAGAGATTTGTCGAGAGTGACAGAAATTTGTCGAGACGTCGGTCGAGCAGGGGATTAAATCTGTCGAGGCACTTGAGCTCAGGGAGAGATTTGTCGAGCCAGACAGAAATTTGTCGAGATGTCGGTTGAGCACGGGAATAAATCTGTCGAGAAGTCAGTCAAGAGCGGGGAGAAATTTATCGAGCGTTACAGTAATTTGTTGAGACGTCGGTCGAGCGCGGGAACAAATTTGTCGAGAAGGTCGCACGCACAAAGAGATTTGTCGAGAGTGACATAAATTTGTCGAGACGTTTGTAGAGTACGGAAGAAATTTGTCGAGACGTCGATTGAGCGCGGAACGGATTCTGTCGAGACGGTCGAGCACAGGAAGAGATTTTCTGAGCCTTACAGAAATTTGTCGAGACGTCGGTCGAGCATGGGAAGAAATTTGTCGAGCGTTACAGAAATTTCTCGAGACGTCTGTCGAGCGCAGGGAGCAATCTGCTGAGACGGTCGAGAGCGGGAACAAATTTGTCGAGAGTGACAGAAGTTTGTCGAGACGTCGGTCGTGCGCAGTTCGAAATTAATCGACAGTGACAGAAATTTGTTGAGACGCCGGTCAAGCACGGGAAGAAATTTGCTGAGAGTGACAGAAATTTGTCGAGACGTCGGTCGAGCTGAGGAATAAATTTGTTAAGGCTTTGGTTTACATGGGAACAAATTTATTGACAGTGACAGAAATTTGTCGAGACGTCGGTCGAGCAGGGGAATAAATCTGTCGAGGCACTTGAGCTCAGGGAGAGATTTGTCGAGCGAGACAGAAATTTGTCGAGATGTCGGTCGAGCACGGGAATAAATCTGTCGAGAAGTCAGTCAAGAGCGGGGAGAAATTTATCGAGCGTTACAGTAATTTGTTGAGACGTCGGTCGAGCGCGGGAACAAATTTGTCGAGAAGGTCGCACGCAGAAAGAGATTTGTCGAGAGTGACACAAATTTGTCGAGACGTCGGTCGAGCGCGGAAAGGATTCTGTCGAGACGGTCGAGCACAGGAAGAGATTTTCTGAGCCTTACAGAAATTTGTCGAGACGTCGGTCGAGAACGGGAAGAAATCTGTCAAGAGGTCGGTCGAGCCGAGGAATAAATTTGTTAAAGCTTTGGTTGAGATGGGAACAAATTTGTCGATCGTGACACAAATTTGTCGAGACGTTGGTAGAGCACGGGAAGAAATTTGTCGAGACGTCGATCGAGCGCGGAACGGATTCTGTCGAGACGGTCGAGCACAGGAAGAGATTTTCTGAGCCTTACAGAAATTTCTCGAGACGTCGGTCGAGCACGGGAACAAATCTCTCGAGACGGTCAAGCGCGGGAAGAAATTTGTCGAGAGTGATCGAAATTTGTCCAGACATCGGTCGAGCGCGGGAACAAATCTCTCGAGATGTCGGTCAAGAGCGTGAAGAAATTTGTCGAGAGTGACAGAAATTTGTCGAGATGTCAGTCAAGCGCGGGAAGGAATCTGTCGAGACGGTCGAGCGCGGGAAGGAATTTATCGACAGTGACAGAAATTTGTCGAGACGTCGGTCGAGCAGGGGAATAAATCTGTCGAGGCACTTGAGCTCGGGAAGAGATTTGTCGAGCGAGACAGAAATTTGTCGAGACGTCGGTCGAGCATGGGAAGAAATCTGTCAAGACATCGGTCGAGCTGAGGAATAAATTTGTTAAAGCTTTGGTTGAGATGGGAACAAATTTGTCGATCGTGACACAAATTTGTCGAGATGTTGGTAGAGCACGGGAAGAAATCTGTCGAGACGTCGATCGAGCGCGGAACGGATTCTGTCGAGACGGTCGAGTAAGAGCGGGGAAAAATTTATCGAACGTTACAGTAATTTGTTGAGACGTCGGTCGAGCGCGGGAACAAATTTGTCGAGAAGGTCGCACGCACAAAGAGATTTGTCGAGAGTGACAGAAATTTGTCGAGACGTCGGTCGAGCAGGGGAATAAATCTGTCGAGGCACTTGAGCTCAGGGAGAGATTTGTCAAGCGAGACAGAAATTTGTCGAGATGTCGGTCGAGCACGGGAATAAATCTGTCGAGAAGTCAGTCAAGAGCGGGGAGAAATTTATCGAGCGTTACAGTAATTTGTTGAGACGTCGGTCGAGCGCGGGAACAAATTTGTCGAGAAGGTCGCACGCACAAAGAGATTTGTCGAGAGTGACATAAATTTGTCGAGACGTTTGTAGAGTACGGAAGAAATTTGTCGAGACGTCGATTGAGCGCGGAACGGATTCTGTCGAGACGGTCGAGCACAGGAAGAGATTTTCTGAGCCTTACAGAAATTTGTCGAGACGTCGGTCGAGCATGGGAAGAAATTTGTCGAGCGTTACAGAAATTTCTCGAGACGTCTGTCGAGCGCAGGGAGCAATCTGCTGAGACGGTCGAGAGCGGGAACAAATTTGTCGAGAGTGACAGAAGTTTGTCGAGACGTCGGTCGTGCGCAGTTCGAAATTAATCGACAGTGACAGAAATTTGTTGAGACGCCGGTCAAGCACGGGAAGAAATTTGCTGAGAGTGACAGAAATTTGTCGAGACGTCGGTCGAGCTGAGGAATAAATTTGTTAAGGCTTTGGTTTACATGGGAACAAATTTATCGACAGTGACAGAAATTTGTCGAGACGTCGGTCGAGCAGGGGAATAAATCTGTCGAGGCACTTGAGCTCAGGGAGAGATTTGTCGAGCGAGACAGAAATTTGTCGAGATGTCGGTCGAGCACGGGAATAAATCTGTCGAGAAGTCAGTCAAGAGCGGGGAGAAATTTATCGAGCGTTACAGTAATTTGTTGAGACGTCGGTCGAGCGCGGGAACAAATTTGTCGAGAAGGTCGCACGCACAAAGAGATTTGTCGAGAGTGACATAAATTTGTCGAGACGTTTGTAGAGTACGGAAGAAATTTGTCGAGACGTCGATTGAGCGCGGAACGGATTCTGTCGAGACGGTCGAGCACAGGAAGAGATTTTCTGAGCCTTACAGAAATTTGTCGAGACGTCGGTCGAGCATGGGAAGAAATTTGTCGAGCGTTACAGAAATTTCTCGAGACGTCTGTCGAGCGCAGGGAGCAATCTGCTGAGACGGTCGAGAGCGGGAACAAATTTGTCGAGAGTGACAGAAGTTTGTCGAGACGTCGGTCGTGCGCAGTTCGAAATTAATCGACAGTGACAGAAATTTGTTGAGACGCCGGTCAAGCACGGGAAGAAATTTGCTGAGAGTGACAGAAATTTGTCGAGACGTCGGTCGAGCAGGGGATTAAATCTGTCGAGGCACTTGAGCTCAGGGAGAGATTTGTCGAGCCAGACAGAAATTTGTCGAGATGTCGGTTGAGCACGGGAATAAATCTGTCGAGAAGTCAGTCAAGAGCGGGGAGAAATTTATCGAGCGTTACAGTAATTTGTTGAGACGTCGGTCGAGCGCGGGAACAAATTTGTCGAGAAGGTCGCACGCACAAAGAGATTTGTCGAGAGTGACATAAATTTGTCGAGACGTTTGTAGAGTACGGAAGAAATTTGTCGAGACGTCGATTGAGCGCGGAACGGATTCTGTCGAGACGGTCGAGCACAGGAAGAGATTTTCTGAGCCTTACAGAAATTTGTCGAGACGTCGGTCGAGCATGGGAAGAAATTTGTCGAGCGTTACAGAAATTTCTCGAGACGTCTGTCGAGCGCAGGGAGCAATCTGCTGAGACGGTCGAGAGCGGGAACAAATTTGTCGAGAGTGACAGAAGTTTGTCGAGACGTCGGTCGTGCGCAGTTCGAAATTAATCGACAGTGACAGAAATTTGTTGAGACGCCGGTCAAGCACGGGAAGAAATTTGCTGAGAGTGACAGAAATTTGTCGAGACGTCGGTCGAGCTGAGGAATAAATTTGTTAAGGCTTTGGTTTACATGGGAACAAATTTATCGACAGTGACAGAAATTTGTCGAGACGTCGGTCGAGCAGGGGAATAAATCTGTCGAGGCACTTGAGCTCAGGGAGAGATTTGTCGAGCGAGACAGAAATTTGTCGAGATGTCGGTCGAGCACGGGAATAAATCTGTCGAGAAGTCAGTCAAGAGCGGGGAGAAATTTATCGAGCGTTACAGTAATTTGTTGAGACGTCGGTCGAGCGCGGGAACAAATTTGTCGAGAAGGTCGCACGCAGAAAGAGATTTGTCGAGAGTGACACAAATTTGTCGAGACGTCGGTCGAGCGCGGAAAGGATTCTGTCGAGACGGTCGAGCACAGGAAGAGATTTTCTGAGCCTTACAGAAATTTGTCGAGACGTCGGTCGAGAACGGGAAGAAATCTGTCAAGAGGTCGGTCGAGCCGAGGAATAAATTTGTTAAAGCTTTGGTTGAGATGGGAACAAATTTGTCGATCGTGACACAAATTTGTCGAGACGTTGGTAGAGCACGGGAAGAAATTTGTCGAGACGTCGATCGAGCGCGGAACGGATTCTGTCGAGACGGTCGAGCACAGGAAGAGATTTTCTGAGCCTTACAGAAATTTCTCGAGACGTCGGTCGAGCACGGGAACAAATCTCTCGAGACGGTCAAGCGCGGGAAGAAATTTGTCGAGAGTGATCGAAATTTGTCCAGACATCGGTCGAGCGCGGGAACAAATCTCTCGAGATGTCGGTCAAGAGCGTGAAGAAATTTGTCGAGAGTGACAGAAATTTGTCGAGATGTCAGTCAAGCGCGGGAAGGAATCTGTCGAGACGGTCGAGCGCGGGAAGGAATTTATCGACAGTGACAGAAATTTGTCGAGACGTCGGTCGAGCAGGGGAATAAATCTGTCGAGGCACTTGAGCTCGGGAAGAGATTTGTCGAGCGAGACAGAAATTTGTCGAGACGTCGGTCGAGCATGGGAAGAAATCTGTCAAGACATCGGTCGAGCTGAGGAATAAATTTGTTAAAGCTTTGGTTGAGATGGGAACAAATTTGTCGATCGTGACACAAATTTGTCGAGATGTTGGTAGAGCACGGGAAGAAATCTGTCGAGACGTCGATCGAGCGCGGAACGGATTCTGTCGAGACGGTCGAGTAAGAGCGGGGAAAAATTTATCGAACGTTACAGTAATTTGTTGAGACGTCGGTCGAGCGCGGGAACAAATTTGTCGAGAAGGTCGCACGCACAAAGAGATTTGTCGAGAGTGACAGAAATTTGTCGAGACGTCGGTCGAGCAGGGGAATAAATCTGTCGAGGCACTTGAGCTCAGGGAGAGATTTGTCAAGCGAGACAGAAATTTGTCGAGATGTCGGTCGAGCACGGGAATAAATCTGTCGAGAAGTCAGTCAAGAGCGGGGAGAAATTTATCGAGCGTTACAGTAATTTGTTGAGACGTCGGTCGAGCGCGGGAACAAATTTGTCGAGAAGGTCGCACGCACAAAGAGATTTGTCGAGAGTGACATAAATTTGTCGAGACGTTTGTAGAGTACGGAAGAAATTTGTCGAGACGTCGATTGAGCGCGGAACGGATTCTGTCGAGACGGTCGAGCACAGGAAGAGATTTTCTGAGCCTTACAGAAATTTGTCGAGACGTCGGTCGAGCATGGGAAGAAATTTGTCGAGCGTTACAGAAATTTCTCGAGACGTCTGTCGAGCGCAGGGAGCAATCTGCTGAGACGGTCGAGAGCGGGAACAAATTTGTCGAGAGTGACAGAAGTTTGTCGAGACGTCGGTCGTGCGCAGTTCGAAATTAATCGACAGTGACAGAAATTTGTTGAGACGCCGGTCAAGCACGGGAAGAAATTTGCTGAGAGTGACAGAAATTTGTCGAGACGTCGGTCGAGCTGAGGAATAAATTTGTTAAGGCTTTGGTTTACATGGGAACAAATTTATCGACAGTGACAGAAATTTGTCGAGACGTCGGTCGAGCAGGGGAATAAATCTGTCGAGGCACTTGAGCTCAGGGAGAGATTTGTCGAGCGAGACAGAAATTTGTCGAGATGTCGGTCGAGCACGGGAATAAATCTGTCGAGAAGTCAGTCAAGAGCGGGGAGAAATTTATCGAGCGTTACAGTAATTTGTTGAGACGTCGGTCGAGCGCGGGAACAAATTTGTCGAGAAGGTCGCACGCACAAAGAGATTTGTCGAGAGTGACACAAATTTGTCGAGACGTCGGTCAAGCGCGGAAAGGATTCTGTCGAGACGGTCGAGCACAGGAAGAGATTTTCTGAGCCTTACAGAAATTTGTCGAGACGTCGGTCGAGAACGGGAAGAAATCTGTCAAGACGTCGGTCGAGCCGAGGAATAAATTTGTTAAAGCTTTGGTTGAGATGGGAACAAATTTGTCGATCGTGACACAAATTTGTCGAGACGTTGGTAGAGCACGGGAAGAAATTTGTCGAGATGTCAGTCAAGCGCGGGAAGGAATCTGTCGAGACGGTCGAGCGCGGGAAGGAATTTATCGACAGTGACAGAAATTTGTCGAGACGTCGGTCGAGCAGGGGAATAAATCTGTCGAGGCACTTGAGCTCGGGAAGAGATTTGTCGAGCGAGACAGAAATTTGTCGAGATGTCGGTCGAGCATGGGAAGAAATCTGTCAAGACGTCCGTCGAGCCGAGGAATAAATATGTTAAAGCTTTGGTTGAGATGGCAACAAATTTGTCGATCGTGACACAAATTTGTCGAGACGTTGGTCGAGCGCAGGAAGAAATTTGCCGACATATCAGTCGAGAGCAGGAAAAAATTCTTCGAGCGTGACAGATATTTGTCGAGATGTCAGCTTAAAGCAGGAAGAAAACTGTTCAGACGGCCGAGTGCGGGAGGAGTTTTATCGGGAGTGACGGGAAGAAATTTGTCGAGACGTCGGTCGAGCACGGGAAGGAATCTGTCGAGAAGTCACTCGAGCGCGGGGAGAAATCTGTTGAGCGTTACAGTAATTTTTTGAGACGTCGGTCGAGCGCGGGAACAAATTTATCGAGAAGGTCGCACGCACAAAGAGATTTGTCGAGAGTGACACAAATTTGTCGAGACGTTGGTCGAGCACGGGAATAAATCTGTCGAGGCACTTGAGCTCAGGGAGAGATTTATCGAGCGAGACAGAAATTTGTCGAGACGTCGATCGAGCGCGGAACGGATTCTGTCGAGACGGTCGAGTAAGAGCGGGGAGAAATTTATCGAGCGTTACAGTAATTTGTTGAGATGTCGGTCGAGCGCGGGAACAAATTTGTCGAGAAGGTCGCACGCACAAAGAGATTTGTCGAGAATGACATAAATTTGTTGAGACGTTGGTAGAGTACGGGAAGATATTTGTCGAGACGTCGATCGAGCGCGGAACGGATTCTGTCGAGACGGTCGAGCACAGGAAGAGATTTTCTGAGCCTTACAGAAATTTCTCGAGACGTCGGTCGAGCACGGGAACAAATCTCTCGAGACGGTCAAGCGCGGGAAGAAATTTGTCGAGAGTGATCGAAATTTGTCCAGACATCGGTCGAGCGCGGGAACAAATCTCTCGAGATGTCGGTCAAGAGCGTGAAGAAATTTGTCGAGAGTGACAGAAATTTGTCGAGATGTCAGTCAAGCGCGGGAAGGAATCTGTCGAGACGGTCGAGCGCGGGAAGGAATTTATCGACAGTGACAGAAATTTGTCGAGACGTCGGTCGAGCAGGGGAATAAATCTGTCGAGGCACTTGAGCTCGGGAAGAGATTTGTCGAGCGAGATAGAAATTTGTCGAGACGTCGGTCGAGCATGGGAAGAAATCTGTCAAGACGTCGGTCGAGCCGAGGAATAAATTTGTTAAAGCTTTGGTTGAGATGGGAACAAATTTGTCGATCGTGACACAAATTTGTCGAGATGTTGGTAGAGCACGGGAAGAAATCTGTCGAGACGTCGATCGAGCGCGGAACGGATTCTGTCGAGACGGTCGAGCACAGGAAGAGATTTTCTGAGCCTTACAGAAATTTCTCGAGACGTCGGTCTAGCTTGGGAAGGAATCTGTCGAGAGTCACAGAATTTTTTCGAGACGTGGGTCGAGCGCGAGAAAGAATCTGTCAAGAGTGACAGAAATTTGTCGAGACGTTGGTCGAGCGCAGGAAGAAATTTGCCGACATATCAGTCGAGAGCAGGAAAAAATTCTTCGAGCGTGACAGATATTTGTCGAGATGTCAGCTTAAAGCAGGAAGAAAACTGTTCAGACGGCCGAGCGCGGGAGGAGTTTTATCGAGAGTGACGGGAAGAAATTTGTCGAGACGTCGGTCGAGCACGGGAAGGAATCTGTCGAGAAGTCACTCGAGCGCGGGGAGAAATCTGTTGAGCGTTACAGTAATTTTTTGAGACGTCGGTCGAGCGCGGGAACAAATTTATCGAGAAGGTCGCATGCACAAAGAGATTTGTCGAGAGTGACAGAAATTTGTCGAGACGTTGGTCGAGCACGGGAATAAATCTGTCGAGGCACTTGAGCTCAGGGAGAGATTTGTTGAGCGAGACAGAAATTTGTCGAGACGTCGATCGAGCGCGGAACGGATTCTGTCGAGACGGTCGAGTAAGAGCGGGGAAAAATTTATCGAACGTTACAGTAATTTGTTGAGACGTCGGTCGAGCGCGGGAACAAATTTGTCGAGAAGGTCGCACGCACAAAGAGATTTGTCGAGAGTGACAGAAATTTGTTGAGACGTCAGTCGAGCAGGGGAATAAATCTGTCGAGGCACTTGAGCTCAGGGAGAGATTTGTCGAGCGAGACAGAAATTTGTCGAGATGTCGGTCGAGCACGGGAATAAATCTGTCGAGAAGTCAGTCAAGAGCGGGGAGAAATTTATCGAGCGTTACAGTAATTTGTTGAGACGTCGGTCGAGCGCGGGAACAAATTTGTCGAGAAGGTCGCACGCACAAAGAGATTTGTCGAGAGTGACACAAATTTGTCGAGACGTCGGTCAAGCGCGGAAAGGATTCTGTCGAGACGGTCGAGCACAGGAAGAGATTTTCTGAGCCTTACAGAAATTTGTCGAGACGTCGGTCGAGAACGGGAAGAAATCTGTCAAGACGTCGGTCGAGCCGAGGAATAAATTTGTTAAAGCTTTGGTTGAGATGGGAACAAATTTGTCGATCGTGACACAAATTTGTCGAGACGTTGGTAGAGCACGGGAAGAAATTTGTCGAGACGTCGATCGAGCGCGGAAAGGATTCTGTCGAGACGGTTGAGCACAGGAAGAGATTTTCTGAGCCTTACAGAAATTTCTCGAGACGTCGGTCGAGAACGGGAAGAAATCTGTCAAGACGTCGGTCGAGCCGAGGAATAAATTTGTTAAAGCTTTGGTTGAGATGGCAACAAATTTGTCGATCGTGACACAAATTTGTCGAGACGTTGGTCGAGCGCAGGAAGAAATTTGCCGACATATCAGTCGAGAGCAGGAAAAAATTCTTCGAGCGTGACAGATATTTGTCGAGATGTCAGCTTAAAGCAGGAAGAAAACTGTTCAGACGGCCGAGCGCGGGAGGAGTTTTATCGAGAGTGACGGGAAGAAATTTGTCAAGACGTCGGTCGAGCACGGGAAGGAATCTGTCGAGAAGTCACTCGAGCGCGGGGAGAAATCTGTTGAGCGTTACAGTAATTTTTTGAGACGTCGGTCGAGCGCGGGAACAAATTTATCGAGAAGGTCGCACGCACAAAGAGATTTGTCGAGAGTGACACAAATTTGTCGAGACGTTGGTCGAGCACGGGAATAAATCTGTCGAGGCACTTGAGCTCAGGGAGAGATTTGTCGAGCGAGACAGAAATTTGTCGAGACGTCGATCGAGCGCGGAACGGATTCTGTCGAGACGGTCGAGTAAGAGCGGGGAGAAATTTATCGAGCGTTACAGTAATTTGTTGAGACGTCGGTCGAGCGCAGGAACAAATTTGTCGAGAAGGTCGCACGCACAAAGAGATTTGTCGAGAGTGACATAAATTTGTCGAGACGTTGGTAGAGTACGGGAAGAAATTTGTCGAGACGTCGATTGAGCGCGGAACGGATTCTGTCGAGACGGTCGAGCACAGGAAGAGATTTTCTGAGCCTTACAGAAATTTGTCGAGACGTCGGTCGAGCATGGGAAGAAATTTGTCGAGCGTTACAGAAATTTCTCGAGACGTCTGTCGAGCGCAGGGAGCAATCTGCTGAGACGGTCGAGAGCGGGAACAAATTTGTCAAGAGTGACAGAAGTTTGTCGAGACGTCGGTCGTGCGCAGTTCGAAATTAATCGACAGTGACAGAAATTTGTTGAGACGCCGGTCAAGCACGGGAAGAAATTTGCTGAGAGTGACAGAAATTTGTCGAGACGTCGGTCGAGCTGAGGAATAAATTTGTTAAGGCTTTGGTTTACATGGGAACAAATTTATCGACAGTGACAGAAATTTGTCGAGACGTCGGTCGAGCAGGGGAATAAATCTGTCGAGGCACTTGAGCTCAGGGAGAGATTTGTCGAGCGAGACAGAAATTTGTCGAGATGTCGGTCGAGCACGGGAATAAATCTGTCGAGAAGTCAGTCAAGAGCGGGGAGAAATTTATCGAGCGTTACAGTAATTTGTTGAGACGTCGGTCGAGCGCGGGAACAAATTTGTCGAGAAGGTCGCACGCAGAAAGAGATTTGTCGAGAGTGACACAAATTTGTCGAGACGTCGGTCAAGCGCGGAAAGGATTCTGTCGAGACGGTCGAGCACAGGAAGAGATTTTCTGAGCCTTACAGAAATTTGTTGAGACGTCGGTCGAGAACGGGAAGAAATCTGTCAAGAGGTCGGTCGAGCCGAGGAATAAATTTGTTAAAGCTTTGGTTGAGATGGGAACAAATTTGTCGATCGTGACACAAATTTGTCGAGACGTTGGTAGAGCACGGGAAGAAATTTGTCGAGACGTCGATCGAGCGCGGAACGGATTCTGTCGAGACGGTCGAGCACAGGAAGAGATTTTCTGAGCCTTACAGAAATTTCTCGAGACGTCGGTCGAGCACGGGAACAAATCTCTCGAGACGGTCAAGCGCGGGAAGAAATTTGTCGAGAGTGATCGAAATTTGTCCAGACATCGGTCGAGCGCGGGAACAAATCTCTCGAGATGTCGGTCAAGAGCGTGAAGAAATTTGTCGAGAGTGACAGAAATTTGTCGAGATGTCAGTCAAGCGCGGGAAGGAATCTGTCGAGACGGTCGAGCGCGGGAAGGAATTTATCGACAGTGACAGAAATTTGTCGAGACGTCGGTCGAGCAGGGGAATAAATCTGTCGAGGCACTTGAGCTCGGGAAGAGATTTGTCGAGCGAGACAGAAATTTGTCGAGATGTCGGTCGAGCACGGGAATAAATCTGTCGAGAAGTCAGTCAAGAGCGGGGAGAAATTTATCGAGCGTTACAGTAATTTGTTGAGACGTCGGTCGAGCGCGGGAACAAATTTGTCGAGAAGGTCGCACGCACAAAGAGATTTGTCGAGAGTGACACAAATTTGTCGAGACGTCGGTCAAGCGCGGAAAGGATTCTGTCGAGACGGTCGAGCACAGGAAGAGATTTTCTGAGCCTTACAGAAATTTGTCGAGACGTCGGTCGAGCAGGGGAATAAATCTGTCGAGGCACTTGAGCTCGGGAAGAGATTTGTCGAGCGAGACAGAAATTTGTCGAGACGTCGGTCGAGCATGGGAAGAAATCTGTCAAGACGTCGGTCGAGCCGAGGAATAAATTTGTTAAAGCTTTGGTTGAGATGGCAACAAATTTGTCGATCGTGACACAAATTTGTCGAGATGTTGGTAGAGCACGGGAAGAAATCTGTCGAGACGTCGATCGAGCGCGGAACGGATTCTGTCGAGACGGTCGAGCACAGGAAGAGATTTTCTGAGCCTTACAGAAATTTCTCGAGACGTCGGTCTAGCTTGGGAAGGAATCTGTCGAGAGTCACAGAATTTTTTCGAGACGTGGGTCGAGCGCGAGAAAGAATCTGTCAAGAGTGACAGAAATTTGTCGAGACGTTGGTCGAGCGCAGGAAGAAATTTGCCGACATATCAGTCGAGAGCAGGAAAAAATTCTTCGAGCGTGACAGATATTTGTCGAGATGTCAGCTTAAAGCAGGAAGAAAACTGTTCAGACGGCCGAGCGCGGGAGGAGTTTTATCGAGAGTGACGGGAAGAAATCTGTCGAGACGTCGGTCGAGCACGGGAAGGAATCTTTCGAGAAGTCACTGGAGCACGGGGAGAAATCTGTTGAGCGTTACAGTAATTTTTTGAGACGTCGGTCGAGCGCGGGAACAAATTTATCGAGAAGGTCGCACGCACAAAGAGATTTGTCGAGAGTGACACAAATTTGTCGAGACGTTGGTCGAGCACGGGAATAAATCTGTCGAGGCACTTCAGCTCAGGGAGAGATTTGTCGAGCGAGACAGAAATTTGTCGAGACGTCGATCGAGCGCGGAACGGATTCTGTCGAGACGGTCGAGTAAGAGCGGGGAAAAATTTATCGAACGTTACAGTAATTTGTTGAGACGTCGGTCGAGCGCGGGAACAAATTTGTCGAGAAGGTCGCACGCACAAAGAGATTTGTCGAGAGTGACACAAATTTGTCGAGACGTCGGTCGAGCGCGGAAAGGATTCTGTCGAGACGGTCGAGCACAGGAAGAGATTTTCTGAGCCTTACAGAAATTTGTCGAGACGTCGGTCGAGAACGGGAAGAAATCTGTCAAGACGTCGGTCGAGCCGAGGAATAAATTTGTTAAAGCTTTGGTTGAGATGGGAACAAATTTGTCGATCGTGACACAAATTTGTCGAGACGTTGGTAGAGCACGGGAAGAAATTTGTCGAGACGTCGATCGAGCGCGGAAAGGATTCTGTCGAGACGGTCGAGCACAGGAAGAGATTTTCTGAGCCTTACAGAAATTTGTCGAGACGTCGGTCGAGAACGGGAAGAAATCTGTCAAGACGTCGGTCGAGCCGAGGAATAAATTTGTTAAAGCTTTGGTTGAGATGGCAACAAATTTGTCGATCGTGACACAAATTTGTCGAGACGTTGGTCGAGCGCAGGAAGAAATTAGCCGACATATCAGTCGAGAGCAGGAAAAAATTCTTCGAGCGTGACAGATATTTGTCGAGATGTCAGCTTAAAGCAGGAAGAAAACTGTTCAGACGGCCGAGCGCGGGAGGAGTTTTATCGAGAGTGACGGGAAGAAATTTGTCGAGACGTCGGTCGAGCACGGGAAGGAATCTGTCGAGAAGTCACTCGAGCGCGGGGAGAAATCTGTTGAGCGTTACAGTAATTTTTTGAGACGTCGGTCGAGCGCGGGAACAAATTTATCGAGAAGGTCGCACGCACAAAGAGATTTGTCGAGAGTGACACAAATTTGTCGAGACGTTGGTCGAGCACGGGAATAAATCTGTCGAGGCACTTGAGCTCAGGGAGAGATTTGTCGAGCGAGACAGAAATTTGTCGAGACGTCGATCGAGCGCGGAACGGATTCTGTCGAGACGGTCGAGTAAGAGCAGGGAGAAATTTATCGAGCGTTACAGTAATTTGTTGAGATGTCGGTCGAGCGCGGGAACAAATTTGTCGAGAAGGTCGCACGCACAAAGAGATTTGTTGAGAATGACATAAATTTGTTGAGACGTTGGTAGAGTACGGGAAGATATTTGTCGAGACGTCGATCGAGCGCGGAACGGATTCTGTCGAGACGGTCGAGCACAGGAAGAGATTTTCTGAGCCTTACAGAAATTTCTCGAGACGTCGGTCGAGCACGGGAACAAATCTCTCGAGACGGTCAAGCGCGGGAAGAAATTTGTCGAGAGTGATCGAAATTTGTCCAGACATCGGTCGAGCGTGGGAACAAATCTCTCGAGATGTCGGTCAAGAGCGTGAAGAAATTTGTCGAGAGTGACAGAAATTTGTCGAGATGTCAGTCAAGCGCGGGAAGGAATCTGTCGAGACGGTCGAGCGCGGGAAGGAATTTATCGACAGTGACAGAAATTTGTCGAGACGTCGGTCGAGCAGGGGAATAAATCTGTCGAGGCACTTGAGCTCAGGGAGAGATTTGTCGAGCGAGACAGAAATTTGTCGAGATGTCGGTTGAGCACGGGAATAAATCTGTCGAGAAGTCAGTCAAGAGCGGGGAGAAATTTATCGAACGTTACAGTAATTTGTTGAGACGTCGGTCGAGCGCGGGAACAAATTTGTCGAGAAGGTCGCACGCACAAAGAGATTTGTCGAGAGTGACAGAAATTTGTCGAGACGTCGGTCGAGCAGGGGATTAAATCTGTCGAGGCACTTGAGCTCAGGGAGAGATTTGTCGAGCGAGACAGAAATTTGTCGAGATGTCGGTCGAGCACGGGAATAAATCTGTCGAGAAGTCAGTCAAGAGCGGGGAGAAATTTATCGAGCGTTACAGTAATTTGTTGAGACGTCGGTCGAGCGCGGGAACAAATTTGTCGAGAAGGTCGCACGCACAAAGAGATTTGTCGAGAGTGACATAAATTTGTCGAGACGTTGGTAGAGTACGGGAAGAAATTTGTCGAGACGTCGATTGAGCGCGGAACGGATTCTGTCGAGACGGTCGAGCACAGGAAGAGATTTTCTGAGCCTTACAGAAATTTGTCGAGACGTCGGTCGAGCATGGGAAGAAATTTGTCGAGCGTTACAGAAATTTCTCGAGACGTCTGTCGAGCGCAGGGAGCAATCTGCTGAGACGGTCGAGAGCGGGAACAAATTTGTCGAGAGTGACAGAAGTTGGTCGAGACGTCGGTCGTGCGCAGTTCGAAATTAATCGACAGTGACAGAAATTTGTTGAGACGCCGGTCAAGCACGGGAAGAAATTTGCTGAGAGTGACAGAAATTTGTCGAGACGTCGGTCGAGCTGAGGAATAAATTTGTTAAGGCTTTGGTTTACATGGGAACAAATTTATCGACAGTGACAGAAATTTGTCGAGACGTCGGTCGAGCAGGGGAATAAATCTGTCGAGGCACTTGAGCTCAGGGAGAGATTTGTCGAGCGAGACAGAAATTTGTCGAGATGTCGGTCGAGCACGGGAATAAATCTGTCGAGAAGTCAGTCAAGAGCGGGGAGAAATTTATCGAGCGTTACAGTAATTTGTTGAGACGTCGGTCGAGCGCGGGAACAAATTTGTCGAGAAGGTCGCACGCACAAAGAGATTTGTCGAGAGTGACACAAATTTGTCGAGACGTCGGTCAAGCGCGGAAAGGATTCTGTCGAGACGGTCGAGCACAGGAAGAGATTTTCTGAGCCTTACAGAAATTTGTCGAGACGTCGGTCGAGAACGGGAAGAAATCTGTCAAGACGTCGGTCGAGCCGAGGAATAAATTTGTTAAAGCTTTGGTTGAGATGGCAACAAATTTGTCGATCGTGACACAAATTTGTCGAGACGTTGGTCGAGCGCAGGAAGAAATTTGCCGACATATCAGTCGAGAGCTTGAAAAAATTCTTCTAGCGTGACAGATATTTGTCGAGATGTCAGCTTAAAGCAGGAAGAAAACTGTTCAGACGGCCGAGCGCGGGAGGAGTTTTATCGAGAGTGACGGGAAGAAATTTTTCGAGACGTCGGTCGAGCACGGGAAGGAATCTGTCGAGAAGTCACTGGAGCGCGGGGAGAAATCTGTTGAGCGTTACAGTAATTTTTTGAGACGTCGGTCGAGCGCGGGAACAAATTTATCGAGAAGGTCGCACGCACAAAGAGATTTGTCGAGAGTGACACAAATTTGTCGAGACGTTGGTCGAGCACGGGAATAAATCTGTCGAGGCACTTGAGCTCAGGGAGAGATTTATCGAGCGAGACAGAAATTTGTCGAGACGTCGATCGAGCGCGGAACGGATTCTGTCGAGACGGTCGAGTAAGAGCGGGGAGAAATTTATCGAGCGTTACAGTAATTTGTTGAGATGTCGGTAGAGCGCGGGAACAAATTTGTCGAGAAGGTCGCACGCACAAAGAGATTTGTCGAGAATGACATAAATTTGTTGAGACGTTGGTAGAGTACGGGAAGATATTTGTCGAGACGTCGATCGAGCGCGGAACGGATTCTGTCGAGACGGTCGAGCACAGGAAGAGATTTTCTGAGCCTTACAGAAATTTGTCAAGACGTCGGTCGAGCGCGGGAACAAATTTGTCGAGAAGGTCGCACGCACAAAGAGATTTGTCGAGAGTGACACAAATTTGTCGAGACGTCGGTCGAGCGCGGAAAGGATTCTGTCGAGACGGTCGAGCACAGGAAGAGATTTTCTGAGCCTTACAGAAATTTGTCGAGACGTCGGTCGAGAACGGGAAGAAATCTGTCAAGACGTCGGTCGAGCTGAGGAATAAATTTGTTAAAGCTTTGGTTGAGATGGGAACAAATTTGTCGATCGTGACACAAATTTGTCAAGATGTTGGTAGAGCACGGGAAGAAATCTGTCGAGACGTCGATCGAGCGCGGAACGGATTCTGTCGAGACGGTCGAGCACAGGAAGAGATCTTCTGAGCCTTACAGAAATTTCTCGAGACGTCGGTCGAGCACGGGAACAAATCTCTCGAGACGGTCAAGCGCGGGAAGAAATTTGTCGAGAGTGATCGAAATTTGTCCAGACATCGGTCGAGCGTGGGAACAAATCTCTCGAGATGTCGGTCAAGAGCGTGAAGAAATTTGTCGAGAGTGACAGAAATTTGTCGAGATGTCAGTCAAGCGCGGGAAGGAATCTGTCGAGACGGTCGAGCGCGGGAAGGAATTTATCGACAGTGACAGAAATTTGTCGAGACGTCGGTTGAGCTGAGGAATAAATCTGTCGAGGCACTTGAGCTCGGGAAGAGATTTGTCGAGCGAGACAGAAATTTGTCGAGACGTCGGTCGAGCATGGGAAGAAATCTGTCAAGACGTCGGTCGAGCCGAGGAATAAATTTGTTAAAGCTTTGGTTGAGATGGCAACAAATTTGTCGATCGTGACACAAATTTGTCGAGACGTTGGTAGAACACGGGAAGAAATTTGCCGACATATCAGTCGAGAGCAGGAAAAAATTCTTCGAGCGTGACAGATATTTGTTGAGATGTCAGTCTAAAGCAGGAAGAAAACTGTTCAGACGGCCGAGCGCGGGAGGAGTTTTATCGAGAGTGACGGGAAGAAATTTGTCGAGACGTCGGTCGAGCACGGGAAGGAATCTGTCGAGAAGTCACTCGAGCGCGGGGAGAAATCTGTTGAGCGTTACAGTAATTTTTTGAGACGTCGGTCGAGCGCGGGAACAAATTTATCGAGAAGGTCGCACGCACAAAGAGATTTGTCGAGAGTGACACAAATTTGTTGAGACGTTGGTCGAGCACGGGAATAAATCTGTCGAGGCACTTGAGCTCAGGGAGAGATTTATCGAGCGAGACAGAAATTTGTCGAGACGTCGATCGAGCGCGGAACGGATTCTGTCGAGACGGTCGAGTAAGAGCGGGGAGAAATTTATCGAGCGTTACAGTAATTTGTTGAGATGTCGGTAGAGCGCGGGAACAAATTTGTCGAGAAGGTCGCACGCACAAAGAGATTTGTCGAGAATGACATAAATTTGTTGAGACGTTGGTAGAGTACGGGAAGATATTTGTCGAGACGTCGATCAAGCGCGGAACGGATTCTGTCGAGACGGTCGAGCACAGGAAGAGATTTTCTGAGCCTTACAGAAATTTGTCGAGACGTCGGTCGAGCGCGGGAACAAATTTGTCGAGAAGGTCGCACGCACAAAGAGATTTGTCGAGAGTGACACAAATTTGTCGAGACGTCGGTCAAGCGCGGAAAGGATTCTGTCGAGACGGTCGAGCACAGGAAGAGATTTTCTGAGCCTTACAGAAATTTGTCGAGACGTCGGTCGAGAACGGGAAGAAATCTGTCAAGACGTCGGTCGAGCTGAGGAATAAATTTGTTAAAGCTTTGGTTGAGATGGGAACAAATTTGTCGATCGTGACACAAATTTGTCGAGACGTTGGTAGAGCACGGGAAGAAATTTGTCGAGATGTCAGTCAAGCGCGGGAAGGAATCTGTCGAGACGGTCGAGCGCGGGAAGAATTTATCGACAGTGACAGAAATTTGTCGAGACGTCGGTCGAGCAGGGGAATAAATCTGTCGAGGCACTTGAGCTCGGGAAGAGATTTGTCGAGCGAGACAGAAATTTGTCGATACGTCGGTCGAGCATGGGAAGAAATCTGTCAAGACATCGGTCGAGCTGAGGAATAAATTTGTTAAAGCTTTGGTTGAGATGGGAACAAATTTGTCGATCGTGACACAAATTTGTCAAGATGTTGGTAGAGCACGGAAGAAATCTGTCGAGACGTCGATCGAGCGCGGAACGGATTCTGTCGAGACGGTCGAGCACAGGAAGAGATTTTCTGAGCCTTACAGAAATTTCTCGAGACGTCGGTCGAGCACGGGAACAAATCTCTCGAGACGGTCAAGCGCGGGAAGAAATTTGTCGAGAGTGATCGAAATTTGTCCAGACATCGGTCGAGCGCGGGAACAAATCTCTCGAGATGTCGGTCAAGAGCGTGAAGAAATTTGTCGAGAGTGACAGAAATTTGTCGAGATGTCAGTCAAGTGCGGGAAGGAATCTGTCGAGACGGTCGAGCGCGGGAAGGAATTTATCGACAGTGACAGAAATTTGTCGAGACGTCGGTCGAGCAGGGGAATAAATCTGTCGAGGCACTTGAGCTCGGGAAGAGATTTGTCGAGCGAGACAGAAATTTGTCGAGACGTCGGTCGAGCATGGGAAGAAATCTGTCAAGACGTCGGTCGAGCCGAGGAATAAATTTGTTAAAGCTTTGGTTGAGATGGCAACAAATTTGTCGATCGTGACACAAATTTGTCGAGACGTTGGTAGAGCACGGGAAGAAATTTGCCGACATATCAGTCGAGAGCAGGAAAAAATTCTTCGAGCGTGACAGATATTTATCGAGATGTCAGCTTAAAGCAGGAAGAAAACTGTTCAGACGGCCGAGCGCGGGAGGAGTTTTATCGAGAGTGACGGGAAGAAATTTGTCGAGACGTCGGTCGAGCACGGGAAGGAATCTGTCGAGAAGTCACTGGAGCGCGGGGAGAAATCTGTTGAGCGTTACAGTAATTTGTTGAGATGTCGGTCGACCGCGGGAACAAATTTGTCGAGAAGGTCGCACGCACAAAGAGATTTGTCGAGAGTGACACAAATTTGTCGAGACGTTGGTCGAGCACGGGAATAAATCTGTCGAGGCACTTGAGCTCAGGGAGAGATTTGTCGAGCGAGACAGAAATTTGTCGAGACGTCGATCGAGCGCGGAACGGATTCTGTCGAGACGGTCGAGTAAGAGCAGGGAGAAATTTATCGAGCGTTACAGTAATTTGTTGAGATGTCGGTCGAGCGCGGGAACAAATTTGTCGAGAAGGTCGCACGCACAAAGAGATTTGTTGAGAATGACATAAATTTGTTGAGACGTTGGTAGAGTACGGGAAGATATTTGTCGAGACGTCGATCGAGCGCGGAACGGATTCTGTCGAGACGGTCGAGCACAGGAAGAGATTTTCTGAGCCTTACAGAAATTTCTCGAGACGTCGGTCGAGCACGGGAACAAATCTCTCGAGACGGTCAAGCGCGGGAAGAAATTTGTCGAGAGTGATCGAAATTTGTCCAGACATCGGTCGAGCGTGGGAACAAATCTCTCGAGATGTCGGTCAAGAGCGTGAAGAAATTTGTCGAGAGTGACAGAAATTTGTCGAGATGTCAGTCAAGCGCGGGAAGGAATCTGTCGAGACGGTCGAGCGCGGGAAGGAATTTATCGACAGTGACAGAAATTTGTCGAGACGTCGGTTGAGCTGAGGAATAAATTTGTTAAGGCTTTGGTTTACATGGGAACAAATTTATCGACAGTGACAGAAATTTGTCGAGACGTCGGTCGAGCAGGGGAATAAATCTGTCGAGGCACTTGAGCTCAGGGAGAGATTTGTCGAGCGAGACAGAAATTTGTCGAGATGTCGGTCGAGCACGGGAATAAATCTGTCGAGAAGTCAGTCAAGAGCGGGGAGAAATTTATCGAGCGTTACAGTAATTTGTTGAGACGTCGGTCGAGCGTGGGAACAAATTTGTCGAGAAGGTCGCACGCACAAAGAGATTTGTCGAGAGTGACACAAATTTGTCGAGACGTCGGTCGAGCGCGGAAAGGATTCTGTCGAGACGGTCGAGCACAGGAAGAGATTTTCTGAGCCTTACAGAAATTTGTCGAGACGTCGGTCGAGAACGGGAAGAAATCTGTCAAGACGTCGGTCGAGCCGAGGAATAAATTTGTTAAAGCTTTGGTTGAGATGGGAACAAATTTGTCGATCGTGACACAAATTTGTCGAGACGTTGGTAGAGCACGGGAAGAAATTTGTCGAGACGTCGATCGAGCGCGGAAAGGATTCTGTCGAGACGGTCGAGCACAGGAAGAGATTTTCTGAGCCTTACAGAAATTTGTCGAGACGTCGGTCGAGCACGGGAACAAATCTCTCGAGACGGTCAAGCGCGGGAAGAAATTTGTCGAGAGTGATCGAAATTTGTCCAGACATCGGTCGAGCGTGGGAACAAATCTCTCGAGATGTCGGTCAAGAGCGTGAAGAAATTTGTCGAGAGTGACAGAAATTTGTCGAGATGTCAGTCAAGCGCGGGAAGGAATCTGTCGAGACGGTCGAGCGCGGGAAGGAATTTATCGACAGTGACAGAAATTTGTCGAGACGTCGGTTGAGCTGAGGAATAAATTTGTTAAGGCTTTGGTTTACATGGGAACAAATTTATCGACAGTGACAGAAATTTGTCGAGACGTCGGTCGAGCAGGGGAATAAATCTGTCGAGGCACTTGAGCTCAGGGAGAGATTTGTCGAGCGAGACAGAAATTTGTCGAGATGTCGGTCGAGCACGGGAATAAATCTGTCGAGAAGTCAGTCAAGAGCGGGGAGAAATTTATCGAGCGTTACAGTAATTTGTTGAGACGTCGGTCGAGCGTGGGAACAAATTTGTCGAGAAGGTCGCACGCACAAAGAGATTTGTCGAGAGTGACACAAATTTGTCGAGACGTCGGTCGAGCGCGGAAAGGATTCTGTCGAGACGGTCGAGCACAGGAAGAGATTTTCTGAGCCTTACAGAAATTTGTCGAGACGTCGGTCGAGAACGGGAAGAAATCTGTCAAGACGTCGGTCGAGCCGAGGAATAAATTTGTTAAAGCTTTTGTTGAGATGGGAACAAATTTGTCGATCGTGACACAAATTTGTCGAGACGTTGGTCGAGCCGAGGAAGAAATTTGCCGACATATCAGTCGAGAGCAGGAAAAAATTCTTCGAGCGTGACAGATATTTGTCGAGATGTCAGCTTAAAGCAGGAAGAAAACTGTTCAGACGGCCGAGCGCGGGAGGAGTTTTATCGAGAGTGACGGGAAGAAATTTGTCGAGACGTCGGTCGAGCACGGGAAGGAATCTGTCGAGAAGTCACTCGAGCGCGGGGAGAAATCTGTTGAGCGTTACAGTAATTTTTTGAGACGTCGGTCGAGCGCGGGAACAAATTTATCGAGAAGGTCGCACGCACAAAGAGATTTGTCGAGAGTGACACAAATTTGTCGAGACGTTGGTCGAGCACGGGAATAAATCTGTCGAGGCACTTGAGCTCAGGGAGAGATTTGTCGAGCGAGACAGAAATTTGTCGAGACGTCGATCGAGCGCGGAACGGATTCTGTCGAGACGGTCGAGTAAGAGCGGGGAGAAATTTATCGAGCGTTACGGTAATTTGTTGAGACGTCGGTCGAGCGCGGGAACAAATTTGTCGAGAAGGTCGCACGCACAAAGAGATTTGTCGAGAGTGACAGAAATTTGTCGAGACGTCGGTCGAGCAGGGGATTAAATCTGTCGAGGCACTTGAGCTCAGGGAGAGATTTGTCGAGCGAGACAGAAATTTGTCGAGATGTCGGTCGAGCACGGGAATAAATCTGTCGAGAAGTCAGTCAAGAGCGGGGAGAAATTTATCGAGCGTTACAGGAATTTGTTGAGACGTCGGTCGAGCGCGGGAACAAATTTGTCGAGAAGGTCGCACGCACAAAGAGATTTGTCGAGAGTGACACAAATTTGTCGAGACGTCGGTCGAGCGCGGAAAGGATTCTGTCGAGACGGTCGAGCACAGGAAGAGATTTTCTGAGCCTTACAGAAATTTGTCGAGACGTCGGTCGAGAACGGGAAGAAATCTGTCAAGACGTCGGTCGAGCCGAGGAATAAATTTGTTAAAGCTTTGGTTGAGATGGGAACAAATTTGTCGATCGTGACACAAATTTGTCGAGACGTTGGTAGAGCACGGGAAGAAATTTGTCGAGACGTCGATCGAGCGCGGAAAGGATTCTGTCGAGACGGTCGAGCACAGGAAGAGATTTTCTGAGCCTTACAGAAATTTGTCGAGACGTCGGTCGAGAACGGGAACAAATCTCTCGAGACGGTCAAGCGCGGGAAGAAATTTGTCGAGAGTGATCGAAATTTGTCCAGACATCGGTCGAGCGCGGGAACAAATCTCTCGAGATGTCGGTCAAGAGCGTGAAGAAATTTGTCGAGAGTGACAGAAATTTGTCGAGATGTCAGTCAAGCGCGGGAAGGAATCTGTCGAGACGGTCGAGCGCGGGAAGGAATTTATCGACAGTGACAGAAATTTGTCGAGACGTCGGTCGAGCAGGGGAATAAATCTGTCGAGGCACTTGAGCTCGGGAAGAGATTTGTCGAGCGAGACAGAAATTTGTCGAGATGTCGGTCGAGCACGGGAATAAATCTGTCGAGAAGTCAGTCAAGAGCGGGGAGAAATTTATCGAGCGTTACAGTAATTTGTTGAGACGTCGGTCGAGCGCGGGAACAAATTTGTCGAGAAGGTCGCACGCACAAAGAGATTTGTCGAGAGTGACATAAATTTGTTGAGACGTTGGTAGAGTACGGGAAGATATTTGTCGAGACGTCGATCGAGCGCGGAACGGATTCTGTCGAGACGGTCGAGCACAGGTAGAGATTTTCTGAGCCTTACAGAAATTTGTCGAGACGTCGGTCGAGCATGGGAAGAAATTTGTCGAGCGTTACAGAAATTTCTCGAGACGTCTGTCGAGCGCAGGGAGCAATCTGCTGAGACGGTCGAGAGCGGGAACAAATTTGTCAAGAGTGACAGAAGTTTGTCGAGACGTCGGTCAAGCACGGGAAGAAATTTGCTGAGAGTGACAGAAATTTGTCGAGACGTCGGTCGAGCTGAGGAATAAATTTGTTAAGGCTTTGGTTTACATGGGAACAAATTTATCGACAGTGACAGAAATTTGTCGAGACGTCGGTCGAGCAGGGGAATAAATCTGTCGAGGCACTTGAGCTCAGGGAGAGATTTGTCGAGCGAGACAGAAATTTGTCGAGATGTCGGTCGAGCACGGGAATAAATCTGTCGAGAAGTCAGTCAAGAGCGGGGAGAAATTTATCGAGCGTTACAGTAATTTGTTGAGACGTCGGTCGAGCGCGGGAACAAATTTGTCGAGAAGGTCGCACGCACAAAGAGATTTGTCGAGAGTGACACAAATTTGTCGAGACGTCGGTCGAGCGCGGAAAGGATTCTGTCGAGACGGTCGAGCACAGGAAGAGATTTTCTGAGCCTTACAGAAATTTGTCGAGACGTCGGTCGAGAACGGGAAGAAATCTGTCAAGACGTCGGTCGAGCCGAGGAATAAATTTGTTAAAGCTTTGGTTGAGATGGGAACAAATTTGTCGATCGTGACACAAATTTGTCGAGACGTTGGTAGAGCACGGGAAGAAATTTGTCGAGACGTCGATCGAGCGCGGAACGGATTCTGTCGAGACGGTCGAGCACAGGAAGAGATTTTCTGAGCCTTACAGAAATTTCTCGAGACGTCGGTCGAGCACGGGAACAAATCTCTCGAGACGGTCAAGCGCGGGAAGAAATTTGTCGAGAGTGATCGAAATTTGTCCAGACATCGGTCGAGCGCGGGAACAAATCTCTCGAGATGTCGGTCAAGAGCGTGAAGAAATTTGTCGAGAGTGACAGAAATTTGTCGAGATGTCAGTCAAGCGCGGGAAGGAATCTGTCGAGACGGTCGAGCGCGGGAAGGAATTTATCGACAGTGACAGAAATTTGTCGAGACGTCGGTCGAGCAGGGGAATAAATCTGTCGAGGCACTTGAGCTCGGGAAGAGATTTGTCGAGCGAGACAGAAATTTGTCGAGATGTCGGTCGAGCACGGGAATAAATCTGTCGAGAAGTCAGTCAAGAGCGGGGAGAAATTTATCGAGCGTTACAGTAATTTGTTGAGACGTCGGTCGAGCGCGGGAACAAATTTGTCGAGAAGGTCGCACGCACAAAGAGATTTGTCGAGAGTGACATAAATTTGTTGAGACGTTGGTAGAGTACGGGAAGATATTTGTCGAGACGTCGATCGAGCGCGGAACGGATTCTGTCGAGACGGTCGAGCACAGGTAGAGATTTTCTGAGCCTTACAGAAATTTGTCGAGACGTCGGTCGAGCATGGGAAGAAATTTGTCGAGCGTTACAGAAATTTCTCGAGACGTCTGTCGAGCGCAGGGAGCAATCTGCTGAGACGGTCGAGAGCGGGAACAAATTTGTCAAGAGTGACAGAAGTTTGTCGAGACGTCGGTCGTGCGCAGTTCGAAATTTATCGACAGTGACAGAAATTTGTTGAGACGCCGGTCAAGCACGGGAAGAAATTTGCTGAGAGTGACAGAAATTTGTCGAGACGTCGGTCGAGCTGAGGAATAAATTTGTTAAGGCTTTGGTTTACATGGGAACAAATTTATCGACAGTGACAGAAATTTGTCGAGACGTCGGTCGAGCAGGGGAATAAATCTGTCGAGGCACTTGAGCTCAGGGAGAGATTTGTCGAGCGAGACAGAAATTTGTCGAGATGTCGGTCGAGCACGGGAATAAATCTGTCGAGAAGTCAGTCAAGAGCGGGGAGAAATTTATCGAGCGTTACAGTAATTTGTTGAGACGTCGGTCGAGCGCGGGAACAAATTTGTCGAGAAGGTCGCACGCACAAAGAGATTTGTCGAGAGTGACACAAATTTGTCGAGACGTCGGTCGAGCGCGGAAAGGATTCTGTCGAGACGGTCGAGCACAGGAAGAGATTTTCTGAGCCTTACAGAAATTTGTCGAGACGTCGGTCGAGAACGGGAAGAAATCTGTCAAGACGTCGGTCGAGCCGAGGAATAAATTTGTTAAAGCTTTGGTTGAGATGGGAACAAATTTGTCGATCGTGACACAAATTTGTCGAGACGTTGGTAGAGCACGGGAAGAAATTTGTCGAGACGTCGATCGAGCGCAGAACGGATTCTGTCTAGACAGTCGAGCACAGGAAGAGATTTTCTGAGCCTTACAGAAATTTCTCGAGACGTCGGTCGAGCACGGGAACAAATCTCTCGAGACGGTCAAGCGCGGGAAGAAATTTGTCGAGAGTGATCGAAATTTGTCCAGACATCGGTCGAGCGCGGGAACAAATCTCTCGAGATGTCGGTCAAGAGCGTGAAGAAATTTGTCGAGAGTGACAGAAATTTGTCGAGATGTCAGTCAAGCGCGGGAAGGAATCTGTCGAGACGGTCGAGCGCGGGAAGGAATTTATCGACAGTGACAGAAATTTGTCGAGACGTCGGTCGAGCAGGGGAATAAATCTGTCGAGGCACTTGAGCTCGGGAAGAGATTTGTCGAGCGAGACAGAAATTTGTCGAGATGTCGGTCGAGCACGGGAATAAATCTGTCGAGAAGTCAGTCAAGAGCGGGGAGAAATTTATCGAGCGTTACAGTAATTTGTTGAGACGTCGGTCGAGCGCGGGAACAAATTTGTCGAGAAGGTCGCACGCACAAAGAGATTTGTCGAGAGTGACATAAATTTGTTGAGACGTTGGTAGAGTACGGGAAGATATTTGTCGAGACGTCGATCGAGCGCGGAACGGATTCTGTCGAGACGGTCGAGCACAGGTAGAGATTTTCTGAGCCTTACAGAAATTTGTCGAGACGTCGGTCGAGCATGGGAAGAAATTTGTCGAGCGTTACAGAAATTTCTCGAGACGTCTGTCGAGCGCAGGGAGCAATCTGCTGAGACGGTCGAGAGCGGGAACAAATTTGTCAAGAGTGACAGAAGTTTGTCGAGACGTCGGTCGTGCGCAGTTCGAAATTTATCGACAGTGACAGAAATTTGTTGAGACGCCGGTCAAGCACGGGAAGAAATTTGCTGAGAGTGACAGAAATTTGTCGAGACGTCAGTCGAGCTGAGGAATAAATTTGTTAAGGCTTTGGTTTACATGGGAACAAATTTATCGACAGTGACAGAAATTTGTCGAGACATCGGTCGAGCAGGGGAATAAATCTGTCGAGGCACTTGAGCTCAGGGAGAGATTTGTCGAGCGAGACAGAAATTTGTCGAGATGTCGGTCGAGCACGGGAATAAATCTGTCGAGAAGTCAGTCAAGAGCGGGGAGAAATTTATCGAGCGTTACAGTAATTTGTTGAGACGTCGGTCGAGCGCGGGAACAAATTTGTCGAGAAGGTCGCACGCACAAAGAGATTTGTCGAGAGTGACACAAATTTGTCGAGACGTCGGTCGAGCGCGGAAAGGATTCTGTCGAGACGGTCGAGCACAGGAAGAGATTTTCTGAGCCTTACAGAAATTTGTCGAGACGTCGGTCGAGAACGGGAAGAAATCTGTCAAGACGTCGGTCGAGCCGAGGAATAAATTTGTTAAAGCTTTGGTTGAGATGGGAACAAATTTGTCGATCGTGACACAAATTTGTCGAGACGTTGGTAGAGCACGGGAAGAAATTTGTCGAGACGTCGATCGAGCGCAGAACGGATTCTGTCTAGACAGTCGAGCACAGGAAGAGATTTTCTGAGCCTTACAGAAATTTCTCGAGACGTCGGTCGAGCACGGGAACAAATCTCTCGAGACGGTCAAGCGCGGGAAGAAATTTGTCGAGAGTGATCGAAATTTGTCCAGACATCGGTCGAGCGCGGGAACAAATCTCTCGAGATGTCGGTCAAGAGCGTGAAGAAATTTGTCGAGAGTGACAGAAATTTGTCGAGATGTCAGTCAAGCGCGGGAAGGAATCTGTCGAGACGGTCGAGCGCGGGAAGGAATTTATCGACAGTGACAGAAATTTGTCGAGACGTCGGTCGAGCAGGGGAATAAATCTGTCGAGGCACTTGAGCTCGGGAAGAGATTTGTCGAGCGAGACAGAAATTTGTCGAGATGTCGGTCGAGCACGGGAATAAATCTGTCGAGAAGTCAGTCAAGAGCGGGGAGAAATTTATCGAGCGTTACAGTAATTTGTTGAGACGTCGGTCGAGCGCGGGAACAAATTTGTCGAGAAGGTCGCACGCACAAAGAGATTTGTCGAGAGTGACATAAATTTGTTGAGACGTTGGTAGAGTACGGGAAGATATTTGTCGAGACGTCGATCGAGCGCGGAACGGATTCTGTCGAGACGGTCGAGCACAGGTAGAGATTTTCTGAGCCTTACAGAAATTTGTCGAGACGTCGGTCGAGCATGGGAAGAAATTTGTCGAGCGTTACAGAAATTTCTCGAGACGTCTGTCGAGCGCAGGGAGCAATCTGCTGAGACGGTCGAGAGCGGGAACAAATTTGTCAAGAGTGACAGAAGTTTGTCGAGACGTCGGTCGTGCGCAGTTCGAAATTTATCGACAGTGACAGAAATTTGTTGAGACGCCGGTCAAGCACGGGAAGAAATTTGCTGAGAGTGACAGAAATTTGTCGAGACGTCAGTCGAGCTGAGGAATAAATTTGTTAAGGCTTTGGTTTACATGGGAACAAATTTATCGACAGTGACAGAAATTTGTCGAGACATCGGTCGAGCAGGGGAATAAATCTGTCGAGGCACTTGAGCTCAGGGAGAGATTTGTCGAGCGAGACAGAAATTTGTCGAGATGTCGGTCGAGCACGGGAATAAATCTGTCGAGAAGTCAGTCAAGAGCGGGGAGAAATTTATCGAGCGTTACAGTAATTTGTTGAGACGTCGGTCGAGCGCGGGAACAAATTTGTCGAGAAGGTCGCACGCACAAAGAGATTTGTCGAGAGTGACACAAATTTGTCGAGACGTCGGTCGAGCGCGGAAAGGATTCTGTCGAGACGGTCGAGCACAGGAAGAGATTTTCTGAGCCTTACAGAAATTTGTCGAGACGTCGGTCGAGAACGGGAAGAAATCTGTCAAGAGGTCGGTCGAGCCGAGGAATAAATTTGTTAAAGCTTTGGTTGAGATGGGAACAAATTTGTCGATCGTGACACAAATTTGTCGAGACGTTGGTAGAGCACGGGAAGAAATTTGTCGAGACGTCGATCGAGCGCGGAACGGATTCTGTCGAGACGGTCGAGCACAGGAAGAGATTTTCTGAGCCTTACAGAAATTTCTCGAGACGTCGGTCGAGCACGGGAACAAATCTCTCGAGACGGTCAAGCGCGGGAAGAAATTTGTCGAGAGTGATCGAAATTTGTCCAGACATCGGTCGAGCGCGGGAACAAATCTCTCGAGATGTCGGTCAAGAGCGTGAAGAAATTTGTCGAGAGTGACAGAAATTTGTCGAGATGTCAGTCAAGCGCGGGAAGGAATCTGTCGAGACGGTCGAGCGCGGGAAGGAATTTATCGACAGTGACAGAAATTTGTCGAGACGTCGGTCGAGCAGGGGAATAAATCTGTCGAGGCACTTGAGCTCGGGAAGAGATTTGTCGAGCGAGACAGAAATTTGTCGAGATGTCGGTCGAGCACGGGAATAAATCTGTCGAGAAGTCAGTCAAGAGCGGGGAGAAATTTATCGAGCGTTACAGTAATTTGTTGAGACGTCGGTCGAGCGCGGGAACAAATTTGTCGAGAAGGTCGCACGCACAAAGAGATTTGTCGAGAGTGACATAAATTTGTTGAGACGTTGGTAGAGTACGGGAAGATATTTGTCGAGACGTCGATCGAGCGCGGAACGGATTCTGTCGAGACGGTCGAGCACAGGTAGAGATTTTCTGAGCCTTACAGAAATTTGTCGAGACGTCGGTCGAGCATGGGAAGAAATTTGTCGAGCGTTACAGAAATTTCTCGAGACGTCTGTCGAGCGCAGGGAGCAATCTGCTGAGACGGTCGAGAGCGGGAACAAATTTGTCAAGAGTGACAGAAGTTTGTCGAGACGTCGGTCGTGCGCAGTTCGAAATTTATCGACAGTGACAGAAATTTGTTGAGACGCCGGTCAAGCACGGGAAGAAATTTGCTGAGAGTGACAGAAATTTGTCGAGACGTCAGTCGAGCTGAGGAATAAATTTGTTAAGGCTTTGGTTTACATGGGAACAAATTTATCGACAGTGACAGAAATTTGTCGAGACGTCGGTCGAGCAGGGGAATAAATCTGTCGAGGCACTTGAGCTCAGGGAGAGATTTGTCGAGCGAGACAGAAATTTGTCGAGATGTCGGTCGAGCACGGGAATAAATCTGTCGAGAAGTCAGTCAAGAGCGGGGAGAAATTTATCGAGCGTTACAGTAATTTGTTGAGACGTCGGTCGAGCGCGGGAACAAATTTGTCGAGAAGGTCGCACGCACAAAGAGATTTGTCGAGAGTGACACAAATTTGTCGAGACGTCGGTCGAGCGCGGAAAGGATTCTGTCGAGACGGTCGAGCACAGGAAGAGATTTTCTGAGCCTTACAGAAATTTGTCGAGACGTCGGTCGAGAACGGGAAGAAATCTGTCAAGAGGTCGGTCGAGCCGAGGAATAAATTTGTTAAAGCTTTGGTTGAGATGGGAACAAATTTGTCGATCGTGACACAAATTTGTCGAGACGTTGGTAGAGCACGGGAAGAAATTTGTCGAGACGTCGATCGAGCGCGGAACGGATTCTGTCGAGACGGTCGAGCACAGGAAGAGATTTTCTGAGCCTTACAGAAATTTCTCGAGACGTCGGTCGAGCACGGGAACAAATCTCTCGAGACGGTCAAGCGCGGGAAGAAATTTGTCGAGAGTGATCGAAATTTGTCCAGACATCGGTCGAGCGCGGGAACAAATCTCTCGAGATGTCGGTCAAGAGCGTGAAGAAATTTGTCGAGAGTGACAGAAATTTGTCGAGATGTCAGTCAAGCGCGGGAAGGAATCTGTCGAGACGGTCGAGCGCGGGAAGGAATTTATCGACAGTGACAGAAATTTGTCGAGACGTCGGTCGAGCAGGGGAATAAATCTGTCGAGGCACTTGAGCTCGGGAAGAGATTTGTCGAGCGAGACAGAAATTTGTCGAGATGTCGGTCGAGCACGGGAATAAATCTGTCGAGAAGTCAGTCAAGAGCGGGGAGAAATTTATCGAGCGTTACAGTAATTTGTTGAGACGTCGGTCGAGCGCGGGAACAAATTTGTCGAGAAGGTCGCACGCACAAAGAGATTTGTCGAGAGTGACATAAATTTGTTGAGACGTTGGTAGAGTACGGGAAGATATTTGTCGAGACGTCGATCGAGCGCGGAACGGATTCTGTCGAGACGGTCGAGCACAGGTAGAGATTTTCTGAGCCTTACAGAAATTTGTCGAGACGTCGGTCGAGCATGGGAAGAAATTTGTCGAGCGTTACAGAAATTTCTCGAGACGTCTGTCGAGCGCAGGGAGCAATCTGCTGAGACGGTCGAGAGCGGGAACAAATTTGTCAAGAGTGACAGAAGTTTGTCGAGACGTCGGTCGTGCGCAGTTCGAAATTTATCGACAGTGACAGAAATTTGTTGAGACGCCGGTCAAGCACGGGAAGAAATTTGCTGAGAGTGACAGAAATTTGTCGAGACGTCAGTCGAGCTGAGGAATAAATTTGTTAAGGCTTTGGTTTACATGGGAACAAATTTATCGACAGTGACAGAAATTTGTCGAGACGTCGGTCGAGCAGGGGAATAAATCTGTCGAGGCACTTGAGCTCAGGGAGAGATTTGTCGAGCGAGACAGAAATTTGTCGAGATGTCGGTCGAGCACGGGAATAAATCTGTCGAGAAGTCAGTCAAGAGCGGGGAGAAATTTATCGAGCGTTACAGTAATTTGTTGAGACGTCGGTCGAGCGCGGGAACAAATTTGTCGAGAAGGTCGCACGCACAAAGAGATTTGTCGAGAGTGACACAAATTTGTCGAGACGTCGGTCGAGCGCGGAAAGGATTCTGTCGAGACGGTCGAGCACAGGAAGAGATTTTCTGAGCCTTACAGAAATTTGTCGAGACGTCGGTCGAGAACGGGAAGAAATCTGTCAAGAGGTCGGTCGAGCCGAGGAATAAATTTGTTAAAGCTTTGGTTGAGATGGGAACAAATTTGTCGATCGTGACACAAATTTGTCGAGACGTTGGTAGAGCACGGGAAGAAATTTGTCGAGACGTCGATCGAGCGCGGAACGGATTCTGTCGAGACGGTCGAGCACAGGAAGAGATTTTCTGAGCCTTACAGAAATTTCTCGAGACGTCGGTCGAGCACGGGAACAAATCTCTCGAGACGGTCAAGCGCGGGAAGAAATTTGTCGAGAGTGATCGAAATTTGTCCAGACATCGGTCGAGCGCGGGAACAAATCTCTCGAGATGTCGGTCAAGAGCGTGAAGAAATTTGTCGAGAGTGACAGAAATTTGTCGAGATGTCAGTCAAGCGCGGGAAGGAATCTGTCGAGACGTCGAGCGCGGGAAGGAATTTATCGACAGTGACAGAAATTTGTCGAGACGTCGGTCGAGCAGGGGAATAAATCTGTCGAGGCACTTGAGCTCGGGAAGAGATTTGTCGAGCGAGACAGAAATTTGTCGAGATGTCGGTCGAGCACGGGAATAAATCTGTCGAGAAGTCAGTCAAGAGCGGGGAGAAATTTATCGAGCGTTACAGTAATTTGTTGAGACGTCGGTCGAGCGCGGGAACAAATTTGTCGAGAAGGTCGCACGCACAAAGAGATTTGTCGAGAGTGACACAAATTTGTCGAGACGTCGGTCAAGCGCGGAAAGGATTCTGTCGAGACGGTCGAGCACAGGAAGAGATTTTCTGAGCCTTACAGAAATTTGTCGAGACGTCGGTCGAGCAGGGGAATAAATCTGTCGAGGCACTTGAGCTCGGGAAGAGATTTGTCGAGCGAGACAGAAATTTGTCGAGACGTCGGTCGAGCATGGGAAGAAATCTGTCAAGACATCGGTCAAGCTGAGGAATAAATTTGTTAAAGCTTTGGTTGAGATGGGAACAAATTTGTCGATCGTGACACAAATTTGTCGAGATGTTGGTAGAGCACGGGAAGAAATCTGTCGAGACGTCGATCGAGCGCGGAACGGATTCTGTCGAGACGGTCGAGTAAGAGCGGGGAAAAATTTATCGAACGTTACAGTAATTTGTTGAGACGTCGGTCGAGCGCGGGAACAAATTTGTCGAGAAGGTCGCACGCACAAAGAGATTTGTCGAGAGTGACAGAAATTTGTCGAGACGTCGGTCGAGCAGGGGAATAAATCTGTCGAGGCACTTGAGCTCAGGGAGAGATTTGTCAAGCGAGACAGAAATTTGTCGAGATGTCGGTCGAGCACGGGAATAAATCTGTCGAGGCACTTGAGCTCAGGGAGAGATTTGTCGAGCGAGACAGAAATTTGTCGAGACGTCGATCGAGCGCGGAACGGATTCTGTCGAGACGGTCGAGTAAGAGCGGGGAGAAATTTATCGAGCGTTACGGTAATTTGTTGAGACGTCGGTCGAGCGCGGGAACAAATTTGTCGAGAAGGTCGCACGCACAAAGAGATTTGTCGAGAGTGACAGAAATTTGTCGAGACGTCGGTCAAGCAGGGGATTAAATCTGTCGAGGCACTTGAGCTCAGGGAGAGATTTGTCGAGCGAGACAGAAATTTGTCGAGATGTCGGTCGAGCACGGGAATAAATCTGTCGAGAAGTCAGTCAAGAGCGGGGAGAAATTTATCGAGCGTTACAGTAATTTGTTGAGACGTCGGTCGAGCGCGGGAACAAATTTGTCGAGAAGGTCGCACGCACAAAGAGATTTGTCGAGAGTGACACAAATTTGTCGAGACGTCGGTCGAGCGCGGAAAGGATTCTGTCGAGACGGTCGAGCACAGGAAGAGATTTTCTGAGCCTTACAGAAATTTGTCGAGACGTCGGTCGAGAACGGGAAGAAATCTGTCAAGACGTCGGTCGAGCCGAGGAATAAATTTGTTAAAGCTTTGGTTGAGATGGGAACAAATTTGTCGATCGTGACACAAATTTGTCGAGACGTTGGTAGAGCACGGGAAGAAATTTGTCGAGACGTCGATCGAGCGCAGAACGGATTCTGTCTAGACAGTCGAGCACAGGAAGAGATTTTCTGAGCCTTACAGAAATTTCTCGAGACGTCGGTCGAGCACGGGAACAAATCTCTCGAGACGGTCAAGCGCGGGAAGAAATTTGTCGAGAGTGATCGAAATTTGTCCAGACATCGGTCGAGCGCGGGAACAAATCTCTCGAGATGTCGGTCAAGAGCGTGAAGAAATTTGTCGAGAGTGACAGAAATTTGTCGAGATGTCAGTCAAGCGCGGGAAGGAATCTGTCGAGACGGTCGAGCGCGGGAAGGAATTTATCGACAGTGACAGAAATTTGTCGAGACGTCGGTCGAGCAGGGGAATAAATCTGTCGAGGCACTTGAGCTCGGGAAGAGATTTGTCGAGCGAGACAGAAATTTGTCGAGATGTCGGTCGAGCACGGGAATAAATCTGTCGAGAAGTCAGTCAAGAGCGGGGAGAAATTTATCGAGCGTTACAGTAATTTGTTGAGACGTCGGTCGAGCGCGGGAACAAATTTGTCGAGAAGGTCGCACGCACAAAGAGATTTGTCGAGAGTGACATAAATTTGTTGAGACGTTGGTAGAGTACGGGAAGATATTTGTCGAGACGTCGATCGAGCGCGGAACGGATTCTGTCGAGACGGTCGAGCACAGGTAGAGATTTTCTGAGCCTTACAGAAATCTGTCGAGACGTCGGTCGAGCATGGGAAGAAATTTGTCGAGCGTTACAGAAATTTCTCGAGACGTCTGTCGAGCGCAGGGAGCAATCTGCTGAGACGGTCGAGAGCGGGAACAAATTTGTCAAGAGTGACAGAAGTTTGTCGAGACGTCGGTCGTGCGCAGTTCGAAATTTATCGACAGTGACAGAAATTTGTTGAGACGCCGGTCAAGCACGGGAAGAAATTTGCTGAGAGTGACAGAAATTTGTCGAGACGTCGGTCGAGCTGAGGAATAAATTTGTTAAGGCTTTGGTTTACATGGGAACAAATTTATCGACAGTGACAGAAATTTGTCGAGACGTCGGTCGAGCAGGGGAATAAATCTGTCGAGGCACTTGAGCTCAGGGAGAGATTTGTCGAGCGAGACAGAAATTTGTCGAGATGTCGGTCGAGCACGGGAATAAATCTGTCGAGAAGTCAGTCAAGAGCGGGGAGAAATTTATCGAGCGTTACAGTAATTTGTTGAGACGTCGGTCGAGCGCGGGAACAAATTTGTCGAGAAGGTCGCACGCACAAAGAGATTTGTCGAGAGTGACACAAATTTGTCGAGACGTCGGTCGAGCGCGGAAAGGATTCTGTCGAGACGGTCGAGCACAGGAAGAGATTTTCTGAGCCTTACAGAAATTTGTCGAGACGTCGGTCGAGAACGGGAAGAAATCTGTCAAGAGGTCGGTCGAGCCGAGGAATAAATTTGTTAAAGCTTTGGTTGAGATGGGAACAAATTTGTCGATCGTGACACAAATTTGTCGAGACGTTGGTAGAGCACGGGAAGAAATTTGTCGAGACGTCGATCGAGCGCGGAACGGATTCTGTCGAGACGGTCGAGCACAGGAAGAGATTTTCTGAGCCTTACAGAAATTTCTCGAGACGTCGGTCGAGCACGGGAACAAATCTCTCGAGACGGTCAAGCGCGGGAAGAAATTTGTCGAGAGTGATCGAAATTTGTCCAGACATCGGTCGAGCGCGGGAACAAATCTCTCGAGATGTCGGTCAAGAGCGTGAAGAAATTTGTCGAGAGTGACAGAAATTTGTCGAGATGTCAGTCAAGCGCGGGAAGGAATCTGTCGAGACGGTCGAGCGCGGGAAGGAATTTATCGACAGTGACAGAAATTTGTCGAGACGTCGGTCGAGCAGGGGAATAAATCTGTCGAGGCACTTGAGCTCGGGAAGAGATTTGTCGAGCGAGACAGAAATTTGTCGAGACGTCGGTCGAGCATGGGAAGAAATTTGTCAAGACATCGGTCGAGCTGAGGAATAAATTTGTTAAAGCTTTGGTTGAGATGGGAACAAATTTGTCGATCGTGACACAAATTTGTCGAGATGTTGGTAGAGCACGGGAAGAAATCTGTCGAGACGTCGATCGAGCGCGGAACGGATTCTGTCGAGACGGTCGAGTAAGAGCGGGGAAAAATTTATCGAACGTTACAGTAATTTGTTGAGACGTCGGTCGAGCGCGGGAACAAATTTGTCGAGAAGGTCGCACGCACAAAGAGATTTGTCGAGAGTGACAGAAATTTGTCGAGACGTCGGTCGAGCAGGGGAATAAATCTGTCGAGGCACTTGAGCTCAGGGAGAGATTTGTCAAGCGAGACAGAAATTTGTCGAGATGTCGGTCGAGCACGGGAATAAATCTGTCGAGAAGTCAGTCAAGAGCGGGGAGAAATTTATCGAGCGTTACAGTAATTTGTTGAGACGTCGGTCGAGCGCGGGAACAAATTTGTCGAGAAGGTCGCACGCACAAAGAGATTTGTCGAGAGTGACACAAATTTGTCGAGACGTCGGTCGAGCGCGGAAAGGATTCTGTCGAGACGGTCGAGCACAGGAAGAGATTTTCTGAGCCTTACAGAAATTTGTCGAGACGTCGGTCGAGAACGGGAAGAAATCTGTCAAGACGTCGGTCGAGCTGAGGAATAAATTTGTTAAAGCTTTGGTTGAGATGGGAACAAATTTGTCGATCGTGACACAAATTTGTCGAGACGTTGGTAGAGCACGGGAAGAAATTTGTCGAGACGTCGATCGAGCGCGGAAAGGATTCTGTCGATACGGTCGAGCACAGGAAGAGATTTTCTGAGCCTTACAGAAATTTGTCGAGACGTCGGTCGAGAACGGGAAGAAATCTGTCAAGACGTCGGTCGAGCCGAGGAATAAATTTGTTAAAGCTTTTGTTGAGATGGGAACAAATTTGTCGATCGTGACACAAATTTGTCGAGACGTTGGTCGAGCGCAGGAAGAAATTTGCCGACATATCAGTCGAGAGCTTGAAAAAATTCTTCTAGCGTGACAGATATTTGTCGAGATGTCAGCTTAAAGCAGGAAAAAAACTGTTCAGACGGCCGAGCGCGGGAGGAGTTTTATCGAGAGTGACGGGAAGAAATTTGTCAAGACGTCGGTCGAGCACGGGAAGGAATCTGTCGAGAAGTCACTGGAGCGCGGGGAGAAATCTGTTGAGCGTTACAGTAATTTTTTGAGACGTCGGTCGAGCGCGGGAACAAATTTATCGAGAAGGTCGCACGCACAAAGAGATTTGTCGAGAGTGACAGAAATTTGTCGAGACGTCAGTCGAGCAGGGGAATAAATCTGTCGAGGCACTTGAGCTCAGGGAGAGATTTGTCAAGCGAGACAGAAATTTGTCGAGATGTCGGTCGAGCACGGGAATAAATCTGTCGAGAAGTCAGTCAAGATCGGGGAGAAATTTATCGAGCGTTACAGTAATTTGTTGAGACGTCGGTCGAGCGCGGGAACAAATTTGTCGAGAAGGTCGCACGCACAAAGAGATTTGTCGAGAGTGACACAAATTTGTCGAGACGTCGGTCGAGCGCGGAAAGGATTCTGTCGAGACGGTCGAGCACAGGAAGAGATTTTCTGAGCCTTACAGAAATTTGTCGAGACGTCGGTCGAGAACGGGAAGAAATCTGTCAAGACGTCGGTCGAGCCGAGGAATAAATTTGTTAAAGCTTTTGTTGAGATGGGAACAAATTTGTCGATCGTGACACAAATTTGTCGAGACGTTGGTCGAGCGCAGGAAGAAATTTGCCGACATATCAGTCGAGAGCTTGAAAAAATTCTTCTAGCGTGACAGATATTTGTCGAGATGTCAGCTTAAAGCAGGAAGAAAACTGTTCAGACGGCCGAGCGCGGGAGGAGTTTTATCGAGAGTGACGGGAAGAAATTTGTCAAGACGTCGGTCGAGCACGGGAAGGAATCTGTCGAGAAGTCACTGGAGCGCGGGGAGAAATCTGTTGAGCGTTACAGTAATTTTTTGAGACGTCGGTCGAGCGCGGGAACAAATTTATCGAGAAGGTCGCACGCACAAAGAGATTTGTCGAGAGTGACACAAATTTGTCGAGACGTCAGTCGAGCAGGGGAATAAATCTGTCGAGGCACTTGAGCTCAGGGAGAGATTTGTCGAGCGAGACAGAAATTTGTCGAGATGTCGGTTGAGCACGGGAATAAATCTGTCGAGAAGTCAGTCAAGAGCAGGGAGAAATTTATCGAGCGTTACAGTAATTTGTTGAGACGTCGGTCGAGCGCGGGAACAAATTTGTCGAGAAGGTCGCACGCACAAAGAGATTTGTCGAGAGTGACAGAAATTTGTCGAGACGTCGGTCGAGCAGGGGATTAAATCTGTCGAGGCACTTGAGCTCAGGGAGAGATTTGTCGAGCCAGACAGAAATTTGTCGAGATGTCGGTTGAGCACGGGAATAAATCTGTCGAGAAGTCAGTCAAGAGCGGGGAGAAATTTATCGAGCGTTACAGTAATTTGTTGAGACGTCGGTCGAGCGCGGGAACAAATTTGTCGAGAAGGTCGCACGCACAAAGAGATTTGTCGAGAGTGACATAAATTTGTCGAGACGTTTGTAGAGTACGGAAGAAATTTGTCGAGACGTCGATTGAGCGCGGAACGGATTCTGTCGAGACGGTCGAGCACAGGAAGAGATTTTCTGAGCCTTACAGAAATTTGTCGAGACGTCGGTCGAGCATGGGAAGAAATTTGTCGAGCGTTACAGAAATTTCTCGAGACGTCTGTCGAGCGCAGGGAGCAATCTGCTGAGACGGTCGAGAGCGGGAACAAATTTGTCGAGAGTGACAGAAGTTTGTCGAGACGTCGGTCGTGCGCAGTTCGAAATTAATCGACAGTGACAGAAATTTGTTGAGACGCCGGTCAAGCACGGGAAGAAATTTGCTGAGAGTGACAGAAATTTGTCGAGACGTCGGTCGAGCTGAGGAATAAATTTGTTAAGGCTTTGGTTTACATGGGAACAAATTTATCGACAGTGACAGAAATTTGTCGAGACGTCGGTCGAGCAGGGGAATAAATCTGTCGAGGCACTTGAGCTCAGGGAGAGATTTGTCGAGCGAGACAGAAATTTGTCGAGATGTCGGTCGAGCACGGGAATAAATCTGTCGAGAAGTCAGTCAAGAGCGGGGAGAAATTTATCGAGCGTTACAGTAATTTGTTGAGACGTCGGTCGAGCGCGGGAACAAATTTGTCGAGAAGGTCGCACGCAGAAAGAGATTTGTCGAGAGTGACACAAATTTGTCGAGACGTCGGTCAAGCGCGGAAAGGATTCTGTCGAGACGGTCGAGCACAGGAAGAGATTTTCTGAGCCTTACAGAAATTTGTCGAGACGTCGGTCGAGAACGGGAAGAAATCTGTCAAGACGTCGGTCGAGCTGAGGAATAAATTTGTTAAAGCTTTGGTTGAGATGGGAACAAATTTGTCGATCGTGACACAAATTTGTCGAGACGTTGGTAGAGCACGGGAAGAAATTTGTCGAGATGTCAGTCAAGCGCGGGAAGGAATCTGTCGAGACGGTCGAGCGCGGGAAGGAATTTATCGACAGTGACAGAAATTTGTCGAGACGTCGGTCGAGCAGGGGAATAAATCTGTCGAGGCACTTGAGCTCGGGAAGAGATTTGTCGAGCGAGACAGAAATTTGTCGAGACGTCGGTCGAGCATGGGAAGAAATCTGTCAAGACGTCCGTCGAGCCGAGGAATAAATATGTTAAAGCTTTGGTTGAGATGGCAACAAATTTGTCGATCGTGACACAAATTTGTCGAGACGTTGGTCGAGCGCAGGAAGAAATTTGCCGAAATATCAGTCGAGAGCAGGAAAAAATTCTTCGAGCGTGACAGATATTTGTCGAGATGTCAGCTTAAAGCAGGAAGAAAACTGTTCAGACGGCCGAGTGCGGGAGGAGTTTTATCGGGAGTGACGGGAAGAAATTTGTCGAGACGTCGGTCGAGCACGGGAAGGAATCTGTCGAGAAGTCACTCGAGCGCGGGGAGAAATCTGTTGAGCGTTACAGTAATTTTTTGAGACGTCGGTCGAGCGCGGGAACAAATTTATCGAGAAGGTCGCACGCACAAAGAGATTTGTCGAGAGTGACACAAATTTGTCGAGACGTTGGTCGAGCACGGGAAAAAATCTGTCGAGGCACTTGAGCTCAGGGAGAGATTTATCGAGCGAGACAGAAATTTGTCGAGACGTCGATCGAGCGCGGAACGGATTCTGTCGAGACGGTCGAGTAAGAGCGGGGAGAAATTTATCGAGCGTTACAGTAATTTGTTGAGACGTCGGTCGAGCGCGGGAACAAATTTGTCGAGAAGGTCGCACGCACAAAGAGATTTGTCGAGAGTGACACAAATTTGTCGAGACGTCGGTCAAGCACGGGAATAAATCTGTCGAGGCACTTGAGCTCAGGGAGAGATTTATCGAGCGAGACAGAAATTTGTCGAGACGTCGATCGAGCGCGGAACGGATTCTGTCGAGACGGTCGAGTAAGAGCGGGGAGAAATTTATCGAGCGTTACAGTAATTTGTTGAGACGTCGGTCGAGCGCGGGAACAAATTTGTCGAGAAGGTCGCACGCAGAAAGAGATTTGTCGAGAGTGACACAAATTTGTCGAGACGTCGGTCGAGCGCGGAAAGGATTCTGTCGAGACGGTCGAGCACAGGAAGAGATTTTCTGAGCCTTACAGAAATTTGTCGAGACGTCGGTCGAGAACGGGAAGAAATCTGTCAAGACGTCGGTCGAGCCGAGGAATAAATTTGTTAAAGCTTTGGTTGAGATGGGAACAAATTTGTCGATCGTGACACAAATTTGTCGAGACGTTGGTAGAGCACGGGAAGAAATTTGTCGAGACGTCGATCGAGCGCAGAACGGATTCTGTCTAGACAGTCGAGCACAGGAAGAGATTTTCTGAGCCTTACAGAAATTTCTCGAGACGTCGGTCGAGCACGGGAACAAATCTCTCGAGACGGTCAAGCGCGGGAAGAAATTTGTCGAGAGTGATCGAAATTTGTCCAGACATCGGTCGAGCGCGGGAACAAATCTCTCGAGATGTTGGTCAAGAGCGTGAAGAAATTTGTCGAGAGTGACAGAAATTTGTCGAGATGTCAGTCAAGCGCGGGAAGGAATCTGTCGAGACGGTCGAGCGCGGGAAGGAATTTATCGACAGTGACAGAAATTTGTCGAGACGTCGGTCGAGCAGGGGAATAAATCTGTCGAGGCACTTGAGCTCGGGAAGAGATTTGTCGAGCGAGACAGAAATTTGTCGAGATGTCGGTCGAGCACGGGAATAAATCTGTCGAGAAGTCAGTCAAGAGCGGGGAGAAATTTATCGAGCGTTACAGTAATTTGTTGAGACGTCGGTCGAGCGCGGGAACAAATTTGTCGAGAAGGTCGCACGCACAAAGAGATTTGTCGAGAGTGACATAAATTTGTTGAGACGTTGGTAGAGTACGGGAAGATATTTGTCGAGACGTCGATCGAGCGCGGAACGGATTCTGTCGAGACGGTCGAGCACAGGTAGAGATTTTCTGAGCCTTACAGAAATCTGTCGAGACGTCGGTCGAGCATGGGAAGAAATTTGTCGAGCGTTACAGAAATTTCTCGAGACGTCTGTCGAGCGCAGGGAGCAATCTGCTGAGACGGTCGAGAGCGGGAACAAATTTGTCAAGAGTGACAGAAGTTTGTCGAGACGTCGGTTGTGCGCAGTTCGAAATTTATCGACAGTGACAGAAATTTGTTGAGACGCCGGTCAAGCACGGGAAGAAATTTGCTGAGAGTGACAGAAATTTGTCGAGACGTCGGTCGAGCTGAGGAATAAATTTGTTAAGGCTTTGGTTTACATGGGAACAAATTTATCGACAGTGACAGAAATTTGTCGAGACGTCGGTCGAGCAGGGGAATAAATCTGTCGAGGCACTTGAGCTCAGGGAGAGATTTGTCGAGCGAGACAGAAATTTGTCGAGATGTCGGTCGAGCACGGGAATAAATCTGTCGAGAAGTCAGTCAAGAGCGGGGAGAAATTTATCGAGCGTTACAGTAATTTGTTGAGACGTCGGTCGAGCGCGGGAACAAATTTGTCGAGAAGGTCGCACGCACAAAGAGATTTGTCGAGAGTGACACAAATTTGTCGAGACGTCGGTCGAGCGCGGAAAGGATTCTGTCGAGATGGTCGAGCACAGGAAGAGATTTTCTGAGCCTTACAGAAATTTGTCGAGACGTCGGTCGAGAACGGGAAGAAATCTGTCAAGAGGTCGGTCGAGCCGAGGAATAAATTTGTTAAAGCTTTGGTTGAGATGGGAACAAATTTGTCGATCGTGACACAAATTTGTCGAGACGTTGGTAGAGCACGGGAAGAAATTTGTCGAGACGTCGATCGAGCGCGGAACGGATTCTGTCGAGACGGTCGAGCACAGGAAGAGATTTTCTGAGCCTTACAGAAATTTCTCGAGACGTCGGTCGAGCACGGGAACAAATCTCTCGAGACGGTCAAGCGCGGGAAGAAATTTGTCGAGAGTGATCGAAATTTGTCCAGACATCGGTCGAGCGCGGGAACAAATCTCTCGAGATGTCGGTCAAGAGCGTGAAGAAATTTGTCGAGAGTGACAGAAATTTGTCGAGATGTCAGTCAAGCGCGGGAAGGAATCTGTCGAGACGGTCGAGCGCGGGAAGGAATTTATCGACAGTGACAGAAATTTGTCGAGACGTCGGTCGAGCAGGGGAATAAATCTGTCGAGGCACTTGAGCTCGGGAAGAGATTTGTCGAGCGAGACAGAAATTTGTCGAGACGTCGGTCGAGCATGGGAAGAAATCTGTCAAGACATCGGTCGAGCTGAGGAATAAATTTGTTAAAGCTTTGGTTGAGATGGGAACAAATTTGTCGATCGTGACACAAATTTGTCGAGATGTTGGTAGAGCACGGGAAGAAATCTGTCGAGACGTCGATCGAGCGCGGAACGGATTCTGTCGAGACGGTCGAGTAAGAGCGGGGAAAAATTTATCGAACGTTACAGTAATTTGTTGAGACGTCGGTCGAGCGCGGGAACAAATTTGTCGAGAAGGTCGCACGCACAAAGAGATTTGTCGAGAGTGACAGAAATTTGTCGAGACGTCGGTCGAGCAGGGGAATAAATCTGTCGAGGCACTTGAGCTCAGGGAGAGATTTGTCAAGCGAGACAGAAATTTGTCGAGATGTCGGTCGAGCACGGGAATAAATTTGTCGAGAAGTCAGTCAAGAGCGGGGAGAAATTTATCGAGCGTTACAGTAATTTGTTGAGACGTCGGTCGAGCGCGGGAACAAATTTGTCGAGAAGGTCGCACGCACAAAGAGATTTGTCGAGAGTGACACAAATTTGTCGAGACGTCGGTCGAGCGCGGAAAGGATTCTGTCGAGACGGTCGAGCACAGGAAGAGATTTTCTGAGCCTTACAGAAATTTGTCGAGACGTCGGTCGAGAACGGGAAGAAATCTGTCAAGACGTCGGTCGAGCCGAGGAATAAATTTGTTAAAGCTTTGGTTGAGATGGCAACAAATTTGTCGATCGTGACACAAATTTGTCGAGACGTTGGTAGAGCACGGGAAGAAATTTGTCGAGACGTCGATCGAGCGCGGAAAGGATTCTGTCGATACGGTCGAGCACAGGAAGAGATTTTCTGAGCCTTACAGAAATTTGTCGAGACGTCGGTCGAGAACGGGAAGAAATCTGTCAAGACGTCGGTCGAGCCGAGGAATAAATTTGTTAAAGCTTTTGTTGAGATGGGAACAAATTTGTCGATCGTGACACAAATTTGTCGAGACGTTGGTCGAGCGCAGGAAGAAATTTGCCGACATATCAGTCGAGAGCTTGAAAAAATTCTTCTAGCGTGACAGATATTTGTCGAGATGTCAGCTTAAAGCAGGAAAAAAACTGTTCAGACGGCCGAGCGCGGGAGGAGTTTTATCGAGAGTGACGGGAAGAAATTTGTCAAGACGTCGGTCGAGCACGGGAAGGAATCTGTCGAGAAGTCACTGGAGCGCGGGGAGAAATCTGTTGAGCGTTACAGTAATTTTTTGAGACGTCGGTCGAGCGCGGGAACAAATTTATCGAGAAGGTCGCACGCACAAAGAGATTTGTCGAGAGTGACACAAATTTGTCGAGACGTCAGTCGAGCAGGGGAATAAATCTGTCGAGGCACTTGAGCTCAGGGAGAGATTTGTCAAGCGAGACAGAAATTTGTCGAGATGTCGGTCGAGCACGGGAATAAATCTGTCGAGAAGTCAGTCAAGAGCGGGGAGAAATTTATCGAGCGTTACAGTAATTTGTTGAGACGTCGGTCGAGCGCGGGAACAAATTTGTCGAGAAGGTCGCACGCACAAAGAGATTTGTCGAGAGTGACACAAATTTGTCGAGACGTCGGTCGAGCGCGGAAAGGATTCTGTCGAGACGGTCGAGCACAGGAAGAGATTTTCTGAGCCTTACAGAAATTTGTCGAGACGTCGGTCGAGAACGGGAAGAAATCTGTCAAGACGTCGGTCGAGCCGAGGAATAAATTTGTTAAAGCTTTGGTTGAGATGGGAACAAATTTGTCGATCGTGACACAAATTTGTCGAGACGTTGGTAGAGCACGGGAAGAAATTTGCCGACATATCAGTCGAGAGCAGGAAAAAATTCTTCGAGCGTGACAGATATTTATCGAGATGTCAGCTTAAAGCAGGAAGAAAACTGTTCAGACGGCCGAGCGCGGGAGGAGTTTTATCGAGAGTGACGGGAAGAAATTTGTCGAGACGTCGGTCGAGCACGGGAAGGAATCTGTCGAGAAGTCACTGGAGCGCGGGGAGAAATCTGTTAAGCGTTACAGTAATTTGTTGAGATGTCGGTCGACCGCGGGAACAAATTTGTCGAGAAGGTCGCACGCACAAAGAGATTTGTCGAGAGTGACACAAATTTGTCGAGACGTTGGTCGAGCACGGGAATAAATCTGTCGAGGCACTTGAGCTCAGGGAGAGATTTATCGAGCGAGACAGAAATTTGTCGAGACGTCGATCGAGCGCGGAACGGATTCTGTCGAGACGGTCGAGTAAGAGCAGGGAGAAATTTATCGAGCGTTACAGTAATTTGTTGAGATGTCGGTCGAGCGCGGGAACAAATTTGTCGAGAAGGTCGCACGCACAAAGAGATTTGTTGAGAATGACATAAATTTGTTGAGACGTTGGTAGAGTACGGGAAGATATTTGTCGAGACGTCGATCGAGCGCGGAACGGATTCTGTCGAGACGGTCGAGCACAGGAAGAGATTTTCTGAGCCTTACAGAAATTTCTCGAGACGTCGGTCGAGCACGGGAACAAATCTCTCGAGACGGTCAAGCGCGGGAAGAAATTTGTCGAGAGTGATCGAAATTTGTCCAGACATCGGTCGAGCGTGGGAACAAATCTCTCGAGATGTCGGTCAAGAGCGTGAAGAAATTTGTCGAGAGTGACAGAAATTTGTCGAGATGTCAGTCAAGCGCGGGAAGGAATCTGTCGAGACGGTCGAGCGCGGGAAGGAATTTATCGACAGTGACAGAAATTTGTCGAGACGTCGGTCGAGCAGGGGAATAAATCTGTCGAGGCACTTGAGCTCAGGGAGAGATTTGTCGAGCGAGACAGAAATTTGTCGAGATGTCGGTTGAGCACGGGAATAAATCTGTCGAGAAGTCAGTCAAGAGCGGGGAGAAATTTATCGAGCGTTACAGTAATTTGTTGAGACGTCGGTCGAGCGCGGGAACAAATTTGTCGAGAAGGTCGCACGCACAAAGAGATTTGTCGAGAGTGACAGAAATTTGTCGAGACGTCGGTCGAGCAGGGGATTAAATCTGTCGAGGCACTTGAGCTCAGGGAGAGATTTGTCGAGCCAGACAGAAATTTGTCGAGATGTCGGTTGAGCACGGGAATAAATCTGTCGAGAAGTCAGTCAAGAGCGGGGAGAAATTTATCGAGCGTTACAGTAATTTGTTGAGACGTCGGTCGAGCGCGGGAACAAATTTGTCGAGAAGGTCGCACGCACAAAGAGATTTTTCGAGAGTGACATAAATTTGTCGAGACGTTGGTAGAGTACGGGAAGAAATTTGTCGAGACGTCGATTGAGCGCGGAACGGATTCTGTCGAGACGGTCGAGCACAGGAAGAGATTTTCTGAGCCTTACAGAAATTTGTCGAGACGTCGGTCGAGCATGGGAAGAAATTTGTCGAGCGTTACAGAAATTTCTCGAGACGTCTGTCGAGCGCAGGGAGCAATCTGCTGAGACGGTCGAGAGCGGGAACAAATTTGTCGAGAGTGACAGAAGTTTGTCGAGACGTCGGTCGTGCGCAGTTCGAAATTAATCGACAGTGACAGAAATTTGTTGAGACGCCGGTCAAGCACGGGAAGAAATTTGCTGAGAGTGACAGAAATTTGTCGAGACGTCGGTCGAGCTGAGGAATAAATTTGTTAAGGCTTTGGTTTACATGGGAACAAATTTATCGACAGTGACAGAAATTTGTCGAGACGTCGGTCGAGCAGGGGAATAAATCTGTCGAGGCACTTGAGCTCAGGGAGAGATTTGTCGAGCGAGACAGAAATTTGTCGAGATGTCGGTCGAGCACGGGAATAAATCTGTCGAGAAGTCAGTCAAGAGCGGGGAGAAATTTATCGAGCGTTACAGTAATTTGTTGAGACGTCGGTCGAGCGCGGGAACAAATTTGTCGAGAAGGTCGCACGCACAAAGAGATTTGTCGAGAGTGACACAAATTTGTCGAGACGTCGGTCAAGCGCGGAAAGGATTCTGTCGAGACGGTCGAGCACAGGAAGAGATTTTCTGAGCCTTACAGAAATTTGTCGAGACGTCGGTCGAGAACGGGAAGAAATCTGTCAAGACGTCGGTCGAGCCGAGGAATAAATTTGTTAAAGCTTTGGTTGAGATGGCAACAAATTTGTCGATCGTGACACAAATTTGTCGAGACGTTGGTCGAGCGCAGGAAGAAATTTGCCGACATATCAGTCGAGAGCTTGAAAAAATTCTTCTAGCGTGACAGATATTTGTCGAGATGTCAGCTTAAAGCAGGAAGAAAACTGTTCAGACGGCCGAGCGCGGGAGGAGTTTTATCGAGAGTGACGGGAAGAAATTTTTCGAGACGTCGGTCGAGCACGGGAAGGAATCTGTCGAGAAGTCACTGGAGCGCGGGGAGAAATCTGTTGAGCGTTACAGTAATATTTTGAGACGTCGGTCGAGCGCGGGAACAAATTTATCGAGAAGGTCGCACGCACAAAGAGATTTGTCGAGAGTGACACAAATTTGTCGAGACGTTGGTCGAGCACGGGAATAAATCTGTCGAGGCACTTGAGCTCAGGGAGAGATTTATCGAGCGAGACAGAAATTTGTCGAGACGTCGATCGAGCGCGGAACGGATTCTGTCGATACGGTCGAGTAAGAGCGGGGAGAAATTTATCGAGCGTTACAGTAATTTGTTGAGATGTCGGTAGAGCGCGGGAACAAATTTGTCGAGAAGGTCGCACGCACAAAGAGATTTGTCGAGAATGACATAAATTTGTTGAGACGTTGGTAGAGTACGGGAAGATATTTGTCGAGACGTCGATCGAGCGCGGAACGGATTCTGTCGAGACGGTCGAGCACAGGAAGAGATTTTCTGAGCCTTACAGAAATTTGTCAAGACGTCGGTCGAGCGCGGGAACAAATTTGTCGAGAAGGTCGCACGCACAAAGAGATTTGTCGAGAGTGACACAAATTTGTCGAGACGTCGGTCAAGCGCGGAAAGGATTCTGTCGAGACGGTCGAGCACAGGAAGAGATTTTCTGAGCCTTACAGAAATTTGTCGAGACGTCGGTCGAGAACGGGAAGAAATCTGTCAAGACGTCGGTCGAGCTGAGGAATAAATTTGTTAAAGCTTTGGTTGAGATGGGAACAAATTTGTCGATCGTGACACAAATTTGTCGAGACGTTGGTAGAGCACGGGAAGAAATTTGTCGAGATGTCAGTCAAGCGCGGGAAGGAATCTGTCGAGACGGTCGAGCGCGGGAAGGAATTTATCGACAGTGACAGAAATTTGTCGAGACGTCGGTCGAGCAGGGGAATAAATCTGTCGAGGCACTTGAGCTCGGGAAGAGATTTGTCGAGCGAGACAGAAATTTGTCGATACGTCGGTCGAGCATGGGAAGAAATCTGTCAAGACATCGGTCGAGCTGAGGAATAAATTTGTTAAAGCTTTGGTTGAGATGGGAACAAATTTGTCGATCGTGACACAAATTTGTCAAGATGTTGGTAGAGCACGGGAAGAAATCTGTCGAGACGTCGATCGAGCGCGGAACGGATTCTGTCGAGACGGTCGAGCACAGGAAGAGATTTTCTGAGCCTTACAGAAATTTCTCGAGACGTCGGTCGAGCACGGGAACAAATCTCTCGAGACGGTCAAGCGCGGGAAGAAATTTGTCGAGAGTGATCGAAATTTGTCCAGACATCGGTCGAGCGCGGGAACAAATCTCTCGAGATGTCGGTCAAGAGCGTGAAGAAATTTGTCGAGAGTGACAGAAATTTGTCGAGATGTCAGTCAAGCGCGGGAAGGAATCTGTCGAGACGGTCGAGCGCGGGAAGGAATTTATCGACAGTGACAGAAATTTGTCGAGACGTCGGTCAAGCAGGGGAATAAATCTGTCGAGGCACTTGAGCTCGGGAAGAGATTTGTCGAGCGAGACAGAAATTTGTCGAGACGTCGGTCGAGCATGGGAAGAAATCTGTCAAGACGTCGGTCGAGCCGAGGAATAAATTTGTTAAAGCTTTGGTTGAGATGGCAACAAATTTGTCGATCGTGACACAAATTTGTCGAGACGTTGGTAGAACACGGGAAGAAATTTGCCGACATATCAGTCGAGAGCAGGAAAAAATTCTTCGAGCGTGACAGATATTTGTTGAGATGTCAGTCTAAAGCAGGAAGAAAACTGTTCAGACGGCCGAGCGCGGGAGGAGTTTTATCGAGAGTGACGGGAAGAAATTTGTCGAGACGTCGGTCGAGCACGGGAAGGAATCTGTCGAGAAGTCACTCGAGCGCGGGGAGAAATCTGTTGAGCGTTACAGTAATTTTTTGAGACGTCGGTCGAGCGCGGGAACAAATTTATCGAGAAGGTCGCACGCACAAAGAGATTTGTCGAGAGTGACACAAATTTGTCGAGACGTTGGTCGAGCACGGGAATAAATCTGTCGAGGCACTTGAGCTCAGGGAGAGATTTGTCGAGCGAGACAGAAATTTGTCGAGACGTCGATCGAGCGCGGAACGGATTCTGTCGAGACGGTCGAGTAAGAGCAGGGAGAAATTTATCGAGCGTTACAGTAATTTGTTGAGATGTCGGTCGAGCGCGGGAACAAATTTGTCGAGAAGGTCGCACGCACAAAGAGATTTGTTGAGAATGACATAAATTTGTTGAGACGTTGGTAGAGTACGGGAAGATATTTGTCGAGACGTCGATCGAGCGCGGAACGGATTCTGTCGAGACGGTCGAGCACAGGAAGAGATTTTCTGAGCCTTACAGAAATTTCTCGAGACGTCGGTCGAGCACGGGAACAAATCTCTCGAGACGGTCAAGCGCGGGAAGAAATTTGTCGAGAGTGATCGAAATTTGTCCAGACATCGGTCGAGCGTGGGAACAAATCTCTCGAGATGTCGGTCAAGAGCGTGAAGAAATTTGTCGAGAGTGACAGAAATTTGTCGAGATGTCAGTCAAGCGCGGGAAGGAATCTGTCGAGACGGTCGAGCGCGGGAAGGAATTTATCGACAGTGACAGAAATTTGTCGAGACGTCGGTCGAGCAGGGGAATAAATCTGTCGAGGCACTTGAGCTCAGGGAGAGATTTGTCGAGCGAGACAGAAATTTGTCGAGATGTCGGTTGAGCACGGGAATAAATCTGTCGAGAAGTCAGTCAAGAGCGGGGAGAAATTTATCGAACGTTACAGTAATTTGTTGAGACGTCGGTCGAGCGCGGGAACAAATTTGTCGAGAAGGTCGCACGCACAAAGAGATTTGTCGAGAGTGACAGAAATTTGTCGAGACGTCGGTCGAGCAGGGGATTAAATCTGTCGAGGCACTTGAGCTCAGGGAGAGATTTGTCGAGCGAGACAGAAATTTGTCGAGATGTCGGTTGAGCACGGGAATAAATCTGTCGAGAAGTCAGTCAAGAGCGGGGAGAAATTTATCGAGCGTTACAGTAATTTGTTGAGACGTCGGTCGAGCGCGGGAACAAATTTGTCGAGAAGGTCGCACGCACAAAGAGATTTGTCGAGAGTGACATAAATTTGTCGAGACGTTGGTAGAGTACGGGAAGAAATTTGTCGAGACGTCGATTGAGCGCGGAACGGATTCTGTCGAGACGGTCGAGCACAGGAAGAGATTTTCTGAGCCTTACAGAAATTTGTCGAGACGTCGGTCGAGCATGGGAAGAAATTTGTCGAGCGTTACAGAAATTTCTCGAGACGTCTGTCGAGCGCAGGGAGCAATCTGCTGAGACGGTCGAGAGCGGGAACAAATTTGTCGAGAGTGACAGAAGTTTGTCGAGACGTCGGTCGTGCGCAGTTCGAAATTAATCGACAGTGACAGAAATTTGTTGAGACGCCGGTCAAGCACGGGAAGAAATTTGCTGAGAGTGACAGAAATTTGTCGAGACGTCGGTCGAGCTGAGGAATAAATTTGTTAAGGCTTTGGTTTACATGGGAACAAATTTATCGACAGTGACAGAAATTTGTCGAGACGTCGGTCGAGCAGGGGAATAAATCTGTCGAGGCACTTGAGCTCAGGGAGAGATTTGTCGAGCGAGACAGAAATTTGTCGAGATGTCGGTCGAGCACGGGAATAAATCTGTCGAGAAGTCAGTCAAGAGCGGGGAGAAATTTATCGAGCGTTACAGTAATTTGTTGAGACGTCGGTCGAGCGCGGGAACAAATTTGTAGAGAAGGTCGCACGCACAAAGAGATTTGTCGAGAGTGACACAAATTTGTCGAGACGTCGGTCAAGCGCGGAAAGGATTCTGTCGAGACGGTCGAGCACAGGAAGAGATTTTCTGAGCCTTACAGAAATTTGTCGAGACGTCGGTCGAGAACGGGAAGAAATCTGTCAAGACGTCGGTCGAGCCGAGGAATAAATTTGTTAAAGCTTTGGTTGAGATGGCAACAAATTTGTCGATCGTGACACAAATTTGTCGAGACGTTGGTCGAGCGCAGGAAGAAATTTGCCGACATATCAGTCGAGAGCTTGAAAAAATTCTTCTAGCGTGACAGATATTTGTCGAGATGTCAGCTTAAAGCAGGAAGAAAACTGTTCAGACGGCCGAGCGCGGGAGGAGTTTTATCGAGAGTGACGGGAAGAAATTTTTCGAGACGTCGGTCGAGCACGGGAAGGAATCTGTCGAGAAGTCACTGGAGCGCGGGGAGAAATCTGTTGAGCGTTACAGTAATTTTTTGAGACGTCGGTCGAGCGCGGGAACAAATTTATCGAGAAGGTCGCACGCACAAAGAGATTTGTCGAGAGTGACACAAATTTGTCGAGACGTTGGTCGAGCACGGGAATAAATCTGTCGAGGCACTTGAGCTCAGGGAGAGATTTATCGAGCGAGACAGAAATTTGTCGAGACGTCGATCGAGCGCGGAACGGATTCTGTCGATACGGTCGAGTAAGAGCGGGGAGAAATTTATCGAGCGTTACAGTAATTTGTTGAGATGTCGGTAGAGCGCGGGAACAAATTTGTCGAGAAGGTCGCACGCACAAAGAGATTTGTCGAGAATGACATAAATTTGTTGAGACGTTGGTAGAGTACGGGAAGATATTTGTCGAGACGTCGATCGAGCGCGGAACGGATTCTGTCGAGACGGTCGAGCACAGGAAGAGATTTTCTGAGCCTTACAGAAATTTGTCAAGACGTCGGTCGAGCGCGGGAACAAATTTGTCGAGAAGGTCGCACGCACAAAGAGATTTGTCGAGAGTGACACAAATTTGTCGAGACGTCGGTCAAGCGCGGAAAGGATTCTGTCGAGACGGTCGAGCACAGGAAGAGATTTTCTGAGCCTTACAGAAATTTGTCGAGACGTCGGTCGAGAACGGGAAGAAATCTGTCAAGACGTCGGTCGAGCCGAGGAATAAATTTGTTAAAGCTTTGGTTGAGATGGGAACAAATTTGTCGATCGTGACACAAATTTGTCGAGACGTTGGTAGAGCACGGGAAGAAATCTGTCGAGACGTCGATCGAGCGCGGAACGGATTCTGTCGAGACGGTCGAGCACAGGAAGAGATTTTCTGAGCCTTACAGAAATTTCTCGAGACGTCGGTCGAGCACGGGAACAAATCTCTCGAGACGGTCAAGCGCGGGAAGAAATTTGTCGAGAGTGATCGAAATTTGTGCAGACATCGGTCGAGCGCGGGAACAAATCTCTCGAGATGTCGGTCAAGAGCGTGAAGAAATTTGTCGAGAGTGACAGAAATTTGTCGAGATGTCAGTCAAGCGCGGGAAGGAATCTGTCGAGACGGTCGAGCGCGGGAAGGAATTTATCGACAGTGACAGAAATTTGTCGAGACGTCGGTCGAGCAGGGGAATAAATCTGTCGAGGCACTTGAGCTCGGGAAGAGATTTGTCGAGCGAGACAGAAATTTGTCGAGACGTCGGTCGAGCATGGGAAGAAATCTGTCAAGACGTCGGTCGAGCCGAGGAATAAATTTGTTAAAGCTTTGGTTGAGATGGCAACAAATTTGTCGATCGTGACACAAATTTGTCGAGACGTTGGTAGAACACGGGAAGAAATTTGCCGACATATCAGTCGAGAGCAGGAAAAAATTCTTCGAGCGTGACAGATATTTGTTGAGATGTCAGTCTAAAGCAGGAAGAAAACTGTTCAGACGGCCGAGCGCGGGAGGAGTTTTATCGAGAGTGACGGGAAGAAATTTGTCGAGACGTCGGTCGAGCACGGGAAGGAATCTGTCGAGAAGTCACTCGAGCGCGGGGAGAAATCTGTTGAGCGTTACAGTAATTTTTTGAGACGTCGGTCGAGCGCGGGAACAAATTTATCGAGAAGGTCGCACGCACAAAGAGATTTGTCGAGAGTGACACAAATTTGTCGAGACGTTGGTCGAGCACGGGAATAAATCTGTCGAGGCACTTGAGCTCAGGGAGAGATTTATCGAGCGAGACAGAAATTTGTCGAGACGTCGATCGAGCGCGGAACGGATTCTGTCGAGACGGTCGAGTAAGAGCGGGGAGAAATTTATCGAGCGTTACAGTAATTTGTTGAGATGTCGGTAGAGCGCGGGAACAAATTTGTCGAGAAGGTCGCACGCACAAAGAGATTTGTCGAGAATGACATAAATTTGTTGAGACGTTGGTAGAGTACGGGAAGATATTTGTCGAGACGTCGATCGAGCGCGGAACGGATTCTGTCGAGACGGTCGAGCACAGGAAGAGATTTTCTGAGCCTTACAGAAATTTCTCGAGACGTCGGTCGAGCACGGGAACAAATCTCTCGAGACGGTCAAGCGCGGGAAGAAATTTGTCGAGAGTGATCGAAATTTGTCCAGACATCGGTCGAGCGTGGGAACAAATCTCTCGAGATGTCGGTCAAGAGCGTGAAGAAATTTGTCGAGAGTGACAGAAATTTGTCGAGATGTCAGTCAAGCGCGGGAAGGAATCTGTCGAGACGGTCGAGCGCGGGAAGGAATTTATCGACAGTGACAGAAATTTGTCGAGACGTCGGTCGAGCAGGGGAATAAATCTGTCGAGGCACTTGAGCTCAGGGAGAGATTTGTCGAGCGAGACAGAAATTTGTCGAGATGTCGGTTGAGCACGGGAATAAATCTGTCGAGAAGTCAGTCAAGAGCGGGGAGAAATTTATCGAACGTTACAGTAATTTGTTGAGACGTCGGTCGAGCGCGGGAACAAATTTGTCGAGAAGGTCGCACGCACAAAGAGATTTGTCGAGAGTGACAGAAATTTGTCGAGACGTCGGTCGAGCAGGGGATTAAATCTGTCGAGGCACTTGAGCTCAGGGAGAGATTTGTCGAGCGAGACAGAAATTTGTCGAGATGTCGGTTGAGCACGGGAATAAATCTGTCGAGAAGTCAGTCAAGAGCGGGGAGAAATTTATCGAGCGTTACAGTAATTTGTTGAGACGTCGGTCGAGCGCGGGAACAAATTTGTCGAGAAGGTCGCACGCACAAAGAGATTTGTCGAGAGTGACATAAATTTGTCGAGACGTTGGTAGAGTACGGGAAGAAATTTGTCGAGACGTCGATTGAGCGCGGAACGGATTCTGTCGAGACGGTCGAGCACAGGAAGAGATTTTCTGAGCCTTACAGAAATTTGTCGAGACGTCGGTCGAGCATGGGAAGAAATTTGTCGAGCGTTACAGAAATTTCTCGAGACGTCTGTCGAGCGCAGGGAGCAATCTGCTGAGACGGTCGAGAGCGGGAACAAATTTGTCGAGAGTGACAGAAGTTTGTCGAGACGTCGGTCGTGCGCAGTTCGAAATTAATCGACAGTGACAGAAATTTGTTGAGACGCCGGTCAAGCACGGGAAGAAATTTGCTGAGAGTGACAGAAATTTGTCGAGACGTCGGTCGAGCTGAGGAATAAATTTGTTAAGGCTTTGGTTTACATGGGAACAAATTTATCGACAGTGACAGAAATTTGTCGAGACGTCGGTCGAGCAGGGGAATAAATCTGTCGAGGCACTTGAGCTCAGGGAGAGATTTGTCGAGCGAGACAGAAATTTGTCGAGATGTCGGTCGAGCACGGGAATAAATCTGTCGAGAAGTCAGTCAAGAGCGGGGAGAAATTTATCGAGCGTTACAGTAATTTGTTGAGACGTCGGTCGAGCGCGGGAACAAATTTGTCGAGAAGGTCGCACGCAGAAAGAGATTTGTCGAGAGTGACACAAATTTGTCGAGACGTCGGTCAAGCGCGGAAAGGATTCTGTCGAGACGGTCGAGCACAGGAAGAGATTTTCTGAGCCTTACAGAAATTTGTCGAGACGTCGGTCGAGAACGGGAAGAAATCTGTCAAGACGTCGGTCGAGCCGAGGAATAAATTTGTTAAAGCTTTGGTTGAGATGGCAACAAATTTGTCGATCGTGACACAAATTTGTCGAGACGTTGGTCGAGCGCAGGAAGAAATTTGCCGACATATCAGTCGAGAGCTTGAAAAAATTCTTCTAGCGTGACAGATATTTGTCGAGATGTCAGCTTAAAGCAGGAAGAAAACTGTTCAGACGGCCGAGCGCGGGAGGAGTTTTATCGAGAGTGACGGGAAGAAATTTTTCGAGACGTCGGTCGAGCACGGGAAGGAATCTGTCGAGAAGTCACTGGAGCGCGGGGAGAAATCTGTTGAGCGTTACAGTAATTTTTTGAGACGTCGGTCGAGCGCGGGAACAAATTTATCGAGAAGGTCGCACGCACAAAGAGATTTGTCGAGAGTGACACAAATTTGTCGAGACGTTGGTCGAGCACGGGAATAAATCTGTCGAGGCACTTGAGCTCAGGGAGAGATTTATCGAGCGAGACAGAAATTTGTCGAGACGTCGATCGAGCGCGGAACGGATTCTGTCGAGACGGTCGAGTAAGAGCGGGGAGAAATTTATCGAGCGTTACAGTAATTTGTTGAGATGTCGGTAGAGCGCGGGAACAAATTTGTCGAGAAGGTCGCACGCACAAAGAGATTTGTCGAGAATGACATAAATTTGTTGAGACGTTGGTAGAGTACGGGAAGATATTTGTCGAGACGTCGATCGAGCGCGGAACGGATTCTGTCGAGACGGTCGAGCACAGGAAGAGATTTTCTGAGCCTTACAGAAATTTGTCAAGACGTCGGTCGAGCGCGGGAACAAATTTGTCGAGAAGGTCGCACGCACAAAGAGATTTGTCGAGAGTGACACAAATTTGTCGAGACGTCGGTCAAGCGCGGAAAGGATTCTGTCGAGACGGTCGAGCACAGGAAGAGATTTTCTGAGCCTTACAGAAATTTGTCGAGACGTCGGTCGAGAACGGGAAGAAATCTGTCAAGACGTCGGTCGAGCCGAGGAATAAATTTGTTAAAGCTTTGGTTGAGATGGGAACAAATTTGTCGATCGTGACACAAAATTGTCGAGACGTTGGTAGAGCACGGGAAGAAATCTGTCGAGACGTCGGTCGAGCGCGGAACGGATTCTGTCGAGACGGTCGAGCACAGGAAGAGATTTTCTGAGCCTTACAGAAATTTCTCGAGACGTCGGTCGAGCACGGGAACAAATCTCTCGAGACGGTCAAGCGCGGGAAGAAATTTGTCGAGAGTGATCGAAATTTGTCCAGACATCGGTCGAGCGCGGGAACAAATCTCTCGAGATGTCGGTCAAGAGCGTGAAGAAATTTGTCGAGAGTGACAGAAATTTGTCGAGATGTCAGTCAAGCGCGGGAAGGAATCTGTCGAGACGGTCGAGCGCGGGAAGGAATTTATCGACAGTGACAGAAATTTGTCGAGACGTCGGTCAAGCAGGGGAATAAATCTGTCGAGGCACTTGAGCTCGGGAAGAGATTTGTCGAGCGAGACAGAAATTTGTCGAGACGTCGGTCGAGCATGGGAAGAAATCTGTCAAGACGTCGGTCGAGCCGAGGAATAAATTTGTTAAAGCTTTGGTTGAGATGGCAACAAATTTGTCGATCGTGACACAAATTTGTCGAGACGTTGGTAGAACACGGGAAGAAATTTGCCGACATATCAGTCGAGAGCAGGAAAAAATTCTTCGAGCGTGACAGATATTTGTTGAGATGTCAGTCTAAAGCAGGAAGAAAACTGTTCAGACGGCCGAGCGCGGGAGGAGTTTTATCGAGAGTGACGGGAAGAAATTTGTCGAGACGTCGGTCGAGCACGGGAAGGAATCTGTCGAGAAGTCACTCGAGCGCGGGGAGAAATCTGTTGAGCGTTACAGTAATTTTTTGAGACGTCGGTCGAGCGCGGGAACAAATTTATCGAGAAGGTCGCACGCACAAAGAGATTTGTCGAGAGTGACACAAATTTGTCGAGACGTTGGTCGAGCACGGGAATAAATCTGTCGAGGCACTTGAGCTCAGGGAGAGATTTATCGAGCGAGACAGAAATTTGTCGAGACGTCGATCGAGCGCGGAACGGATTCTGTCGAGACGGTCGAGTAAGAGCGGGGAGAAATTTATCGAGCGTTACAGTAATTTGTTGAGATGTCGGTAGAGCGCGGGAACAAATTTGTCGAGAAGGTCGCACGCACAAAGAGATTTGTCGAGAATGACATAAATTTGTTGAGACGTTGGTAGAGTACGGGAAGATATTTGTCGAGACGTCGATCGAGCGCGGAACGGATTCTGTCGAGACGGTCGAGCACAGGAAGAGATTTTCTGAGCCTTACAGAAATTTGTCGAGACGTCGGTCGAGCGCGGGAACAAATTTGTCGAGAAGGTCGCACGCACAAAGAGATTTGTCGAGAGTGACACAAATTTGTCGAGACGTCGGTCAAGCGCGGAAAGGATTCTGTCGAGACGGTCGAGCACAGGAAGAGATTTTCTGAGCCTTACAGAAATTTGTCGAGACGTCGGTCGAGAACGGGAAGAAATCTGTCAAGACGTCGGTCGAGCCGAGGAATAAATTTGTTAAAGCTTTGGTTGAGATGGGAACAAATTTGTCGATCGTGACACAAATTTGTCGAGACGTTGGTAGAGCACGGGAAGAAATTTGTCGAGATGTCAGTCAAGCGCGGGAAGGAATCTGTCGAGACGGTCGAGCGCGGGAAGGAATTTATCGACAGTGACAGAAATTTGTCGAGACGTCGGTCGAGCAGGGGAATAAATCTGTCGAGTCACTTGAGCTCGGGAAGAGATTTGTCGAGCGAGACAGAAATTTGTCGATACTTCGGTCGAGCATGGGAAGAAATCTGTCAAGACATCGGTCGAGCTGAGGAATAAATTTGTTAAAGCTTTGGTTGAGATGGGAACAAATTTGTCGATCGTGACACAAATTTGTCAAGATGTTGGTAGAGCACGGGAAGAAATCTGTCGAGACGTCGATCGAGCGCGGAACGGATTCTGTCGAGACGGTCGAGCACAGGAAGAGATTTTCTGAGCCTTACAGAAATTTCTCGAGACGTCGGTCGAGCACGGGAACAAATCTCTCGAGACGGTCAAGCGCGGGAAGAAATTTGTCGAGAGTGATCGAAATTTGTCCAGACATCGGTTGAGCGCGGGAACAAATCTCTCGAGATGTCGGTCAAGAGCGTGAAGAAATTTGTCGAGAGTGACAGAAATTTGTCGAGATGTCAGTCAAGCGCGGGAAGGAATCTGTCGAGACGGTCGAGCGCGGGAAGGAATTTATCGACAGTGACAGAAATTTGTCGAGACGTCGGTCGAGCAGGGGAATAAATCTGTCGAGGCACTTGAGCTCGGGAAGAGATTTGTCGAGCGAGACAGAAATTTGTCGAGACGTCGGTCGAGCATGGGAAGAAATCTGTCAAGACGTCGGTCGAGCCGAGGAATAAATTTGTTAAAGCTTTGGTTGAGATGGCAACAAATTTGTCGATCGTGACACAAATTTGTCGAGACGTTGGTCGAGCGCAGGAAGAAATTAGCCGACATATCAGTCGAGAGCAGGAAAAAATTCTTCGAGCGTGACAGATATTTGTCGAGATGTCAGCTTAAAGCAGGAAGAAAACTGTTCAGACGGCCGAGCGCGGGAGGAGTTTTATCGAGAGTGACGGGAAGAAATTTGTCGAGACGTCGGTCGAGCACGGGAAGGAATCTGTCGAGAAGTCACTCGAGCGCGGGGAGAAATCTGTTGAGCGTTACAGTAATTTTTTGAGACGTCGGTCGAGCGCGGGAACAAATTTATCGAGAAGGTCGCACGCACAAAGAGATTTGTCGAGAGTGACACAAATTTGTCGAGACGTTGGTCGAGCACGGGAATAAATCTGTCGAGGCACTTGAGCTCAGGGAGAGATTTGTCGAGCGAGACAGAAATTTGTCGAGACGTCGATCGAGCGCGGAACGGATTCTGTCGAGACGGTCGAGTAAGAGCAGGGAGAAATTTATCGAGCGTTACAGTAATTTGTTGAGATGTCGGTCGAGCGCGGGAACAAATTTGTCGAGAAGGTCGCACGCACAAAGAGATTTGTTGAGAATGACATAAATTTGTTGAGACGTTGGTAGAGTACGGGAAGATATTTGTCGAGACGTCGATCGAGCGCGGAACGGATTCTGTCGAGACGGTCGAGCACAGGAAGAGATTTTCTGAGCCTTACAGAAATTTCTCGAGACGTCGGTCGAGCACGGGAACAAATCTCTCGAGACGGTCAAGCGCGGGAAGAAATTTGTCGAGAGTGATCGAAATTTGTCCAGACATCGGTCGAGCGTGGGAACAAATCTCTCGAGATGTCGGTCAAGAGCGTGAAGAAATTTGTCGAGAGTGACAGAAATTTGTCGAGATGTCAGTCAAGCGCGGGAAGGAATCTGTCGAGACGGTCGAGCGCGGGAAGGAATTTATCGACAGTGACAGAAATTTGTCGAGACGTCGGTCGAGCAGGGGAATAAATCTGTCGAGGCACTTGAGCTCAGGGAGAGATTTGTCGAGCGAGACAGAAATTTGTCGAGATGTCGGTTGAGCACGGGAATAAATCTGTCGAGAAGTCAGTCAAGAGCGGGGAGAAATTTATCGAACGTTACAGTAATTTGTTGAGACGTCGGTCGAGCGCGGGAACAAATTTGTCGAGAAGGTCGCACGCACAAAGAGATTTGTCGAGAGTGACAGAAATTTGTCGAGACGTCGGTCGAGCAGGGGATTAAATCTGTCGAGGCACTTGAGCTCAGGGAGAGATTTGTCGAGCGAGACAGAAATTTGTCGAGATGTCGGTTGAGCACGGGAATAAATCTGTCGAGAAGTCAGTCAAGAGCGGGGAGAAATTTATCGAGCGTTACAGTAATTTGTTGAGACGTCGGTCGAGCGCGGGAACAAATTTGTCGAGAAGGTCGCACGCACAAAGAGATTTGTCGAGAGTGACATAAATTTGTCGAGACGTTGGTAGAGTACGGGAAGAAATTTGTCGAGACGTCGATTGAGCGCGGAACGGATTCTGTCGAGACGGTCGAGCACAGGAAGAGATTTTCTGAGCCTTACAGAAATTTGTCGAGACATCGGTCGAGCATGGGAAGAAATTTGTCGAGCGTTACAGAAATTTCTCGAGACGTCTGTCGAGCGCAGGGAGCAATCTGCTGAGACGGTCGAGAGCGGGAACAAATTTGTCGAGAGTGACAGAAGTTTGTCGAGACGTCGGTCGTGCGCAGTTCGAAATTAATCGACAGTGACAGAAATTTGTTGAGACGCCGGTCAAGCACGGGAAGAAATTTGCTGAGAGTGACAGAAATTTGTCGAGACGTCGGTCGAGCTGAGGAATAAATTTGTTAAGGCTTTGGTTTACATGGGAACAAATTTATCGACAGTGACAGAAATTTGTCGAGACGTCGGTCGAGCAGGGGAATAAATCTGTCGAGGCACTTGAGCTCAGGGAGAGATTTGTCGAGCGAGACAGAAATTTGTCGAGATGTCGGTCGAGCACGGGAATAAATCTGTCGAGAAGTCAGTCAAGAGCGGGGAGAAATTTATCGAGCGTTACAGTAATTTGTTGAGACGTCGGTCGAGCGCGGGAACAAATTTGTCGAGAAGGTCGCACGCACAAAGAGATTTGTCGAGAGTGACACAAATTTGTCGAGACGTCGGTCAAGCGCGGAAAGGATTCTGTCGAGACGGTCGAGCACAGGAAGAGATTTTCTGAGCCTTACAGAAATTTGTCGAGACGTCGGTCGAGAACGGGAAGAAATCTGTCAAGACGTCGGTCGAGCCGAGGAATAAATTTGTTAAAGCTTTGGTTGAGATGGGAACAAATTTGTCGATCGTGACACAAATTTGTCGAGACGTTGGTCGAGCGCAGGAAGAAATTTGCCGATATATCAGTCGAGAGCAGGAAAAAATTCTTCGAGCGTGACAGATATTTGTCGAGATGTCAGCTTAAAGCAGGAAGAAAACTGTTCAGACGGCCGAGCGCGGGAGGAGTTTTATCGGGAGTGACGGGAAGAAATTTGTCGAGACGTCGGTCGAGCACGGGAAGGAATCTGTCGAGAAGTCACTCGAGCGCGGGGAGAAATCTGTTGAGCGTTACAGTAATTTTTTGAGACGTCGGTCGAGCGCGGGAACAAATTTATCGAGAAGGTCGCACGCACAAAGAGATTTGTCGAGAGTGACACAAATTTGTCGAGACGTTGGTCGAGCACGGGAATAAATCTGTCGAGGCACTTGAGCTCAGGGAGAGATTTATCGAGCGAGACAGAAATTTGTCGAGACGTCGATCGAGCGCGGAACGGATTCTGTCGAGACGGTCGAGTAAGAGCAGGGAGAAATTTATCGAACGTTACAGTAATTTGTTGAGATGTCGGTCGAGCGCGGGAACAAATTTGTCGAGAAGGTCGCACGCACAAAGAGATTTGTTGAGAATGACATAAATTTGTTGAGACGTTGGTAGAATACGGGAAGATATTTGTCGAGACGTCGATCTAGCGCGGAACGGATTCTGTCGAGACGGTCGAGCACAGGAAGAGATTTTCTGAGCCTTACAGAAATTTCTCGAGACGTCGGTCGAGCACGGGAACAAATCTCTCGAGACGGTCAAGCGCGGGAAGAAATTTGTCGAGAGTGATCGAAATTTGTCCAGACATCGGTCGAGCGCGGGAACAAATCTCTCGAGATGTCGGTCAAGAGCGTGAAGAAATTTGTCGAGAGTGACAGAAATTTGTCGAGATGTCAGTCAAGCGCGGGAAGGAATCTGTCGAGACGGTCGAGCGCGGGAAGGAATTTATCGACAGTGACAGAAATTTGTCGAGACGTCGGTCGAGCAGGGGAATAAATCTGTCGAGGCACTTGAGCTCGGGAAGAGATTTGTCGAGCGAGATAGAAATTTGTCGAGACGTCGGTCGAGCATGGGAAGAAATCTGTCAAGACGTCGGTCGAGCCGAGGAATAAATTTGTTAAAGCTTTGGTTGAGATGGGAACAAATTTGTCGATCGTGACACAAATTTGTCGAGATGTTGGTAGAGCACGGGAAGAAATCTGTCGAGACGTCGATCGAGCACGGAACGGATTCTGTCGAGACGGTCGAGCACAGGAAGAGATTTTCTGAGCCTTACAGAAATTTCTCGAGACGTCGGTCTAGCTTGGGAAGGAATCTGTCGAGAGTCACAGAATTTTTTCGAGACGTGGGTCGAGCGCGAGAAAGAATCTGTCAAGAGTGACAGAAATTTGTCGAGACGTTGGTCGAGCGCAGGAAGAAATTTGCCGACATATCAGTCGAGAGCAGGAAAAAATTCTTCGAGCGTGACAGATACTTGTCGAGATGTCAGCTTAAAGCAGGAAGAAAACTGTTCAGACGGCCGAGCGCGGGAGGAGTTTTATCGAGAGTGACGGGAAGAAATTTTTCGAGACGTCGGTCGAGCACGGGAAGGAATCTTTCGAGAAGTCACTGGAGCACGGGGAGAAATCTGTTGAGCGTTACAGTAATTTTTTGAGACGTCGGTCGAGCGCGGGAACAAATTTATCGAGAAGGTCGCACGCACAAAGAGATTTGTCGAGAGTGACACAAATTTGTCGAGACGTTGGTCGAGCACGGGAATAAATCTGTCAAGGCACTTCAGCTCAGGGAGAGATTTGTCGAGCGAGACAGAAATTTGTCGAGACGTCGATCGAGCGCGGAACGGATTCTGTCGAGACGGTCGAGTAAGAGCGGGGAAAAATTTATCGAACGTTACAGTAATTTGTTGAGACGTCGGTCGAGCGCGGGAACAAATTTGTCGAGAAGGTCGCACGCACAAAGAGATTTGTCGAGAGTGACAGAAATTTGTTGAGACGTCGGTCGAGCAGGGGAATAAATCTGTCGAGGCACTTGAGCTCAGGGAGAGATTTGTCGAGCGAGACAGAAATTTGTCGAGATGTCGGTCGAGCACGGGAATAAATCTGTCGAGAAGTCAGTCAAGAGCGGGGAGAAATTTATCGAGCGTTACAGTAATTTGTTGAGACGTCGGTCGAGCGCGGGAACAAATTTGTCGAGAAGGTCGCACGCACAAAGAGATTTGTCGAGAGTGACACAAATTTGTCGAGACGTCGGTCGAGCGCGGAAAGGATTCTGTCGAGACGGTCGAGCACAGGAAGAGATTTTCTGAGCCTTACAGAAATTTGTCGAGACGTCGGTCGAGAACGGGAAGAAATCTGTCAAGACGTCGGTCGAGCCGAGGAATAAATTTGTTAAAGCTTTGGTTGAGATGGGAACAAATTTGTCGATCGTGACACAAATTTGTCGAGACGTTGGTAGAGCACGGGAAGAAATTTGTCGAGACGTCGATCGAGCGCGGAAAGGATTCTGTCGAGACGGTCGAGCACAGGAAGAGATTTTCTGAGCCTTACAGAAATTTGTCGAGACGTCGGTCGAGAACGGGAAGAAATCTGTCAAGAAGTCGGTCGAGCCGAGGAATAAATTTGTTAAAGCTTTGGTTGAGATGGCAACAAATTTGTCGATCGTGACACAAATTTGTCGAGACGTTGGTCGAGCGCAGGAAGAAATTTGCCGACATATCAGTCGAGAGCAGGAAAAAATTCTTCGAGCGTGACAGATATTTGTCGAGATGTCAGCTTAAAGCAGGAAGAAAACTGTTCAGACGGCCGAGCGCGGGAGGAGTTTTATCGAGAGTGACGGGAAGAAATTTGTCAAGACGTCGGTCGAGCACGGGAAGGAATCTGTCGAGAAGTCACTCGAGCGCGGGGAGAAATCTGTTGAGCGTTACAGTAATTTTTTGAGACGTCGGTCGAGCGCGGGAACAAATTTATCGAGAAGGTCGCACGCACAAAGAGATTTGTCGAGAGTGACACAAATTTGTCGAGACGTTGGTCGAGCACGGGAATAAATCTGTCGAGGCACTTGAGCTCAGGGAGAGATTTGTCGAGCGAGACAGAAATTTGTCGAGACGTCGATCGAGCGCGGAACGGATTCTGTCGAGACGGTCGAGTAAGAGCGGGGAGAAATTTATCGAGCGTTACAGTAATTTGTTGAGACGTCGGTCGAGCGCAGGAACAAATTTGTCGAGAAGGTCGCACGCACAAAGAGATTTGTCGAGAGTGACATAAATTTGTCGAGACGTTGGTAGAGTACGGGAAGAAATTTGTCGAGACGTCGATTGAGCGCGGAACGGATTCTGTCGAGACGGTCGAGCACAGGAAGAGATTTTCTGAGCCTTACAGAAATTTGTCGAGACGTCGGTCGAGCATGGGAACAAATTTGTCGAGCGTTACAGAAATTTCTCGAGACGTCTGTCGAGCGCAGGGAGCAATCTGCTGAGACGGTCGAGAGCGGGAACAAATTTGTCGAGAGTGACAGAAGTTTGTCGAGACGTCGGTCGTGCGCAGTTCGAAATTAATCGACAGTGACAGAAATTTGTTGAGACGCCGGTCAAGCACGGGAAGAAATTTGCTGAGAGTGACAGAAATTTGTCGAGACGTCGGTCGAGCTGAGGAATAAATTTGTTAAGGCTTTGGTTTACATGGGAACAAATTTATCGACAGTGACAGAAATTTGTCGAGACGTCGGTCGAGCAGGGGAATAAATCTGTCGAGGCACTTGAGCTCAGGGAGAGATTTGTCGAGCGAGACAGAAATTTGTCGAGATGTCGGTCGAGCACGGGAATAAATCTGTCGAGAAGTCAGTCAAGAGCGGGGAGAAATTTATCGAGCGTTACAGTAATTTGTTGAGACGTCGGTCGAGCGCGGGAACAAATTTGTCGAGAAGGTCGCACGCACAAAGAGATTTGTCGAGAGTGACACAAATTTGTCGAGACGTCGGTCAAGCGCGGAAAGGATTCTGTCGAGACGGTCGAGCACAGGAAGAGATTTTCTGAGCCTTACAGAAATTTGTCGAGACGTCGGTCGAGAACGGGAAGAAATCTGTCAAGACGTCGGTCGAGCCGAGGAATAAATTTGTTAAAGCTTTGGTTGAGATGGCAACAAATTTGTCGATCGTGACACAAATTTGTCGAGACGTTGGTCGAGCGCAGGAAGAAATTTGCCGACATATCAGTCGAGAGCAGGAAAAAATTCTTCTAGCGTGACAGATATTTGTCGAGATGTCAGCTTAAAGCAGGAAGAAAACTGTTCAGACGGCCGAGCGCGGGAGGAGTTTTATCGAGAGTGACGGGAAGAAATTTGTCGAGACGTCGGTCGAGCACGGGAAGGAATCTGTCGAGAAGTCACTGGAGCGCGGGGAGAAATCTGTTGAGCGTTACAGTAATTTTTTGAGACGTCGGTCGAGCGCGGGAACAAATTTATCGAGAAGGTCGCACGCACAAAGAGATTTGTCGAGAGTGACACAAATTTGTCGAGACGTTGGTCGAGCACGGGAATAAATCTGTCGAGGCACTTGAGCTCAGGGAGAGATTTATCGAGCGAGACAGAAATTTGTCGAGACGTCGATCGAGCGCGGAACGGATTCTGTCGAGACGGTCGAGTAAGAGCGGGGAGAAATTTATCGAGCGTTACAGTAATTTGTTGAGATGTCGGTAGAGCGCGGGAACAAATTTGTCGAGAAGGTCGCACGCACAAAGAGATTTGTCGAGAATGACATAAATTTGTTGAGACGTTGGTAGAGTACGGGAAGATATTTGTCGAGACGTCGATCGAGCGCGGAACGGATTCTGTCGAGACGGTCGAGCACAGGAAGAGATTTTCTGAGCCTTACAGAAATTTGTCGAGACGTCGGTCGAGCGCGGGAACAAATTTGTCGAGAAGGTCGCACGCACAAAGAGATTTGTCGAGAGTGACACAAATTTGTCGAGACGTCGGTCAAGCGCGGAAAGGATTCTGTCGAGACGGTCGAGCACAGGAAGAGATTTTCTGAGCCTTACAGAAATTTGTCGAGACGTCGGTCGAGAACGGGAAGAAATCTGTCAAGACGTCGGTCGAGCTGAGGAATAAATTTGTTAAAGCTTTGGTTGAGATGGGAACAAATTTGTCGATCGTGACACAAATTTGTCGAGACGTTGGTAGAGCACGGGAAGAAATTTGTCGAGATGTCAGTCAAGCGCGGGAAGGAATCTGTCGAGACGGTCGAGCGCGGGAAGGAATTTATCGACAGTGACAGAAATTTGTCGAGACGTCGGTCGAGCAGGGGAATAAATCTGTCGAGGCACTTGAGCTCGGGAAGAGATTTGTCGAGCGAGACAGAAATTTGTCGAGACGTCGGTCGAGCATGGGAAGAAATCTGTCAAGACGTCGGTCGAGCCGAGGAATAAATTTGTTAAAGCTTTGGTTGAGATGGCAACAAATTTGTCGATCGTGACACAAATTTGTCGAGACGTTGGTAGAACACGGGAAGAAATTTGCCGACATATCAGTCGAGAGCAGGAAAAAATTCTTCGAGCGTGACAGATATTTGTTGAGATGTCAGTCTAAAGCAGGAAGAAAACTGTTCAGACGGCCGAGCGCGGGAGGAGTTTTATCGAGAGTGACGGGAAGAAATTTGTCGAGACGTCGGTCGAGCACGGGAAGGAATCTGTCGAGAAGTCACTGGAGCGCGGGGAGAAATCTGTTGAGCGTTACAGTAATTTTTTGAGACGTCGGTCGAGCGCGGGAACAAATTTATCGAGAAGGTCGCACGCACAAAGAGATTTGTCGAGAGTGACACAAATTTGTCGAGACGTTGGTCGAGCACGGGAATAAATCTGTCGAGGCACTTGAGCTCAGGGAGAGATTTATCGAGCGAGACAGAAATTTGTCGAGACGTCGATCGAGCGCGGAACGGATTCTGTCGAGACGGTCGAGTAAGAGCGGGGAGAAATTTATCGAGCGTTACAGTAATTTGTTGAGATGTCGGTAGAGCGCGGGAACAAATTTGTCGAGAAGGTCGCACGCACAAAGAGATTTGTCGAGAATGACATAAATTTGTTGAGACGTTGGTAGAGTACGGGAAGATATTTGTCGAGACGTCGATCGAGCGCGGAACGGATTCTGTCGAGACGGTCGAGCACAGGAAGAGATTTTCTGAGCCTTACAGAAATTTGTCGAGACGTCGGTCGAGCGCGGGAACAAATTTGTCGAGAAGGTCGCACGCACAAAGAGATTTGTCGAGAGTGACACAAATTTGTCGAGACGTCGGTCAAGCGCGGAAAGGATTCTGTCGAGACGGTCGAGCACAGGAAGAGATTTTCTGAGCCTTACAGAAATTTGTCGAGACGTCGGTCGAGAACGGGAAGAAATCTGTCAAGACGTCGGTCGAGCTGAGGAATAAATTTGTTAAAGCTTTGGTTGAGATGGGAACAAATTTGTCGATCGTGACACAAATTTGTCGAGACGTTGGTAGAGCACGGGAAGAAATTTGTCGAGATGTCAGTCAAGCGCGGGAAGGAATCTGTCGAGACGGTCGAGCGCGGGAAGGAATTTATCGACAGTGACAGAAATTTGTCGAGACGTCGGTCGAGCAGGGGAATAAATCTGATGAGGCACTTGAGCTCGGGAAGAGATTTGTCGAGCGAGACAGAAATTTGTCGAGACGTCGGTCGAGCATGGGAAGAAATCTGTCAAGACGTCGGTCGAGCCGAGGAATAAATTTGTTAAAGCTTTGGTTGAGATGGCAACAAATTTGTCGATCGTGACACAAATTTGTCAAGACGTTGGTCGAGCGCAGGAAGAAATTAGCCGACATATCAGTCGAGAGCAGGAAAAAATTCTTCGAGCGTGACAGATATTTGTCGAGATGTCAGCTTAAAGCAGGAAGAAAACTGTTCAGACGGCCGAGCGCGGGAGGAGTTTTATCGAGAGTGACGGGAAGAAATTTGTCGAGACGTCGGTCGAGCACGGGAAGAAATCTGTTGAGCGTTACAGTAATTTTTTGAGACGTCGGTCGAGCGCGGGAACAAATTTATCGAGAAGGTCGCACGCACAAAGAGATTTGTCGAGAGTGACACAAATTTGTCGAGACGTTGGTCGAGCACGGGAATAAATCTGTCGAGGCACTTGAGCTCAGGGAGAGATTTATCGAGCGAGACAGAAATTTGTCGAGACGTCGATCGAGCGCGGAACGGATTCTGTCGAGACGGTCGAGTAAGAGCGGGGAGAAATTTATCGAGCGTTACAGTAATTTGTTGAGATGTCAGTAGAGCGCGGGAACAAATTTGTCGAGAAGGTCGCACGCACAAAGAGATTTGTCGAGAATGACATAAATTTGTTGAGACGTTGGTAGAGTACGGGAAGATATTTGTCGAGACGTCGATCGAGCGCGGAACGGATTCTGTCGAGACGGTCGAGCACAGGAAGAGATTTTCTGAGCCTTACAGAAATTTGTCGAGACGTCGGTCGAGCGCGGGAACAAATTTGTCGAGAAGGTCGCACGCACAAAGAGATTTGTCGAGAGTGACACAAATTTGTCGAGACGTCGGTCAAGCGCGGAAAGGATTCTGTCGAGACGGTCGAGCACAGGAAGAGATTTTCTGAGCCTTACAGAAATTTCTCGAGACGTCGGTCGAGCACGGGAACAAATCTCTCGAGACGGTCAAGCGCGGGAAGAAATTTGTCGAGAGTTATCGAAATTTGTCCAGACATCGGTCGAGCGCGGGAACAAATCTCTCGAGATGTCGGTCAAGAGCGTGAAGAAATTTGTCGAGAGTGACAGAAATTTGTCGAGATGTCAGTCAAGCGCGGGAAGGAATCTGTCGAGACGGTCGAGCGCGGGAAGGAATTTATCGACAGTGACAGAAATTTGTCGAGACGTCGGTCGAGCAGGGGAATAAATCTGTCGAGGCACTTGAGCTCGGGAAGAGATTTGTCGAGCGAGATAGAAATTTGTCGAGACGTCGGTCGAGCATGGGAAGAAATCTGTCAAGACGTCGGTCGAGCCGAGGAATAAATTTGTTAAAGCTTTGGTTGAGATGGGAACAAATTTGTCGATCGTGACACAAATTTGTCGAGATGTTGGTAGAGCACGGGAAGAAATCTGTCGAGACGTCGATCGAGCGCGGAACGGATTCTGTCGAGACGGTCGAGCACAGGAAGAGATTTTCTGAGCCTTACAGAAATTTCTCGAGACGTCGGTCTAGCTTGGGAAGGAATCTGTCGAGAGTCACAGAATTTTTTCGAGACGTGGGTCGAGCGCGAGAAAGAATCTGTCAAGAGTGACAGAAATTTGTCGAGACGTTGGTCGAGCGCAGGAAGAAATTTGCCGACATATCAGTCGAGAGCAGGAAAAAATTCTTCGAGCGTGACAGATACTTGTCGAGATGTCAGCTTAAAGCAGGAAGAAAACTGTTCAGACGGCCGAGCGCGGGAGGAGTTTTATCGAGAGTGACGGGAAGAAATTTGTCGAGACGTCGGTCGAGCACGGGAAGGAATCTGTCGAGAAGTCACTGGAGCGCGGGGAGAAATCTGTTGAGCGTTACAGTAATTTTTTGAGACGTCGGTCGAGCGCGGGAACAAATTTATCGAGAAGGTCGCACGCACAAAGAGATTTGTCGAGAGTGACACAAATTTGTCGAGACGTTGGTCGAGCACGGGAATAAATCTGTCGAGGCACTTCAGCTCAGGGAGAGATTTGTCGAGCGAGACAGAAATTTGTCGAGACGTCGATCGAGCGCGGAACGGATTCTGTCGAGACGGTCGAGTAAGAGCGGGGAAAAATTTATCGAACGTTACAGTAATTTGTTGAGACGTCGGTCGAGCGCGGGAACAAATTTGTCGAGAAGGTCGCACGCACAAAGAGATTTGTCGAGAGTGACAGAAATTTGTTGAGACGTCGGTCGAGCAGGGGAATAAATCTGTCGAGGCACTTGAGCTCAGGGAGAGATTTGTCGAGCGAGACAGAAATTTGTTGAGATGTCGGTCGAGCACGGGAATAAATCTGTCGAGAAGTCAGTCAAGAGCGGGGAGAAATTTATCGAGCGTTACAGTAATTTGTTGAGACGTCGGTCGAGCGCAGGAACAAATTTGTCGAGAAGGTCGCACGCACAAAGAGATTTGTCGAGAGTGACATAAATTTGTCGAGACGTTGGTAGAGTACGGGAAGAAATTTGTCGAGACGTCGATTGAGCGCGGAACGGATTCTGTCGAGACGGTCGAGCACAGGAAGAGATTTTCTGAGCCTTACAGAAATTTGTCGAGACGTCGGTCGAGCATGGGAAGAAATTTGTCGAGCGTTACAGAAATTTCTCGAGACGTCTGTCGAGCGCAGGGAGCAATCTGCTGAGACGGTCGAGAGCGGGAACAAATTTGTCGAGAGTGACAGAAGTTTGTCGAGACGTCGGTCGTGCGCAGTTCGAAATTAATCGACAGTGACAGAAATTTGTTGAGACGCCGGTCAAGCACGGGAAGAAATTTGCTGAGAGTGACAGAAATTTGTCGAGACGTCGGTCGAGCTGAGGAATAAATTTGTTAAGGCTTTGGTTTACATGGGAACAAATTTATCGACAGTGACAGAAATTTGTCGAGACGTCGGTCGAGCAGGGGAATAAATCTGTCGAGGCACTTGAGCTCAGGGAGAGATTTGTCGAGCGAGACAGAAATTTGTCGAGATGTCGGTCGAGCACGGGAATAAATCTGTCGAGAAGTCAGTCAAGAGCGGGGAGAAATTTATCGAGCGTTACAGTAATTTGTTGAGACGTCGGTCGAGCGCGGGAACAAATTTGTCGAGAAGGTCGCACGCACAAAGAGATTTGTCGAGAGTGACACAAATTTGTCGAGACGTCGGTCAAGCGCGGAAAGGATTCTGTCGAGACGGTCGAGCACAGGAAGAGATTTTCTGAGCCTTACAGAAATTTGTCGAGACGTCGGTCGAGAACGGGAAGAAATCTGTCAAGCCGTCGGTCGAGCCGAGGAATAAATTTGTTAAAGCTTTGGTTGAGATGGCAACAAATTTGTCGATCGTGACACAAATTTGTCGAGACGTTGGTCGAGCGCAGGAAGAAATTTGCCGACATATCAGTCGAGAGCTTGAAAAAATTCTTCTAGCGTGACAGATATTTGTCGAGATGTCAGCTTAAAGCAGGAAGAAAACTGTTCAGACGGCCGAGCGCGGGAGGAGTTTTATCGAGAGTGACGGGAAGAAATTTGTCGAGACGTCGGTCGAGCACGGGAAGGAATCTGTCGAGAAGTCACTGGAGCGCGGGGAGAAATCTGTTGAGCGTTACAGTAATTTTTTGAGACGTCGGTCGAGCGCGGGAACAAATTTGTCGAGAAGGTCGCACGCACAAAGAGATTTGTCGAGAGTGACAGAAATTTGTCGAGACGTTGGTCGAGCACGGGAATAAATCTGTCGAGGCACTTGAGCTCAGGGAGAGATTTGTCGAGCGAGACAGAAATTTGTCGAGACGTCGATCGAGCGCGGAACGGATTCTGTCGAGACGGTCGAGTAAGAGCGGGGAGAAATTTATCGAGCGTTACAGTAATTTGTTGAGATGTCGGTAGAGCGCGGGAACAAATTTGTCGAGAAGGTCGCACGCACAAAGAGATTTGTCGAGAATGACATAAATTTGTTGAGACGTTGGTAGAGTGCGGGAAGATATTTGTCGAGACGTCGATCGAGCGCGGAACGGATTCTGTCGAGACGGTCGAGCACAGGAAGAGATTTTCTGAGCCTTACAGAAATTTGTCGAGACGTCGGTCGAGCGCGGGAACAAATTTGTCGAGAAGGTCGCACGCACAAAGAGATTTGTCGAGAGTGACACAAATTTGTCGAGACGTCGGTCAAGCGCGGAAAGGATTCTGTCGAGACGGTCGAGCACAGGAAGAGATTTTCTGAGCCTTACAGAAATTTGTCGAGACGTCGGTCGAGAACGGGAAGAAATCTGTCAAGACGTCGGTCGAGCTGAGGAATAAATTTGTTAAAGCTTTGGTTGAGATGGGAACAAATTTGTCGATCGTGACACAAATTTGTCGAGACGTTGGTAGAGCACGGGAAGAAATTTGTCGAGATGTCAGTCAAGCGCGGGAAGGAATCTGTCGAGACGGTCGAGCGCGGGAAGGAATTTATCGACAGTGACAGAAATTTGTCGAGACGTCGGTCGAGCAGGGGAATAAATCTGTCGAGGCACTTGAGCTCGGGAAGAGATTTGTCGAGCGAGACAGAAATTTGTCGATACGTCGGTCGAGCATGGGAAGAAATCTGTCAAGACATCGGTCGAGCTGAGGAATAAATTTGTTAAAGCTTTGGTTGAGATGGGAACAAATTTGTCGATCGTGACACAAATTTGTCAAGATGTTGGTAGAGCACGGGAAGAAATCTGTCGAGACGTCGATCGAGCGCGGAACGGATTCTGTCGAGACGGTCGAGCACAGGAAGAGATTTTCTGAGCCTTACAGAAATTTCTCGAGACGTCGGTCGAGCACGGGAACAAATCTCTCGAGACGGTCAAGCGCGGGAAGAAATTTGTCGAGAGTGATCGAAATTTGTCCAGACATCGGTCGAGCGCGGGAACAAATCTCTCGAGATGTCGGTCAAGAGCGTGAAGAAATTTGTCGAGAGTGACAGAAATTTGTCGAGATGTCAGTCAAGCGCGGGAAGGAATCTGTCGAGACGGTCGAGCGCGGGAAGGAATTTATCGACAGTGACAGAAATTTGTCGAGACGTCGGTCGAGCAGGGGAATAAATCTGATGAGGCACTTGAGCTCGGGAAGAGATTTGTCGAGCGAGACAGAAATTTGTCGAGACGTCGGTCGAGCATGGGAAGAAATCTGTCAAGACGTCGGTCGAGCCGAGGAATAAATTTGTTAAAGCTTTGGTTGAGATGGCAACAAATTTGTCGATCGTGACACAAATTTGTCGAGACGTTGGTAGAACACGGGAAGAAATTTGCCGACATATCAGTCGAGAGCAGGAAAAAATTCTTCGAGCGTGACAGATATTTGTTGAGATGTCAGTCTAAAGCAGGAAGAAAACTGTTCAGACGGCCGAGCGCGGGAGGAGTTTTATCGAGAGTGACGGGAAGAAATTTGTCGAGACGTCGGTCGAGCACGGGAAGGAATCTGTCGAGAAGTCACTCGAGCGCGGGGAGAAATCTGTTGAGCGTTACAGTAATTTTTTGAGACGTCGGTCGAGCGCGGGAACAAATTTATCGAGAAGGTCGCACGCACAAAGAGATTTGCCGAGAGTGACACAAATTTGTCGAGACGTTGGTCGAGCACGGGAATAAATCTGTCGAGGCACTTGAGCTCAGGGAGAGATTTATCGAGCGAGACAGAAATTTGTCGAGACGTCGATCGAGCGCGGAACGGATTCTGTCGAGACGGTCGAGTAAGAGCGGGGAGAAATTTATCGAGCGTTACAGTAATTTGTTGAGATGTCGGTAGAGCGCGGGAACAAATTTGTCGAGAAGGTCGCACGCACAAAGAGATTTGTCGAGAATGACATAAATTTGTTGAGACGTTGGTAGAGTACGGGAAGATATTTGTCGAGACGTCGATCGAGCGCGGAACGGATTCTGTCGAGACGGTCGAGCACAGGAAGAGATTTTCTGAGTCTTACAGAAATTTGTCGAGACGTCGGTCGAGCATGGGAAGAAATCTGTCAAGACGTCGGTCGAGCCGAGGAATAAATTTGTTAAAGCTTTGGTTGAGATGGCAACAAATTTGTCGATCGTGACACAAATTTGTCGAGACGTTGGTCGAGCGCAGGAAGAAATTAGCCGACATATCAGTCGAGAGCAGGAAAAAATTCTTCGAGCGTGACAGATATTTGTCGAGATGTCAGCTTAAAGCAGGAAGAAAACTGTTCAGACGGCCGAGCGCGGGAGGAGTTTTATCGAGAGTGACGGGAAGAAATTTGTCGAGACGTCGGTCGAGCACGGGAAGGAATCTGTCGAGAAGTCACTCGAGCGCGGGGAGAAATCTGTTGAGCGTTACAGTAATTTTTTGAGACGTCGGTCGAGCGCGGGAACAAATTTATCGAGAAGGTCGCACGCACAAAGAGATTTGTCGAGAGTGACACAAATTTGTCGAGACGTCGGTCGAGCAGGGGAATAAATCTGTCGAGGCACTTGAGCTCAGGGAGAGATTTATCGAGCGAGACAGAAATTTGTCGAGACGTCGATCGAGCGCGGAACGGATTCTGTCGAGACGGTCGAGTAAGAGCGGGGAGAAATTTATCGAGCGTTACAGTAATTTGTTGAGATGTCAGTAGAGCGCGGGAACAAATTTGTCGAGAAGGTCGCACGCACAAAGAGATTTGTCGAGAATGACATAAATTTGTTGAGACGTTGGTAGAGTACGGGAAGATATTTGTCGAGACGTCGATCGAGCGCGGAACGGATTCTGTCGAGACGGTCGAGCACAGGAAGAGATTTTCTGAGCCTTACAGAAATTTGTCGAGACGTCGGTCGAGCGCGGGAACAAATTTGTCGAGAAGGTCGCACGCACAAAGAGATTTGTCGAGAGTGACACAAATTTGTCGAGACGTCGGTCAAGCGCGGAAAGGATTCTGTCGAGACGGTCGAGCACAGGAAGAGATTTTCTGAGCCTTACAGAAATTTCTCGAGACGTCGGTCGAGCACGGGAACAAATCTCTCGAGACGGTCAAGCGCGGGAAGAAATTTGTCGAGAGTGATCGAAATTTGTCCAGACATCGGTCGAGCGCGGGAACAAATCTCTCGAGATGTCGGTCAAGAGCGTGAAGAAATTTGTCGAGAGTGACAGAAATTTGTCGAGATGTCAGTCAAGCGCGGGAAGGAATCTGTCGAGACGGTCGAGCGCGGGAAGGAATTTATCGACAGTGACAGAAATTTGTCGAGACGTCGGTCGAGCAGGGGAATAAATCTGTCGAGGCACTTGAGCTCGGGAAGAGATTTGTCGAGCGAGATAGAAATTTGTCGAGACGTCGGTCGAGCATGGGAAGAAATCTGTCAAGACGTCGGTCGAGCCGAGGAATAAATTTGTTAAAGCTTTGGTTGAGATGGGAACAAATTTGTCGATCGTGACACAAATTTGTCGAGATGTTGGTAGAGCACGGGAAGAAATCTGTCGAGACGTCGATCGAGCGCGGAACGGATTCTGTCGAGACGGTCGAGCACAGGAAGAGATTTTCTGAGCCTTACAGAAATTTCTCGAGACGTCGGTCTAGCTTGGGAAGGAATCTGTCGAGAGTCACAGAATTTTTTCGAGACGTGGGTCGAGCGCGAGAAAGAATCTGTCAAGAGTGACAGAAATTTGTCGAGACGTTGGTCGAGCGCAGGAAGAAATTTGCCGACATATCAGTCGAGAGCAGGAAAAAATTCTTCGAGCGTGACAGATACTTGTCGAGATGTCAGCTTAAAGCAGGAAGAAAACTGTTCAGACGGCCGAGCGCGGGAGGAGTTTTATCGAGAGTGACGGGAAGAAATTTGTCGAGACGTCGGTCGAGCACGGGAAGGAATCTTTCGAGAAGTCACTGGAGCACGGGGAGAAATCTGTTGAGCGTTACAGTAATTTTTTTAGGCGTCGGTCGAGCGCGGGAACAAATTTATCGAGAAGGTCGCACGCACAAAGAGATTTGTCGAGAGTGACACAAATTTGTCGAGACGTTGGTCGAGCACGGGAATAAATCTGTCGAGGCACTTGAGCTCAGGGAGAGATTTGTCGAGCGAGACAGAAATTTGTCGAGACGTCGATCGAGCGCGGAACGGATTCTGTCGAGACGGTCGAGTAAGAGCGGGGAAAAATTTATCGAACGTTACAGTAATTTGTTGAGACGTCGGTCGAGCGCGGGAACAAATTTGTCGAGAAGGTCGCACGCACAAAGAGATTTGTCGAGAGTGACAGAAATTTGTTGAGACGTCGGTCGAGCAGGGGAATAAATCTGTCGAGGCACTTGAGCTCAGGGAGAGATTTGTCGAGCGAGACAGAAATTTGTTGAGATGTCGGTCGAGCACGGGAATAAATCTGTCGAGAAGTCAGTCAAGAGCGGGGAGAAATTTATCGAGCGTTACAGTAATTTGTTGAGACGTCGGTCGAGCGCGGGAACAAATTTGTCGAGAAGGTCGCACGCACAAAGAGATTTGTCGAGAGTGACACAAATTTGTCGAGACGTCGGTCGAGCGCGGAAAGGATTCTGTCGAGACGGTCGAGCACAGGAAGAGATTTTCTGAGCCTTACAGAAATTTGTCGAGACGTCGGTCGAGAACGGGAAGAAATCTGTCAAGACGTCGGTCGAGCCGAGGAATAAATTTGTTAAAGCTTTGGTTGAGATGGGAACAAATTTGTCGATCGTGACACAAATTTGTCGAGACGTTGGTAGAGCACGGGAAGAAATTTGTCGAGACGTCGATCGAGCGCGGAAAGGATTCTGTCGAGACGGTCGAGCACAGGAAGAGATTTTCTGAGCCTTACAGAAATTTGTCGAGACGTCGGTCGAGAACGGGAAGAAATCTGTCAAGACGTCGGTCGAGCCGAGGAATAAATTTGTTAAAGCTTTGGTTGAGATGGCAACAAATTTGTCGATCGTGACACAAATTTGTCGAGACGTTGGTCGAGCGCAGGAAGAAATTTGCCGACATATCAGTCGAGAGCAGGAAAAAATTCTTCGAGCGTGACAGATATTTGTCGAGATGTCAGCTTAAAGCAGGAAGAAAACTGTTCAGACGGCCGAGCGCGGGAGGAGTTTTATCGAGAGTGACGGGAAGAAATTTGTCAAGACGTCGGTCGAGCACGGGAAGGAATCTGTCGAGAAGTCACTCGAGCGCGGGGAGAAATCTGTTGAGCGTTACAGTAATTTTTTGAGACGTCGGTCGAGCGCGGGAACAAATTTATCGAGAAGGTCGCACGCACAAAGAGATTTGTCGAGAGTGACACAAATTTGTCGAGACGTTGGTCGAGCACGGGAATAAATCTGTCGAGGCACTTGAGCTCAGGGAGAGATTTGTCGAGCGAGACAGAAATTTGTCGAGACGTCGATCGAGCGCGGAACGGATTCTGTCGAGACGGTCGAGTAAGAGCGGGGAGAAATTTATCGAGCGTTACAGTAATTTGTTGAGACGTCGGTCGAGCGCAGGAACAAATTTGTCGAGAAGGTCGCACGCACAAAGAGATTTGTCGAGAGTGACATAAATTTGTCGAGACGTTGGTAGAGTACGGGAAGAAATTTGTCGAGACGTCGATTGAGCGCGGAACGGATTCTGTCGAGACGGTCGAGCACAGGAAGAGATTTTCTGAGCCTTACAGAAATTTGTCGAGACGTCGGTCGAGCATGGGAAGAAATTTGTCGAGCGTTACAGAAATTTCTCGAGACGTCTGTCGAGCGCAGGGAGCAATCTGCTGAGACGGTCGAGAGCGGGAACAAATTTGTCGAGAGTGACAGAAGTTTGTCGAGACGTCGGTCGTGCGCAGTTCGAAATTAATCGACAGTGACAGAAATTTGTTGAGACGCCGGTCAAGCACGGGAAGAAATTTGCTGAGAGTGACAGAAATTTGTCGAGACGTCGGTCGAGCTGAGGAATAAATTTGTTAAGGCTTTGGTTTACATGGGAACAAATTTATCGACAGTGACAGAAATTTGTCGAGACGTCGGTCGAGCAGGGGAATAAATCTGTCGAGGCACTTGAGCTCAGGGAGAGATTTGTCGAGCGAGACAGAAATTTGTCGAGATGTCGGTCGAGCACGGGAATAAATCTGTCGAGAAGTCAGTCAAGAGCGGGGAGAAATTTATCGAGCGTTACAGTAATTTGTTGAGATGTCGGTCGAGCGCGGGAACAAATTTGTCGAGAAGGTCGCACGCACAAAGAGATTTGTCGAGAGTGACACAAATTTGTCGAGACGTCGGTCAAGCGCGGAAAGGATTCTGTCGAGACGGTCGAGCACAGGAAGAGATTTTCTGAGCCTTACAGAAATTTGTCGAGACGTCGGTCGAGAACGGGAAGAAATCTGTCAAGCCGTCGGTCGAGCCGAGGAATAAATTTGTTAAAGCTTTGGTTGAGATGGCAACAAATTTGTCGATCGTGACACAAATTTGTCGAGACGTTGGTCGAGCGCAGGAAGAAATTTGCCGACATATCAGTCGAGAGCTTGAAAAAATTCTTCTAGCGTGACAGATATTTGTCGAGATGTCAGCTTAAAGCAGGAAGAAAACTGTTCAGACGGCCGAGCGCGGGAGGAGTTTTATCGAGAGTGACGGGAAGAAATTTGTCGAGACGTCGGTCGAGCACGGGAAGGAATCTGTCGAGAAGTCACTGGAGCGCGGGGAGAAATCTGTTGAGCGTTACAGTAATTTTTTGAGACGTCGGTCGAGCGCGGGAACAAATTTATCGAGAAGGTCGCACGCACAAAGAGATTTGTCGAGAGTGACAGAAATTTGTCGAGACGTTGGTCGAGCACGGGAATAAATCTGTCGAGGCACTTGAGCTCAGGGAGAGATTTGTCGAGCGAGACAGAAATTTGTCGAGACGTCGATCGAGCGCGGAACGGATTCTGTCGAGACGGTCGAGTAAGAGCGGGGAGAAATTTATCGAGCGTTACAGTAATTTGTTGAGATGTCGGTAGAGCGCGGGAACAAATTTGTCGAGAAGGTCGCACGCACAAAGAGATTTGTCGAGAATGACATAAATTTGTTGAGACGTTGGTAGAGTACGGGAAGATATTTGTCGAGACGTCGATCGAGCGCGGAACGGATTCTGTCGAGACGGTCGAGCACAGGAAGAGATTTTCTGAGCCTTACAGAAATTTGTCGAGACGTCGGTCGAGCGCGGGAACAAATTTGTCGAGAAGGTCGCACGCACAAAGAGATTTGTCGAGAGTGACACAAATTTGTCGAGACGTCGGTCAAGCGCGGAAAGGATTCTGTCGAGACGGTCGAGCACAGGAAGAGATTTTCTGAGCCTTACAGAAATTTGTCGAGACGTCGGTCGAGAACGGGAAGAAATCTGTCAAGACGTCGGTCGAGCTGAGGAATAAATTTGTTAAAGCTTTGGTTGAGATGGGAACAAATTTGTCGATCGTGACACAAATTTGTCGAGACGTTGGTAGAGCACGGGAAGAAATTTGTCGAGATGTCAGTCAAGCGCGGGAAGGAATCTGTCGAGACGGTCGAGCGCGGGAAGGAATTTATCGACAGTGACAGAAATTTGTCGAGACGTCGGTCGAGCAGGGGAATAAATCTGTCGAGGCACTTGAGCTCGGGAAGAGATTTGTCGAGCGAGACAGAAATTTGTCGATACGTCGGTCGAGCATGGGAAGAAATCTGTCAAGACATCGGTCGAGCTGAGGAATAAATTTGTTAAAGCTTTGGTTGAGATGGGAACAAATTTGTCGATCGTGACACAAATTTGTCAAGATGTTGGTAGAGCACGGGAAGAAATCTGTCGAGACGTCGATCGAGCGCGGAACGGATTCTGTCGAGACGGTCGAGCACAGGAAGAGATTTTCTGAGCCTTACAGAAATTTCTCGAGACGTCGGTCGAGCACGGGAACAAATCTCTCGAGACGGTCAAGCGCGGGAAGAAATTTGTCGAGAGTGATCGAAATTTGTCCAGACATCGGTCGAGCGCGGGAACAAATCTCTCGAGATGTCGGTCAAGAGCGTGAAGAAATTTGTCGAGAGTGACAGAAATTTGTCGAGATGTCAGTCAAGCGCGGGAAGGAATCTGTCGAGACGGTCGAGCGCGGGAAGGAATTTATCGACAGTGACAGAAATTTGTCGAGACGTCGGTCGAGCAGGGGAATAAATCTGTCGAGGCACTTGAGCTCGGGAAGAGATTTGTCGAGCGAGACAGAAATTTGTCGAGACGTCGGTCGAGCATGGGAAGAAATCTGTCAAGACGTCGGTCGAGCCGAGGAATAAATTTGTTAAAGCTTTGGTTGAGATGGCAACAAATTTGTCGATCGTGACACAAATTTGTCGAGACGTTGGTCGAGCGCAGGAAGAAATTAGCCGACATATCAGTCGAGAGCAGGAAAAAATTCTTCGAGCGTGACAGATATTTGTCGAGATGTCAGCTTAAAGCAGGAAGAAAACTGTTCAGACGGCCGAGCGCGGGAGGAGTTTTATCGAGAGTGACGGGAAGAAATTTGTCGAGACGTCGGTCGAGCACGGGAAGGAATCTGTCGAGAAGTCACTCGAGCGCGGGGAGAAATCTGTTGAGCGTTACAGTAATTTTTTGAGACGTCGGTCGAGCGCGGGAACAAATTTATCGAGAAGGTCGCACGCACAAAGAGATTTGTCGAGAGTGACACAAATTTGTCGAGACGTTGGTCGAGCACGGGAATAAATCTGTCGAGGCACTTGAGCTCAGGGAGAGATTTATCGAGCGAGACAGAAATTTGTCGAGACGTCGATCGAGCGCGGAACGGATTCTGTCGAGACGGTCGAGTAAGAGCGGGGAGAAATTTATCGAGCGTTACAGTAATTTGTTGAGATGTCGGTCGAGCGCAGGAACAAATTTGTCGAGAAGGTCGCACGCACAAAGAGATTTGTCGAGAATGACATAAATTTGTTGAGACGTTGGTAGAGTACGGGAAGATATTTGTCGAGACGTCGATCGAGCGCGGAACGGATTCTGTCGAGACGGTCGAGTAAGAGCGGGGAGAAATTTATCGAGCGTTACAGTAATTTGTTGAGACGTCGGTCGAGCGCAGGAACAAATTTGTCGAGAAGGTCGCACGCACAAAGAGATTTGTCGAGAGTGACATAAATTTGTCGAGACGTTGGTAGAGTACGGGAAGAAATTTGTCGAGACGTCGATTGAGCGCGGAACGGATTCTGTCGAGACGGTCGAGCACAGGAAGAGATTTTCTGAGCCTTACAGAAATTTGTCGAGACGTCGGTCGAGCATGGGAAGAAATTTGTCGAGCGTTACAGAAATTTCTCGAGACGTCTGTCGAGCGCAGGGAGCAATCTGCTGAGACGGTCGAGAGCGGGAACAAATTTGTCGAGAGTGACAGAAGTTTGTCGAGACGTCGGTCGTGCGCAGTTCGAAATTAATCGACAGTGACAGAAATTTGTTGAGACGCCGGTCAAGCACGGGAAGAAATTTGCTGAGAGTGACAGAAATTTGTCGAGACGTCGGTCGAGCTGAGGAATAAATTTGTTAAGGCTTTGGTTTACATGGGAACAAATTTATCGACAGTGACAGAAATTTGTCGAGACGTCGGTCGAGCAGGGGAATAAATCTGTCGAGGCACTTGAGCTCAGGGAGAGATTTGTCGAGCGAGACAGAAATTTGTCGAGATGTCGGTCGAGCACGGGAATAAATCTGTCGAGAAGTCAGTCAAGAGCGGGGAGAAATTTATCGAGCGTTACAGTAATTTGTTGAGATGTCGGTCGAGCGCGGGAACAAATTTGTCGAGAAGGTCGCACGCACAAAGAGATTTGTCGAGAGTGACACAAATTTGTCGAGACGTCGGTCAAGCGCGGAAAGGATTCTGTCGAGACGGTCGAGCACAGGAAGAGATTTTCTGAGCCTTACAGAAATTTGTCGAGACGTCGGTCGAGAACGGGAAGAAATCTGTCAAGCCGTCGGTCGAGCCGAGGAATAAATTTGTTAAAGCTTTGGTTGAGATGGCAACAAATTTGTCGATCGTGACACAAATTTGTCGAGACGTTGGTCGAGCGCAGGAAGAAATTTGCCGACATATCAGTCGAGAGCTTGAAAAAATTCTTCTAGCGTGACAGATATTTGTCGAGATGTCAGCTTAAAGCAGGAAGAAAACTGTTCAGACGGCCGAGCGCGGGAGGAGTTTTATCGAGAGTGACGGGAAGAAATTTGTCGAGACGTCGGTCGAGCACGGGAAGGAATCTGTCGAGAAGTCACTGGAGCGCGGGGAGAAATCTGTTGAGCGTTACAGTAATTTTTTGAGACGTCGGTCGAGCGCGGGAACAAATTTATCGAGAAGGTCGCACGCACAAAGAGATTTGTCGAGAGTGACAGAAATTTGTCGAGACGTTGGTCGAGCACGGGAATAAATCTGTCGAGGCACTTGAGCTCAGGGAGAGATTTGTCGAGCGAGACAGAAATTTGTCGAGACGTCGATCGAGCGCGGAACGGATTCTGTCGAGACGGTCGAGTAAGAGCGGGGAGAAATTTATCGAGCGTTACAGTAATTTGTTGAGATGTCGGTAGAGCGCGGGAACAAATTTGTCGAGAAGGTCGCACGCACAAAGAGATTTGTCGAGAATGACATAAATTTGTTGAGACGTTGGTAGAGTACGGGAAGATATTTGTCGAGACGTCGATCGAGCGCGGAACGGATTCTGTCGAGACGGTCGAGCACAGGAAGAGATTTTCTGAGCCTTACAGAAATTTGTCGAGACGTCGGTCGAGCGCGGGAACAAATTTGTCGAGAAGGTCGCACGCACAAAGAGATTTGTCGAGAGTGACACAAATTTGTCGAGACGTCGGTCAAGCGCGGAAAGGATTCTGTCGAGACGGTCGAGCACAGGAAGAGATTTTCTGAGCCTTACAGAAATTTGTCGAGACGTCGGTCGAGAACGGGAAGAAATCTGTCAAGACGTCGGTCGAGCCGAGGAATAAATTTGTTAAAGCTTTGGTTGAGATGGGAACAAATTTGTCGATCGTGACACAAATTTGTCGAGACGTTGGTAGAGCACGGGAAGAAATTTGTCGAGATGTCAGTCAAGCGCGGGAAGGAATCTGTCGAGACGGTCGAGCGCGGGAAGGAATTTATCGACAGTGACAGAAATTTGTCGAGACGTCGGTCGAGCAGGGGAATAAATCTGTCGAGGCACTTGAGCTCGGGAAGAGATTTGTCGAGCGAGACAGAAATTTGTCGATACGTCGGTCGAGCATGGGAAGAAATCTGTCAAGACATCGGTCGAGCTGAGGAATAAATTTGTTAAAGCTTTGGTTGAGATGGGAACAAATTTGTCGATCGTGACACAAATTTGTCAAGATGTTGGTAGAGCACGGGAAGAAATCTGTCGAGACGTCGATCGAGCGCGGAACGGATTCTGTCGAGACGGTCGAGCACAGGAAGAGATTTTCTGAGCCTTACAGAAATTTCTCGAGACGTCGGTCGAGCACGGGAACAAATCTCTCGAGACGGTCAAGCGCGGGAAGAAATTTGTCGAGAGTGATCGAAATTTGTCCAGACATCGGTCGAGCGCGGGAACAAATCTCTCGAGATGTCGGTCAAGAGCGTGAAGAAATTTGTCGAGAGTGACAGAAATTTGTCGAGATGTCAGTCAAGCGCGGGAAGGAATCTGTCGAGACGGTCGAGCGCGGGAAGGAATTTATCGACAGTGACAGAAATTTGTCGAGACGTCGGTCGAGCAGGGGAATAAATCTGTCGAGGCACTTGAGCTCGGGAAGAGATTTGTCGAGCGAGACAGAAATTTGTCGAGACGTCGGTCGAGCATGGGAAGAAATCTGTCAAGACGTCGGTCGAGCCGAGGAATAAATTTGTTAAAGCTTTGGTTGAGATGGCAACAAATTTGTCGATCGTGACACAAATTTGTCGAGACGTTGGTCGAGCGCAGGAAGAAATTAGCCGACATATCAGTCGAGAGCAGGAAAAAATTCTTCGAGCGTGACAGATATTTGTCGAGATGTCAGCTTAAAGCAGGAAGAAAACTGTTCAGACGGCCGAGCGCGGGAGGAGTTTTATCGAGAGTGACGGGAAGAAATTTGTCGAGACGTCGGTCGAGCACGGGAAGGAATCTGTCGAGAAGTCACTCGAGCGCGGGGAGAAATCTGTTGAGCGTTACAGTAATTTTTTGAGACGTCGGTCGAGCGCGGGAACAAATTTATCGAGAAGGTCGCACGCACAAAGAGATTTGTCGAGAGTGACACAAATTTGTCGAGACGTTGGTCGAGCACGGGAATAAATCTGTCGAGGCACTTGAGCTCAGGGAGAGATTTATCGAGCGAGACAGAAATTTGTCGAGACGTCGATCGAGCGCGGAACGGATTCTGTCGAGACGGTCGAGTAAGAGCGGGGAGAAATTTATCGAGCGTTACAGTAATTTGTTGAGATGTCGGTCGAGCGCAGGAACAAATTTGTCGAGAAGGTCGCACGCACAAAGAGATTTGTCGAGAATGACATAAATTTGTTGAGACGTTGGTAGAGTACGGGAAGATATTTGTCGAGACGTCGATCGAGCGCGGAACGGATTCTGTCGAGACGGTCGAGCACAGGAAGAGATTTTCTGAGCCTTACAGAAATTTGTTGAGACGTCGGTCGAGCATGGGAAGAAATTTGTCGAGCGTTACAGAAATTTCTCGAGACGTCTGTCGAGCGCAGGGAGCAATCTGCTGAGACGGTCGAGAGCGAGAACAAATTTGTCAAGAGTGACAGAAGTTTGTCGAGACGTCGGTCGTGCGCAGTTCGAAATTTATTGACAGTGACAGAAATTTGTTGAGACGCCGGTCAAGCACGGGAAGAAATTTGCTGAGAGTGACAGAAATTTGTCGAGACGTCGGTCGAGCTGAGGAATAAATTTGTTAAGGCTTTGGTTTACATGGGAACAAATTTATCGACAGTGACAGAAATTTGTCGAGACGTCGGTCGAGCAGGGGAATAAATCTGTCGAGGCACTTGAGCTCAGGGAGAGATTTGTCGAGCGAGACAGAAATTTGTCGATACGTCGGTCGAGCATGGGAAGAAATCTGTCAAGACATCGGTCGAGCTGAGGAATAAATTTGTTAAAGCTTTGGTTGAGATGGGAACAAATTTGTCGATCGTGACACAAATTTGTCAAGATGTTGGTAGAGCACGGGAAGAAATCTGTCGAGACGTCGATCGAGCGCGGAACGGATTCTGTCGAGACGGTCGAGCACAGGAAGAGATTTTCTGAGCCTTACAGAAATTTCTCGAGACGTCGGTCGAGCACGGGAACAAATCTCTCGAGACGGTCAAGCGCGGGAAGAAATTTGTCGAGAGTGATCGAAATTTGTCCAGACATCGGTCGAGCGCGGGAACAAATCTCTCGAGATGTCAGTCAAGAGCGTGAAGAAATTTGTCGAGAGTGACAGAAATTTGTCGAGATGTCAGTCAAGCGCGGGAAGGAATCTGTCGAGACGGTCGAGCGCGGGAAGGAATTTATCGACAGTGACAGAAATTTGTCGAGACGTCGGTCGAGCAGGGGAATAAATCTGATGAGGCACTTGAGCTCGGGAAGAGATTTGTCGAGCGAGACAGAAATTTGTCGAGACGTCGGTCGAGCATGGGAAGAAATCTGTCAAGACGTCGGTCGAGCCGAGGAATAAATTTGTTAAAGCTTTGGTTGAGATGGCAACAAATTTGTCGATCGTGACACAAATTTGTCGAGACGTTGGTAGAACGCAGGAAGAAATTTGCCGACATATCAGTCGAGAGCAGGAAAAAATTCTTCGAGCGTGACAGATATTTGTTGAGATGTCAGTCTAAAGCAGGAAGAAAACTGTTCAGACGGCCGAGCGCGGGAGGAGTTTTATCGAGAGTGACGGGAAGAAATTTGTCGAGACGTCGGTCGAGCACGGGAAGGAATCTGTCGAGAAGTCACTCGAGCGCGGGGAGAAATCTGTTGAGCGTTACAGTAATTTTTTGAGACGTCGGTCGAGCGCGGGAACAAATTTATCGAGAAGGTCGCACGCACAAAGAGATTTGTCGAGAGTGACACAAATTTGTCGAGACGTTGGTCGAGCACGGGAATAAATCTGTCGAGGCACTTGAGCTCAGGGAGAGATTTATCGAGCGAGACAGAAATTTGTCGAGACGTCGATCGAGCGCGGAACGGATTCTGTCGAGACGGACGAGTAAGAGCGGGGAGAAATTTATCGAGCGTTACAGTAATTTGTTGAGATGTCGGTAGAGCGCGGGAACAAATTTGTCGAGAAGGTCGCACGCACAAAGAGATTTGTCGAGAATGACATAAATTTGTTGAGACGTTGGTAGAGTACGGGAAGATATTTGTCGAGACGTCGATCGAGCGCGGAACGGATTCTGTCGAGACGGTCGAGCACAGGAAGAGATTTTCTGAGCCTTACAGAAATTTGTCGAGACGTCGGTCGAGCGCGGGAACAAATTTGTCGAGAAGGTCGCACGCACAAAGAGATTTGTCGAGAGTGACACAAATTTGTCGAGACGTCGGTCAAGCGCGGAAAGGATTCTGTCGAGACGGTCGAGCACAGGAAGAGATTTTCTGAGCCTTACAGAAATTTGTCGAGACGTCGGTCGAGAACGGGAAGAAATCTGTCAAGACGTCGGTCGAGCTGAGGAATAAATTTGTTAAAGCTTTGGTTGAGATGGGAACAAATTTGTCGATCGTGACACAAATTTGTCGAGACGTTGGTAGAGCACGGGAAGAAATTTGTCGAGATGTCAGTCAAGCGCGGGAAGGAATCTGTCGAGACGGTCGAGCGCGGGAAGGAATTTATCGACAGTGACAGAAATTTGTCGAGACGTCGGTCGAGCAGGGGAATAAATCTGTCGAGGCACTTGAGCTCGGGAAGAGATTTGTCGAGCGAGACAGAAATTTGTCGATACGTCGGTCGAGCATGGGAAGAAATCTGTCAAGACATCGGTCGAGCTGAGGAATAAATTTGTTAAAGCTTTGGTTGAGATGGGAACAAATTTGTCGATCGTGACACAAATTTGTCAAGATGTTGGTAGAGCACGGGAAGAAATCTGTCGAGACGTCGATCGAGCGCGGAACGGATTCTGTCGAGACGGTCGAGCACAGGAAGAGATTTTCTGAGCCTTACAGAAATTTCTCGAGACGTCGGTCGAGCACGGGAACAAATCTCTCGAGACGGTCAAGCGCGGGAAGAAATTTGTCGAGAGTGATCGAAATTTGTCCAGACATCGGTCGAGCGCGGGAACAAATCTCTCGAGATGTCGGTCAAGAGCGTGAAGAAATTTGTCGAGAGTGACAGAAATTTGTCGAGATGTCAGTCAAGCGCGGGAAGGAATCTGTCGAGACGGTCGAGCGCGGGAAGGAATTTATCGACAGTGACAGAAATTTGTCGAGACGTCGGTCGAGCAGGGGAATAAATCTGTCGAGGCACTTGAGCTCGGGAAGAGATTTGTCGAGCGAGACAGAAATTTGTCGAGACGTCGGTCGAGCATGGGAAGAAATCTGTCAAGACGTCGGTCGAGCCGAGGAATAAATTTGTTAAAGCTTTGGTTGAGATGGCAACAAATTTGTCGATCGTGACACAAATTTGTCGAGACGTTGGTCGAGCGCAGGAAGAAATTAGCCGACATATCAGTCGAGAGCAGGAAAAAATTCTTCGAGCGTGACAGATATTTGTCGAGATGTCAGCTTAAAGCAGGAAGAAAACTGTTCAGACGGCCGAGCGCGGGAGGAGTTTTATCGAGAGTGACGGGAAGAAATTTGTCGAGACGTCGGTCGAGCACGGGAAGGAATCTGTCGAGAAGTCACTCGAGCGCGGGGAGAAATCTGTTGAGCGTTACAGTAATTTTTTGAGACGTCGGTCGAGCGCGGGAACAAATTTATCGAGAAGGTCGCACGCACAAAGAGATTTGTCGAGAGTGACACAAATTTGTCGAGACGTTGGTCGAGCACGGGAATAAATCTGTCGAGGCACTTGAGCTCAGGGAGAGATTTATCGAGCGAGACAGAAATTTGTCGAGACGTCGATCGAGCGCGGAACGGATTCTGTCGAGACGGTCGAGTAAGAGCGGGGAGAAATTTATCGAGCGTTACAGTAATTTGTTGAGATGTCGGTCGAGCGCAGGAACAAATTTGTCGAGAAGGTCGCACGCACAAAGAGATTTGTCGAGAATGACATAAATTTGTTGAGACGTTGGTAGAGTACGGGAAGATATTTGTCGAGACGTCGATCGAGCGCGGAACGGATTCTGTCGAGACGGTCGAGCACAGGAAGAGATTTTCTGAGCCTTACAGAAATTTGTCGAGACGTCGGTCGAGCATGGGAAGAAATTTGTCGAGCGTTACAGAAATTTCTCGAGACGTCTGTCGAGCGCAGGGAGCAATCTGCTGAGACGGTCGAGAGCGAGAACAAATTTGTCAAGAGTGACAGAAGTTTGTCGAGACGTCGGTCGTGCGCAGTTCGAAATTTATTGACAGTGACAGAAATTTGTTGAGACGCCGGTCAAGCACGGGAAGAAATTTGCTGAGAGTGACAGAAATTTGTCGAGACGTCGGTCGAGCTGAGGAATAAATTTGTTAAGGCTTTGGTTTACATGGGAACAAATTTATCGACAGTGACAGAAATTTGTCGAGACGTCGGTCGAGCAGGGGAATAAATCTGTCGAGGCACTTGAGCTCAGGGAGAGATTTGTCGAGCGAGACAGAAATTTGTCGAGATGTCGGTCGAGCACGGGAATAAATCTGTCGAGAAGTCAGTCAAGAGCGGGGAGAAATTTATCGAGCGTTACAGTAATTTGTTGAGACGTCGGTCGAGCGTGGGAACAAATTTGTCGAGAAGGTCGCACGCACAAAGAGATTTGTCGAGAGTGACACAAATTTGTCGAGACGTCGGTCGAGCGCGGAAAGGATTCTGTCGAGACGGTCGAGCACAGGAAGAGATTTTCTGAGCCTTACAGAAATTTGTCGAGACGTCGGTCGAGAACGGGAAGAAATCTGTCAAGACGTCGGTCGAGCCGAGGAATAAATTTGTTAAAGCTTTGGTTGAGATGGGAACAAATTTGTCGATCGTGACACAAATTTGTCGAGACGTTGGTAGAGCACGGGAAGAAATTTGTCGAGACGTCGATCGAGCGCGGAAAGGATTCTGTCGAGACGGTCGAGCACAGGAAGAGATTTTCTGAGCCTTACAGAAATTTGTCGAGACGTCGGTCGAGAACGGGAAGAAATCTGTCAAGACGTCGGTCGAGCCGAGGAATAAATTTGTTAAAGCTTTTGTTGAGATGGGAACAAATTTGTCGATCGTGACACAAATTTGTCGAGACGTTGGTCGAGCCGAGGAAGAAATTTGCCGACATATCAGTCGAGAGCAGGAAAAAATTCTTCGAGCGTGACAGATATTTGTCGAGATGTCAGCTTAAAGCAGGAAGAAAACTGTTCAGACGGCCGAGCGCGGGAGGAGTTTTATCGAGAGTGACGGGAAGAAATTTGTCAAGACGTCGGTCGAGCACGGGAAGGAATCTGTCGAGAAGTCACTCGAGCGCGGGGAGAAATCTGTTGAGCGTTACAGTAATTTTTTGAGACGTCGGTCGAGCGCGGGAACAAATTTATCGAGAAGGTCGCACGCACAAAGAGATTTGTCGAGAGTGACACAAATTTGTCAAGACGTTGGTCGAGCACGGGAATAAATCTGTCGAGGCACTTGAGCTCAGGGAGAGATTTGTCGAGCGAGACAGAAATTTGTCGAGACGTCGATCGAGCGCGGAACGGATTCTGTCGAGACGGTCGAGTAAGAGCGGGGAGAAATTTATCGAGCGTTACGGTAATTTGTTGAGACGTCGGTCGAGCGCGGGAACAAATTTGTCGAGAAGGTCGCACGCACAAAGAGATTTGTCGAGAGTGACAGAAATTTGTCGAGACGTCGGTCGAGCACGGGAACAAATCTCTCGAGACGGTCAAGCGCGGGAAGAAATTTGTCGAGAGTGATCGAAATTTGTCCAGACATCGGTCGAGCGCGGGAACAAATCTCTCGAGATGTCGGTCAAGAGCGTGAAGAAATTTGTCGAGAGTGACAGAAATTTGTCGAGATGTCAGTCAAGCGCGGGAAGGAATCTGTCGAGACGGTCGAGCGCGGGAAGGAATTTATCGACAGTGACAGAAATTTGTCGAGACGTCGGTCGAGCAGGGGAATAAATCTGTCGAGGCACTTGAGCTCGGGAAGAGATTTGTCGAGCGAGACAGAAATTTGTCGAGACGTCGGTCGAGCATGGGAAGAAATCTGTCAAGACGTCGGTCGAGCCGAGGAATAAATTTGTTAAAGCTTTGGTTGAGATGGCAACAAATTTGTCGATCGTGACACAAATTTGTCGAGACGTTGGTCGAGCGCAGGAAGAAATTAGCCGACATATCAGTCGAGAGCAGGAAAAAATTCTTCGAGCGTGACAGATATTTGTCGAGATGTCAGCTTAAAGCAGGAAGAAAACTGTTCAGACGGCCGAGCGCGGGAGGAGTTTTATCGAGAGTGACGGGAAGAAATTTGTCGAGACGTCGGTCGAGCACGGGAAGGAATCTGTCGAGAAGTCACTCGAGCGCGGGGAGAAATCTGTTGAGCGTTACAGTAATTTTTTGAGACGTCGGTCGAGCGCGGGAACAAATTTATCGAGAAGGTCGCACGCACAAAGAGATTTGTCGAGAGTGACACAAATTTGTCGAGACGTTGGTCGAGCACGGGAATAAATCTGTCGAGGCACTTGAGCTCAGGGAGAGATTTATCGAGCGAGACAGAAATTTGTCGAGACGTCGATCGAGCGCGGAACGGATTCTGTCGAGACGGTCGAGTAAGAGCGGGGAGAAATTTATCGAGCGTTACAGTAATTTGTTGAGATGTCGGTAGAGCGCGGGAACAAATTTGTCGAGAAGGTCGCACGCACAAAGAGATTTGTCGAGAATGACATAAATTTGTTGAGACGTTGGTAGAGTACGGGAAGATATTTGTCGAGACGTCGATCGAGCGCGGAACGGATTCTGTCGAGACGGTCGAGCACAGGAAGAGATTTTCTGAGCCTTACAGAAATTTGTCGAGACGTCGGTCGAGCGCGGGAACAAATTTGTCGAGAAGGTCGCACGCACAAAGAGATTTGTCGAGAGTGACACAAATTTGTCGAGACGTCGGTCAAGCGCGGAAAGGATTCTGTCGAGACGGTCGAGCACAGGAAGAGATTTTCTGAGCCTTACAGAAATTTGTCGAGACGTCGGTCGAGAACGGGAAGAAATCTGTCAAGACGTCGGTCGAGCTGAGGAATAAATTTGTTAAAGCTTTGGTTGAGATGGGAACAAATTTGTCGATCGTGACACAAATTTGTCGAGACGTTGGTAGAGCACGGGAAGAAATTTGTCGAGATGTCAGTCAAGCGCGGGAAGGAATCTGTCGAGACGGTCGAGCGCGGGAAGGAATTTATCGACAGTGACAGAAATTTGTCGAGACGTCGGTCGAGCAGGGGAATAAATCTGTCGAGGCACTTGAGCTCGGGAAGAGATTTGTCGAGCGAGACAGAAATTTGTCGATACGTCGGTCGAGCATGGGAAGAAATCTGTCAAGACATCGGTCGAGCTGAGGAATAAATTTGTTAAAGCTTTGGTTGAGATGGGAACAAATTTGTCGATCGTGACACAAATTTGTCAAGATGTTGGTAGAGCACGGGAAGAAATCTGTCGAGACGTCGATCGAGCGCGGAACGGATTCTGTCGAGACGGTCGAGCACAGGAAGAGATTTTCTGAGCCTTACAGAAATTTCTCGAGACGTCGGTCGAGCACGGGAACAAATCTCTCGAGACGGTCAAGCGCGGGAAGAAATTTGTCGAGAGTGATCGAAATTTGTCCAGACATCGGTCGAGCGCGGGAACAAATCTCTCGAGATGTCGGTCAAGAGCGTGAAGAAATTTGTCGAGAGTGACAGAAATTTGTCGAGATGTCAGTCAAGCGCGGGAAGGAATCTGTCGAGACGGTCGAGCGCGGGAAGGAATTTATCGACAGTGACAGAAATTTGTCGAGACGTCGGTCGAGCAGGGGAATAAATCTGTCGAGGCACTTGAGCTCGGGAAGAGATTTGTCGAGCGAGACAGAAATTTGTCGAGACGTCGGTCGAGCATGGGAAGAAATCTGTCAAGACGTCGGTCGAGCCGAGGAATAAATTTGTTAAAGCTTTGGTTGAGATGGCAACAAATTTGTCGATCGTGACACAAATTTGTCGAGACGTTGGTCGAGCGCAGGAAGAAATTAGCCGACATATCAGTCGAGAGCAGGAAAAAATTCTTCGAGCGTGACAGATATTTGTCGAGATGTCAGCTTAAAGCAGGAAGAAAACTGTTCAGACGGCCGAGCGCGGGAGGAGTTTTATCGAGAGTGACGGGAAGAAATTTGTCGAGACGTCGGTCGAGCACGGGAAGGAATCTGTCGAGAAGTCACTCGAGCGCGGGGAGAAATCTGTTGAGCGTTACAGTAATTTTTTGAGACGTCGGTCGAGCGCGGGAACAAATTTATCGAGAAGGTCGCACGCACAAAGAGATTTGTCGAGAGTGACACAAATTTGTCGAGACGTTGGTCGAGCACGGGAATAAATCTGTCGAGGCACTTGAGCTCAGGGAGAGATTTATCGAGCGAGACAGAAATTTGTCGAGACGTCGATCGAGCGCGGAACGGATTCTGTCGAGACGGTCGAGTAAGAGCGGGGAGAAATTTATCGAGCGTTACAGTAATTTGTTGAGATGTCGGTCGAGCGCAGGAACAAATTTGTCGAGAAGGTCGCACGCACAAAGAGATTTGTCGAGAATGACATAAATTTGTTGAGACGTTGGTAGAGTACGGGAAGATATTTGTCGAGACGTCGATCGAGCGCGGAACGGATTCTGTCGAGACGGTCGAGCACAGGAAGAGATTTTCTGAGCCTTACAGAAATTTGTCGAGACGTCGGTCGAGCATGGGAAGAAATTTGTCGAGCGTTACAGAAATTTCTCGAGACGTCTGTCGAGCGCAGGGAGCAATCTGCTGAGACGGTCGAGAGCGAGAACAAATTTGTCAAGAGTGACAGAAGTTTGTCGAGACGTCGGTCGTGCGCAGTTCGAAATTTATTGACAGTGACAGAAATTTGTTGAGACGCCGGTCAAGCACGGGAAGAAATTTGCTGAGAGTGACAGAAATTTGTCGAGACGTCGGTCGAGCTGAGGAATAAATTTGTTAAGGCTTTGGTTTACATGGGAACAAATTTATCGACAGTGACAGAAATTTGTCGAGACGTCGGTCGAGCAGGGGAATAAATCTGTCGAGGCACTTGAGCTCAGGGAGAGATTTGTCGAGCGAGACAGAAATTTGTCGAGATGTCGGTCGAGCACGGGAATAAATCTGTCGAGAAGTCAGTCAAGAGCGGGGAGAAATTTATCGAGCGTTACAGTAATTTGTTGAGACGTCGGTCGAGCGTGGGAACAAATTTGTCGAGAAGGTCGCACGCACAAAGAGATTTGTCGAGAGTGACACAAATTTGTCGAGACGTCGGTCGAGCGCGGAAAGGATTCTGTCGAGACGGTCGAGCACAGGAAGAGATTTTCTGAGCCTTACAGAAATTTGTCGAGACGTCGGTCGAGAACGGGAAGAAATCTGTCAAGACGTCGGTCGAGCTGAGGAATAAATTTGTTAAAGCTTTGGTTGAGATGGGAACAAATTTGTCGATCGTGACACAAATTTGTCGAGACGTTGGTAGAGCACGGGAAGAAATTTGTCGAGACGTCGATCGAGCGCGGAAAGGATTCTGTCGAGACGGTCGAGCACAGGAAGAGATTTTCTGAGCCTTACAGAAATTTGTCGAGACGTCGGTCGAGAACGGGAAGAAATCTGTCAAGACGTCGGTCGAGCCGAGGAATAAATTTGTTAAAGCTTTTGTTGAGATGGGAACAAATTTGTCGATCGTGACACAAATTTGTCGAGACGTTGGTCGAGCCGAGGAAGAAATTTGCCGACATATCAGTCGAGAGCAGGAAAAAATTCTTCGAGCGTGACAGATATTTGTCGAGATGTCAGCTTAAAGCAGGAAGAAAACTGTTCAGACGGCCGAGCGCGGGAGGAGTTTTATCGAGAGTGACGGGAAGAAATTTGTCAAGACGTCGGTCGAGCACGGGAAGGAATCTGTCGAGAAGTCACTCGAGCGCGGGGAGAAATCTGTTGAGCGTTACAGTAATTTTTTGAGACGTCGGTCGAGCGCGGGAACAAATTTATCGAGAAGGTCGCACGCACAAAGAGATTTGTCGAGAGTGACACAAATTTGTCAAGACGTTGGTCGAGCACGGGAATAAATCTGTCGAGGCACTTGAGCTCAGGGAGAGATTTGTCGAGCGAGACAGAAATTTGTCGAGACGTCGATCGAGCGCGGAACGGATTCTGTCGAGACGGTCGAGTAAGAGCGGGGAGAAATTTATCGAGCGTTACGGTAATTTGTTGAGACGTCGGTCGAGCGCGGGAACAAATTTGTCGAGAAGGTCGCACGCACAAAGAGATTTGTCGAGAGTGACAGAAATTTGTCGAGACGTCGGTCGAGCACGGGAACAAATCTCTCGAGACGGTCAAGCGCGGGAAGAAATTTGTCGAGAGTGATCGAAATTTGTCCAGACATCGGTCGAGCGCGGGAACAAATCTCTCGAGATGTCGGTCAAGAGCGTGAAGAAATTTGTCGAGAGTGACAGAAATTTGTCGAGATGTCAGTCAAGCGCGGGAAGGAATCTGTCGAGACGGTCGAGCGCGGGAAGGAATTTATCGACAGTGACAGAAATTTGTCGAGACGTCGGTCGAGCAGGGGAATAAATCTGTCGAGGCACTTGAGCTCGGGAAGAGATTTGTCGAGCGAGACAGAAATTTGTCGAGACGTCGGTCGAGCATGGGAAGAAATCTGTCAAGACGTCGGTCGAGCCGAGGAATAAATTTGTTAAAGCTTTGGTTGAGATGGCAACAAATTTGTCGATCGTGACACAAATTTGTCGAGACGTTGGTCGAGCGCAGGAAGAAATTAGCCGACATATCAGTCGAGAGCAGGAAAAAATTCTTCGAGCGTGACAGATATTTGTCGAGATGTCAGCTTAAAGCAGGAAGAAAACTGTTCAGACGGCCGAGCGCGGGAGGAGTTTTATCGAGAGTGACGGGAAGAAATTTGTCGAGACGTCGGTCGAGCACGGGAAGGAATCTGTCGAGAAGTCACTGGAGCGCGGGGAGAAATCTGTTGAGCGTTACAGTAATTTTTTGAGACGTCGGTCGAGCGCGGGAACAAATTTATCGAGAAGGTCGCACGCACAAAGAGATTTGTCGAGAGTGACACAAATTTGTCGAGACGTTGGTCGAGCACGGGAATAAATCTGTCGAGGCACTTGAGCTCAGGGAGAGATTTATCGAGCGAGACAGAAATTTGTCGAGACGTCGATCGAGCGCGGAACGGATTCTGTCGAGACGGTCGAGTAAGAGCGGGGAGAAATTTATCGAGCGTTACGGTAATTTGTTGAGATGTCGGTCGAGCGCAGGAACAAATTTGTCGAGAAGGTCGCACGCACAAAGAGATTTGTCGAGAATGACATAAATTTGTTGAGACGTTGGTAGAGTACGGGAAGATATTTGTCGAGACGTCGATCGAGCGCGGAACGGATTCTGTCGAGACGGTCGAGCACAGGAAGAGATTTTCTGAGCCTTACAGAAATTTGTCGAGACGTCGGTCGAGCATGGGAAGAAATTTGTCGAGCGTTACAGAAATTTCTCGAGACGTCTGTCGAGCGCAGGGAGCAATCTGCTGAGACGGTCGAGAGCGAGAACAAATTTGTCAAGAGTGACAGAAGTTTGTCGAGACGTCGGTCGTGCGCAGTTCGAAATTTATTGACAGTGACAGAAATTTGTTGAGACGCCGGTCAAGCACGGGAAGAAATTTGCTGAGAGTGACAGAAATTTGTCGAGACGTCGGTCGAGCTGAGGAATAAATTTGTTAAGGCTTTGGTTTACATGGGAACAAATTTATCGACAGTGACAGAAATTTGTCGAGACGTCGGTCGAGCAGGGGAATAAATCTGTCGAGGCACTTGAGCTCAGGGAGAGATTTGTCGAGCGAGACAGAAATTTGTCGAGATGTCGGTCGAGCACGGGAATAAATCTGTCGAGAAGTCAGTCAAGAGCGGGGAGAAATTTATCGAGCGTTACAGTAATTTGTTGAGACGTCGGTCGAGCGTGGGAACAAATTTGTCGAGAAGGTCGCACGCACAAAGAGATTTGTCGAGAGTGACACAAATTTGTCGAGACGTCGGTCGAGCGCGGAAAGGATTCTGTCGAGACGGTCGAGCACAGGAAGAGATTTTCTGAGCCTTACAGAAATTTGTCGAGACGTCGGTCGAGAACGGGAAGAAATCTGTCAAGACGTCGGTCGAGCCGAGGAATAAATTTGTTAAAGCTTTGGTTGAGATGGGAACAAATTTGTCGATCGTGACACAAATTTGTCGAGACGTTGGTAGAGCACGGGAAGAAATTTGTCGAGACGTCGATCGAGCGCGGAAAGGATTCTGTCGAGACGGTCGAGCACAGGAAGAGATTTTCTGAGCCTTACAGAAATTTGTCGAGACGTCGGTCGAGAACGGGAAGAAATCTGTCAAGACGTCGGTCGAGCCGAGGAATAAATTTGTTAAAGCTTTTGTTGAGATGGGAACAAATTTGTCAATCGTGACACAAATTTGTCGAGACGTTGGTCGAGCCGAGGAAGAAATTTGCCGACATATCAGTCGAGAGCAGGAAAAAATTCTTCGAGCGTGACAGATATTTGTCGAGATGTCAGCTTAAAGCAGGAAGAAAACTGTTCAGACGGCCGAGCGCGGGAGGAGTTTTATCGAGAGTGACGGGAAGAAATTTGTCAAGACGTCGGTCGAGCACGGGAAGGAATCTGTCGAGAAGTCACTCGAGCGCGGGGAGAAATCTGTTGAGCGTTACAGTAATTTTTTGAGACGTCGGTCGAGCGCGGGAACAAATTTATCGAGAAGGTCGCACGCACAAAGAGATTTGTCGAGAGTGACACAAATTTGTCGAGACGTTGGTCGAGCACGGGAATAAATCTGTCGAGGCACTTGAGCTCAGGGAGAGATTTGTCGAGCGAGACAGAAATTTGTCGAGACGTCGATCGAGCGCGGAACGGATTCTGTCGAGACGGTCGAGTAAGAGCGGGGAGAAATTTATCGAGCGTTACGGTAATTTGTTGAGACGTCGGTCGAGCGCGGGAACAAATTTGTCGAGAAGGTCGCACGCACAAAGAGATTTGTCGAGAGTGACAGAAATTTGTCGAGACGTCGGTCGAGCAGGGGATTAAATCTGTCGAGGCACTTGAGCTCAGGGAGAGATTTGTCGAGCGAGACAGAAATTTGTCGAGATGTCGGTCGAGCACGGGAATAAATCTGTCGAGAAGTCAGTCAAGAGCGGGGAGAAATTTATCGAGCGTTACAGTAATTTGTTGAGACGTCGGTCGAGCGCGGGAACAAATTTGTCGAGAAGGTCGCACGCACAAAGAGATTTGTCGAGAGTGACACAAATTTGTCGAGACGTCGGTCGAGCGCGGAAAGGATTCTGTCGAGACGGTCGAGCACAGGAAGAGATTTTCTGAGCCTTACAGAAATTTGTCGAGACGTCGGTCGAGAACGGGAAGAAATCTGTCAAGACGTCGGTCGAGCCGAGGAATAAATTTGTTAAAGCTTTGGTTGAGATGGGAACAAATTTGTCGATCGTGACACAAATTTGTCGAGACGTTGGTAGAGCACGGGAAGAAATTTGTCGAGACGTCGATCGAGCGCAGAACGGATTCTGTCTAGACAGTCGAGCACAGGAAGAGATTTTCTGAGCCTTACAGAAATTTCTCGAGACGTCGGTCGAGCACGGGAACAAATCTCTCGAGACGGTCAAGCGCGGGAAGAAATTTGTCGAGAGTGATCGAAATTTGTCCAGACATCGGTCGAGCGCGGGAACAAATCTCTCGAGATGTCGGTCAAGAGCGTGAAGAAATTTGTCGAGAGTGACAGAAATTTGTCGAGATGTCAGTCAAGCGCGGGAAGGAATCTGTCGAGACGGTCGAGCGCGGGAAGGAATTTATCGACAGTGACAGAAATTTGTCGAGACGTCGGTCGAGCAGGGGAATAAATCTGTCGAGGCACTTGAGCTCGGGAAGAGATTTGTCGAGCGAGACAGAAATTTGTCTAGATGTCGGTCGAGCACGGGAATAAATCTGTCGAGAAGTCAGTCAAGAGCGGGGAGAAATTTATCGAGCGTTACAGTAATTTGTTGAGACGTCGGTCGAGCGCGGGAACAAATTTGTCGAGAAGGTCGCACGCACAAAGAGATTTGTCGAGAGTGACATAAATTTGTTGAGACGTTGGTAGAGTACGGGAAGATATTTGTCGAGACGTCGATCGAGCGCGGAACGGATTCTGTCGAGACGGTCGAGCACAGGTAGAGATTTTCTGAGCCTTACAGAAATTTGTCGAGACGTCGGTCGAGCATGGGAAGAAATTTGTCGAGCGTTACAGAAATTTCTCGAGACGTCTGTCGAGCGCAGGGAGCAATCTGCTGAGACGGTCGAGAGCGGGAACAAATTTGTCAAGAGTGACAGAAGTTTGTCGAGACGTCGGTCGTGCGCAGTTCGAAATTTATCGACAGTGACAGAAATTTGTTGAGACGCCGGTCAAGCACGGGAAGAAATTTGCTGAGAGTGACAGAAATTTGTCGAGACGTCGGTCGAGCTGAGGAATAAATTTGTTAAGGCTTTGGTTTACATGGGAACAAATTTATCGACAGTGACAGAAATTTGTCGAGACGTCGGTCGAGCAGGGGAATAAATCTGTCGAGGCACTTGAGCTCAGGGAGAGATTTGTCGAGCGAGACAGAAATTTGTCGAGATGTCGGTCGAGCACGGGAATAAATCTGTCGAGAAGTCAGTCAAGAGCGGGGAGAAATTTATCGAGCGTTACAGTAATTTGTTGAGACGTCGGTCGAGCGCGGGAACAAATTTGTCGAGAAGGTCGCACGCACAAAGAGATTTGTCGAGAGTGACACAAATTTGTCGAGACGTCGGTCGAGCGCGGAAAGGATTCTGTCGAGACGGTCGAGCACAGGAAGAGATTTTCTGAGCCTTACAGAAATTTGTCGAGACGTCGGTCGAGAACGGGAAGAAATCTGTCAAGAGGTCGGTCGAGCCGAGGAATAAATTTGTTAAAGCTTTGGTTGAGATGGGAACAAATTTGTCGATCGTGACACAAATTTGTCGAGACGTTGGTAGAGCACGGGAAGAAATTTGTCGAGACGTCGATCGAGCGCGGAACGGATTCTGTCGAGACGGTCGAGCACAGGAAGAGATTTTCTGAGCCTTACAGAAATTTCTCGAGACGTCGGTCGAGCACGGGAACAAATCTCTCGAGACGGTCAAGCGCGGGAAGAAATTTGTCGAGAGTGATCGAAATTTGTCCAGACATCGGTCGAGCGCGGGAACAAATCTCTCGAGATGTCGGTCAAGAGCGTGAAGAAATTTGTCGAGAGTGACAGAAATTTGTCGAGATGTCAGTCAAGCGCGGGAAGGAATCTGTCGAGACGGTCGAGCGCGGGAAGGAATTTATCGACAGTGACAGAAATTTGTCGAGACGTCGGTCGAGCAGGGGAATAAATCTGTCGAGGCACTTGAGCTCGGGAAGAGATTTGTCGAGCGAGACAGAAATTTGTCGAGATGTCGGTCGAGCACGGGAATAAATCTGTCGAGAAGTCAGTCAAGAGCGGGGAGAAATTTATCGAGCGTTACAGTAATTTGTTGAGACGTCGGTCGAGCGCGGGAACAAATTTGTCGAGAAGGTCGCACGCACAAAGAGATTTGTCGAGAGTGACATAAATTTGTTGAGACGTTGGTAGAGTACGGGAAGATATTTGTCGAGACGTCGATCGAGCGCGGAACGGATTCTGTCGAGACGGTCGAGCACAGGAAGAGATTTTCTGAGCCTTACAGAAATTTGTCGAGACGTCGGTCGAGCATGGGAAGAAATTTGTCGAGCGTTACAGAAATTTCTCGAGACGTCTGTCGAGCGCAGGGAGCAATCTGCTGAGACGGTCGAGAGCGGGAACAAATTTGTCAAGAGTGACAGAAGTTTGTCGAGACGTCGGTCGTGCGCAGTTCGAAATTTATCGACAGTGACAGAAATTTGTTGAGACGCCGGTCAAGCACGGGAAGAAATTTGCTGAGAGTGACAGAAATTTGTCGAGACGTCGGTCGAGCTGAGGAATAAATTTGTTAAGGCTTTGGTTTACATGGGAACAAATTTATCGACAGTGACAGAAATTTGTCGAGACGTCGGTCGAGCAGGGGAATAAATCTGTCGAGGCACTTGAGCTCAGGGAGAGATTTGTCGAGCGAGACAGAAATTTGTCGAGATGTCGGTCGAGCACGGGAATAAATCTGTCGAGAAGTCAGTCAAGAGCGGGGAGAAATTTATCGAGCGTTACAGTAATTTGTTGAGACGTCGGTCGAGCGCGGGAACAAATTTGTCGAGAAGGTCGCACGCACAAAGAGATTTGTCGAGAGTGACACAAATTTGTCGAGACGTCGGTCGAGCGCGGAAAGGATTCTGTCGAGACGGTCGAGCACAGGAAGAGATTTTCTGAGCCTTACAGAAATTTGTCGAGACGTCGGTCGAGAACGGGAAGAAATCTGTCAAGAGGTCGGTCGAGCCGAGGAATAAATTTGTTAAAGCTTTGGTTGAGATGGGAACAAATTTGTCGATCGTGACACAAATTTGTCGAGACGTTGGTAGAGCACGGGAAGAAATTTGTCGAGACGTCGATCGAGCGCGGAACGGATTCTGTCGAGACGGTCGAGCACAGGAAGAGATTTTCTGAGCCTTACAGAAATTTCTCGAGACGTCGGTCGAGCACGGGAACAAATCTCTCGAGACGGTCAAGCGCGGGAAGAAATTTGTCGAGAGTGATCGAAATTTGTCCAGACATCGGTCGAGCGCGGGAACAAATCTCTCGAGATGTCGGTCAAGAGCGTGAAGAAATTTGTCGAGAGTGACAGAAATTTGTCGAGATGTCAGTCAAGCGCGGGAAGGAATCTGTCGAGACGGTCGAGCGCGGGAAGGAATTTATCGACAGTGACAGAAATTTGTCGAGACGTCGGTCGAGCAGGGGAATAAATCTGTCGAGGCACTTGAGCTCGGGAAGAGATTTGTCGAGCGAGACAGAAATTTGTCGAGATGTCGGTCGAGCACGGGAATAAATCTGTCGAGAAGTCAGTCAAGAGCGGGGAGAAATTTATCGAGCGTTACAATAATTTGTTGAGACGTCGGTCGAGCGCGGGAACAAATTTGTCGAGAAGGTCGCACGCACAAAGAGATTTGTCGAGAGTGACATAAATTTGTTGAGACGTTGGTAGAGTACGGGAAGATATTTGTCGAGACGTCGATCGAGCGCGGAACGGATTCTGTCGAGACGGTCGAGCACAGGTAGAGATTTTCTGAGCCTTACAGAAATTTGTCGAGACGTCGGTCGAGCATGGGAAGAAATTTGTCGAGCGTTACAGAAATTTCTCGAGACGTCTGTCGAGCGCAGGGAGCAATCTGCTGAGACGGTCGAGAGCGAGAACAAATTTGTCAAGAGTGACAGAAGTTTGTCGAGACGTCGGTCGTGCGCAGTTCGAAATTTATCGACAGTGACAGAAATTTGTTGAGACGCCGGTCAAGCACGGGAAGAAATTTGCTGAGAGTGACAGAAATTTGTCGAGACGTCGGTCGAGCTGAGGAATAAATTTGTTAAGGCTTTGGTTTACATGGGAACAAATTTATCGACAGTGACAGAAATTTGTCGAGACGTCGGTCGAGCAGGGGAATAAATCTGTCGAGGCACTTGAGCTCAGGGAGAGATTTGTCGAGCGAGACAGAAATTTGTCGAGATGTCGGTCGAGCACGGGAATAAATCTGTCGAGAAGTCAGTCAAGAGCGGGGAGAAATTTATCGAGCGTTACAGTAATTTGTTGAGACGTCGGTCGAGCGCGGGAACAAATTTGTCGAGAAGGTCGCACGCACAAAGAGATTTGTCGAGAGTGACACAAATTTGTCGAGACGTCGGTCGAGCGCGGAAAGGATTCTGTCGAGACGGTCGAGCACAGGAAGAGATTTTCTGAGCCTTACAGAAATTTGTCGAGACGTCGGTCGAGAACGGGAAGAAATCTGTCAAGAGGTCGGTCGAGCCGAGGAATAAATTTGTTAAAGCTTTGGTTGAGATGGGAACAAATTTGTCGATCGTGACACAAATTTGTCGAGACGTTGGTAGAGCACGGGAAGAAATTTGTCGAGACGTCGATCGAGCGCGGAACGGATTCTGTCGAGACGGTCGAGCACAGGAAGAGATTTTCTGAGCCTTACAGAAATTTCTCGAGACGTCGGTCGAGCACGGGAACAAATCTCTCGAGACGGTCAAGCGCGGGAAGAAATTTGTCGAGAGTGATCGAAATTTGTCCAGACATCGGTCGAGCGCGGGAACAAATCTCTCGAGATGTCGGTCAAGAGCGTGAAGAAATTTGTCGAGAGTGACAGAAATTTGTCGAGATGTCAGTCAAGCGCGGGAAGGAATCTGTCGAGACGGTCGAGCGCGGGAAGGAATTTATCGACAGTGACAGAAATTTGTCGAGACGTCGGTCGAGCAGGGGAATAAATCTGTCGAGGCACTTGAGCTCGGGAAGAGATTTGTCGAGCGAGACAGAAATTTGTCGAGATGTCGGTCGAGCACGGGAATAAATCTGTCGAGAAGTCAGTCAAGAGCGGGGAGAAATTTATCGAGCGTTACAGTAATTTGTTGAGACGTCGGTCGAGCGCGGGAACAAATTTGTCGAGAAGGTCGCACGCACAAAGAGATTTGTCGAGAGTGACACAAATTTGTCGAGACGTCGGTCAAGCGCGGAAAGGATTCTGTCGAGACGGTCGAGCACAGGAAGAGATTTTCTGAGCCTTACAGAAATTTGTCGAGACGTCGGTCGAGCAGGGGAATAAATCTGTCGAGGCACTTGAGCTCGGGAAGAGATTTGTCGAGCGAGACAGAAATTTGTCGAGACGTCGGTCGAGCATGGGAAGAAATCTGTCAAGACATCGGTCGAGCTGAGGAATAAATTTGTTAAAGCTTTGGTTGAGATGGGAACAAATTTGTCGATCGTGACACAAATTTGTCGAGATGTTGGTAGAGCACGGGAAGAAATCTGTCGAGACGTCGATCGAGCGCGGAACGGATTCTGTCGAGACGGTCGAGTAAGAGCGGGGAAAAATTTATCGAACGTTACAGTAATTTGTTGAGATGTCGGTCGAGCGCGGGAACAAATTTGTCGAGAAGGTCGCACGCACAAAGAGATTTGTCGAGAGTGACAGAAATTTGTCGAGACGTCGGTCGAGCAGGGGAATAAATCTGTCGAGGCACTTGAGCTCAGGGAGAGATTTGTCAAGCGAGACAGAAATTTGTCGAGATGTCGGTCGAGCACGGGAATAAATCTGTCGAGGCACTTGAGCTCAGGGAGAGATTTGTCGAGCGAGACAGAAATTTGTCGAGACGTCGATCGAGCGCGGAACGGATTCTGTCGAGACGGTCGAGTAAGAGCGGGGAGAAATTTATCGAGCGTTACGGTAATTTGTTGAGACGTCGGTCGAGCGCGGGAACAAATTTGTCGAGAAGGTCGCACGCACAAAGAGATTTGTCGAGAGTGACAGAAATTTGTCGAGACGTCGGTCGAGCAGGGGATTAAATCTGTCGAGGCACTTGAGCTCAGGGAGAGATTTGTCGAGCGAGACAGAAATTTGTCGAGATGTCGGTCGAGCACGGGAATAAATCTGTCGAGAAGTCAGTCAAGAGCGGGGAGAAATTTATCGAGCGTTACAGTAATTTGTTGAGACGTCGGTCGAGCGCGGGAACAAATTTGTCGAGAAGGTCGCACGCACAAAGAGATTTGTCGAGAGTGACACAAATTTGTCGAGACGTCGGTCGAGCGCGGAAAGGATTCTGTCGAGACGGTCGAGCACAGGAAGAGATTTTCTGAGCCTTACAGAAATTTGTCGAGACGTCGGTCGAGAACGGGAAGAAATCTGTCAAGACGTCGGTCGAGCCGAGGAATAAATTTGTTAAAGCTTTGGTTGAGATGGGAACAAATTTGTCGATCGTGACACAAATTTGTCGAGACGTTGGTAGAGCACGGGAAGAAATTTGTCGAGACGTCGATCGAGCGCGGAACGGATTCTGTCGAGACGGTCGAGCACAGGAAGAGATTTTCTGAGCCTTACAGAAATTTCTCGAGACGTCGGTCGAGCACGGGAACAAATCTCTCGAGACGGTCAAGCGCGGGAAGAAATTTGTCGAGAGTGATCGAAATTTGTCCAGACATCGGTCGAGCGCGGGAACAAATCTCTCGAGATGTTGGTCAAGAGCGTGAAGAAATTTGTCGAGAGTGACAGAAATTTGTCGAGATGTCAGTCAAGCGCGGGAAGGAATCTGTCGAGACGGTCGAGCGCGGGAAGGAATTTATCGACAGTGACAGAAATTTGTCGAGACGTCGGTCGAGCAGGGGAATAAATCTGTCGAGGCACTTGAGCTCGGGAAGAGATTTGTCGAGCGAGACAGAAATTTGTCGAGATGTCGGTTGAGCACGGGAATAAATCTGTCGAGAAGTCAGTCAAGAGCGGGGAGAAATTTATCGAGCGTTACAGTAATTTGTTGAGACGTCGGTCGAGCGCGGGAACAAATTTGTCGAGAAGGTCGCACGCACAAAGAGATTTGTCGAGAGTGACATAAATTTGTTGAGACGTTGGTAGAGTACGGGAAGATATTTGTCGAGACGTCGATCGAGCGCGGAACGGATTCTGTCGAGACGGTCGAGCACAGGTAGAGATTTTCTGAGCCTTACAGAAATCTGTCGAGACGTCGGTCGAGCATGGGAAGAAATTTGTCGAGCGTTACAGAAATTTCTCGAGACGTCTGTCGAGCGCAGGGAGCAATCTGCTGAGACGGTCGAGAGCGGGAACAAATTTGTCAAGAGTGACAGAAGTTTGTCGAGACGTCGGTCGTGCGCAGTTCGAAATTTATCGACAGTGACAGAAATTTGTTGAGACGCCGGTCAAGCACGGGAAGAAATTTGCTGAGAGTGACAGAAATTTGTCGAGACGTCGGTCGAGCTGAGGAATAAATTTGTTAAGGCTTTGGTTTACATGGGAACAAATTTATCGACAGTGACAGAAATTTGTCGAGACGTCGGTCGAGCAGGGGAATAAATCTGTCGAGGCACTTGAGCTCAGGGAGAGATTTGTCGAGCGAGACAGAAATTTGTCGAGATGTCGGTCGAGCACGGGAATAAATCTGTCGAGAAGTCAGTCAAGAGCGGGGAGAAATTTATCGAGCGTTACAGTAATTTGTTGAGACGTCGGTCGAGCGCGGGAACAAATTTGTCGAGAAGGTCGCACGCACAAAGAGATTTGTCGAGAGTGACACAAATTTGTCGAGACGTCGGTCGAGCGCGGAAAGGATTCTGTCGAGACGGTCGAGCACAGGAAGAGATTTTCTGAGCCTTACAGAAATTTGTCGAGACGTCGGTCGAGAACGGGAAGAAATCTGTCAAGAGGTCGGTCGAGCCGAGGAATAAATTTGTTAAAGCTTTGGTTGAGATGGGAACAAATTTGTCGATCGTGACACAAATTTGTCGAGACGTTGGTAGAGCACGGGAAGAAATTTGTCGAGACGTCGATCGAGCGCGGAACGGATTCTGTCGAGACGGTCGAGCACAGGAAGAGATTTTCTGAGCCTTACAGAAATTTCTCGAGACGTCGGTCGAGCACGGGAACAAATCTCTCGAGACGGTCAAGCGCGGGAAGAAATTTGTCGAGAGTGATCGAAATTTGTCCAGACATCGGTCGAGCGCGGGAACAAATCTCTCGAGATGTTGGTCAAGAGCGTGAAGAAATTTGTCGAGAGTGACAGAAATTTGTCGAGATGTCAGTCAAGCGCGGGAAGGAATCTGTCGAGACGGTCGAGCGCGGGAAGGAATTTATCGACAGTGACAGAAATTTGTCGAGACGTCGGTCGAGCAGGGGAATAAATCTGTCGAGGCACTTGAGCTCGGGAAGAGATTTGTCGAGCGAGACAGAAATTTGTCGAGATGTCGGTTGAGCACGGGAATAAATCTGTCGAGAAGTCAGTCAAGAGCGGGGAGAAATTTATCGAGCGTTACAGTAATTTGTTGAGACGTCGGTCGAGCGCGGGAACAAATTTGTCGAGAAGGTCGCACGCACAAAGAGATTTGTCGAGAGTGACATAAATTTGTTGAGACGTTGGTAGAGTACGGGAAGATATTTGTCGAGACGTCGATCGAGCGCGGAACGGATTCTGTCGAGACGGTCGAGCACAGGTAGAGATTTTCTGAGCCTTACAGAAATCTGTCGAGACGTCGGTCGAGCATGGGAAGAAATTTGTCGAGCGTTACAGAAATTTCTCGAGACGTCTGTCGAGCGCAGGGAGCAATCTGCTGAGACGGTCGAGAGCGGGAACAAATTTGTCAAGAGTGACAGAAGTTTGTCGAGACGTCGGTCGTGCGCAGTTCGAAATTTATCGACAGTGACAGAAATTTGTTGAGACGCCGGTCAAGCACGGGAAGAAATTTGCTGAGAGTGACAGAAATTTGTCGAGACGTCGGTCGAGCTGAGGAATAAATTTGTTAAGGCTTTGGTTTACATGGGAACAAATTTATCGACAGTGACAGAAATTTGTCGAGACGTCGGTCGAGCAGGGGAATAAATCTGTCGAGGCACTTGAGCTCAGGGAGAGATTTGTCGAGCGAGACAGAAATTTGTCGAGATGTCGGTCGAGCACGGGAATAAATCTGTCGAGAAGTCAGTCAAGAGCGGGGAGAAATTTATCGAGCGTTACAGTAATTTGTTGAGACGTCGGTCGAGCGCGGGAACAAATTTGTCGAGAAGGTCGCACGCACAAAGAGATTTGTCGAGAGTGACACAAATTTGTCGAGACGTCGGTCGAGCGCGGAAAGGATTCTGTCGAGACGGTCGAGCACAGGAAGAGATTTTCTGAGCCTTACAGAAATTTGTCGAGACGTCGGTCGAGAACGGGAAGAAATCTGTCAAGAGGTCGGTCGAGCCGAGGAATAAATTTGTTAAAGCTTTGGTTGAGATGGGAACAAATTTGTCGATCGTGACACAAATTTGTCGAGACGTTGGTAGAGCACGGGAAGAAATTTGTCGAGACGTCGATCGAGCGCGGAACGGATTCTGTCGAGACGGTCGAGCACAGGAAGAGATTTTCTGAGCCTTACAGAAATTTCTCGAGACGTCGGTCGAGCACGGGAACAAATCTCTCGAGACGGTCAAGCGCGGGAAGAAATTTGTCGAGAGTGATCGAAATTTGTCCAGACATCGGTCGAGCGCGGGAACAAATCTCTCGAGATGTCGGTCAAGAGCGTGAAGAAATTTGTCGAGAGTGACAGAAATTTGTCGAGATGTCAGTCAAGCGCGGGAAGGAATATGTCGAGACGGTCGAGCGCGGGAAGGAATTTATCGACAGTGACAGAAATTTGTCGAGACGTCGGTCGAGCAGGGGAATAAATCTGTCGAGGCACTTGAGCTCGGGAAGAGATTTGTCGAGCGAGACAGAAATTTGTCGAGACGTCGGTCGAGCATGGGAAGAAATCTGTCAAGACATCGGTCGAGCTGAGGAATAAATTTGTTAAAGCTTTGGTTGAGATGGGAACAAATTTGTCGATCGTGACACAAATTTGTCGAGATGTTGGTAGAGCACGGGAAGAAATCTGTCGAGACGTCGATCGAGCGCGGAACGGATTCTGTCGAGACGGTAGAGTAAGAGCGGGGAAAAATTTATCGAACGTTACAGTAATTTGTTGAGACGTCGGTCGAGCGCGGGAACAAATTTGTCGAGAAGGTCGCACGCACAAAGAGATTTGTCGAGAGTGACAGAAATTTGTCGAGACGTCGGTCGAGCAGGGGAATAAATCTGTCGAGGCACTTGAGCTCAGGGAGAGATTTGTCAAGCGAGACAGAAATTTGTCGAGATGTCGGTCGAGCACGGGAATAAATCTGTCGAGAAGTCAGTCAAGAGCGGGGAGAAATTTATCGAGCGTTACAGTAATTTGTTGAGACGTCGGTCGAGCGCGGGAACAAATTTGTCGAGAAGGTCGCACGCACAAAGAGATTTGTCGAGAGTGACACAAATTTGTCGAGACGTCGGTCGAGCGCGGAAAGGATTCTGTCGAGACGGTCGAGCACAGGAAGAGATTTTCTGAGCCTTACAGAAATTTGTCGAGACGTCGGTCGAGAACGGGAAGAAATCTGTCAAGAGGTCGGTCGAGCCGAGGAATAAATTTGTTAAAGCTTTGGTTGAGATGGGAACAAATTTGTCGATCGTGACACAAATTTGTCGAGACGTTGGTAGAGCACGGGAAGAAATTTGTCGAGACGTCGATCGAGCGCGGAACGGATTCTGTCGAGACGGTCGAGCACAGGAAGAGATTTTCTGAGCCTTACAGAAATTTCTCGAGACGTCGGTCGAGCACGGGAACAAATCTCTCGAGACGGTCAAGCGCGGGAAGAAATTTGTCGAGAGTGATCGAAATTTGTCCAGACATCGGTCGAGCGCGGGAACAAATCTCTCGAGATGTCGGTCAAGAGCGTGAAGAAATTTGTCGAGAGTGACAGAAATTTGTCGAGATGTCAGTCAAGCGCGGGAAGGAATCTGTCGAGACGGTCGAGCGCGGGAAGGAATTTATCGACAGTGACAGAAATTTGTCGAGACGTCGGTCGAGCAGGGGAATAAATCTGTCGAGGCACTTGAGCTCGGGAAGAGATTTGTCGAGCGAGACAGAAATTTGTCGAGACGTCGGTCGAGCATGGGAAGAAATCTGTCAAGACATCGGTCGAGCTGAGGAATAAATTTGTTAAAGCTTTGGTTGAGATGGGAACAAATTTGTCGATCGTGACACAAATTTGTCGAGATGTTGGTAGAGCACGGGAAGAAATCTGTCGAGACGTCGATCGAGCGCGGAACGGATTCTGTCGAGACGGTAGAGTAAGAGCGGGGAAAAATTTATCGAACGTTACAGTAATTTGTTGAGACGTCGGTCGAGCGCGGGAACAAATTTGTCGAGAAGGTCGCACGCACAAAGAGATTTGTCGAGAGTGACAGAAATTTGTCGAGACGTCGGTCGAGCAGGGGAATAAATCTGTCGAGGCACTTGAGCTCAGGGAGAGATTTGTCAAGCGAGACAGAAATTTGTCGAGATGTCGGTCGAGCACGGGAATAAATCTGTCGAGAAGTCAGTCAAGAGCGGGGAGAAATTTATCGAGCGTTACAGTAATTTGTTGAGACGTCGGTCGAGCGCGGGAACAAATTTGTCGAGAAGGTCGCACGCACAAAGAGATTTGTCGAGAGTGACACAAATTTGTCGAGACGTCGGTCGAGCGCGGAAAGGATTCTGTCGAGACGGTCGAGCACAGGAAGAGATTTTCTGAGCCTTACAGAAATTTGTCGAGACGTCGGTCGAGAACGGGAAGAAATCTGTCAAGACGTCGGTCGAGCCGAGGAATAAATTTGTTAAAGCTTTGGTTGAGATGGGAACAAATTTGTCGATCGTGACACAAATTTGTCGAGACGTTGGTAGAGCACGGGAAGAAATTTGTCGAGACGTCGATCGAGCGCGGAAAGGATTCTGTCGATACGGTCGAGCACAGGAAGAGATTTTCTGAGCCTTACAGAAATTTGTCGAGACGTCGGTCGAGAACGGGAAGAAATCTGTCAAGACGTCGGTCGAGCCGAGGAATAAATTTGTTAAAGCTTTTGTTGAGATGGGAACAAATTTGTCGATCGTGACACAAATTTGTCGAGACGTTGGTCGAGCGCAGGAAGAAATTTGCCGACATATCAGTCGAGAGCTTGAAAAAATTCTTCTAGCGTGACAGATATTTGTCGAGATGTCAGCTTAAAGCAGGAAAAAAACTGTTCAGACGGCCGAGCGCGGGAGGAGTTTTATCGAGAGTGACGGGAAGAAATTTGTCAAGACGTCGGTCGAGCACGGGAAGGAATCTGTCGAGAAGTCACTGGAGCGCGGGGAGAAATCTGTTGAGCGTTACAGTAATTTTTTGAGACGTCGGTCGAGCGCGGGAACAAATTTATCGAGAAGGTCGCACGCACAAAGAGATTTGTCGAGAGTGACACAAATTTGTCGAGACGTCAGTCGAGCAGGGGAATAAATCTGTCGAGGCACTTGAGCTCAGGGAGAGATTTGTCAAGCGAGACAGAAATTTGTCGAGATGTCGGTCGAGCACGGGAATAAATCTGTCGAGAAGTCAGTCAAGATCGGGGAGAAATTTATCGAGCGTTACAGTAATTTGTTGAGACGTCGGTCGAGCGCGGGAACAAATTTGTCGAGAAGGTCGCACGCACAAAGAGATTTGTCGAGAGTGACACAAATTTGTCGAGACGTCGGTCGAGCGCGGAAAGGATTCTGTCGAGACGGTCGAGCACAGGAAGAGATTTTCTGAGCCTTACAGAAATTTGTCGAGACGTCGGTCGAGAACGGGAAGAAATCTGTCAAGACGTCGGTCGAGCCGAGGAATAAATTTGTTAAAGCTTTTGTTGAGATGGGAACAAATTTGTCGATCGTGACACAAATTTGTCGAGACGTTGGTCGAGCGCAGGAAGAAATTTGCCGACATATCAGTCGAGAGCTTGAAAAAATTCTTCTAGCGTGACAGATATTTGTCGAGATGTCAGCTTAAAGCAGGAAGAAAACTGTTCAGACGGCCGAGCGCGGGAGGAGTTTTATCGAGAGTGACGGGAAGAAATTTGTCAAGACGTCGGTCGAGCACGGGAAGGAATCTGTCGAGAAGTCACTGGAGCGCGGGGAGAAATCTGTTGAGCGTTACAGTAATTTTTTGAGACGTCGGTCGAGCGCTGGAACAAATTTATCGAGAAGGTCGCACGCACAAAGAGATTTGTCGAGAGTGACACAAATTTGTCGAGACGTCAGTCGAGCAGGGGAATAAATCTGTCGAGGCACTTGAGCTCAGGGAGAGATTTGTCAAGCGAGACAGAAATTTGTCGAGATGTCGGTCGAGCACGGGAATAAATCTGTCGAGAAGTCAGTCAAGAGCGGGGAGAAATTTATCGAGCGTTACAGTAATTTGTTGAGACGTCGGTCGAGCGCGGGAACAAATTTGTCGAGAAGGTCGCACGCACAAAGAGATTTGTCGAGAGTGACACAAATTTGTCGAGACGTCGGTCGAGCGCGGAAAGGATTCTGTCGAGACGGTCGAGCACAGGAAGAGATTTTCTGAGCCTTACAGAAATTTGTCGAGACGTCGGTCGAGAACGGGAAGAAATCTGTCAAGACGTCGGTCGAGCCGAGGAATAAATTTGTTAAAGCTTTGGTTGAGATGGGAACAAATTTGTCGATCGTGACACAAATTTGTCGAGACGTTGGTAGAGCACGGGAAGAAATTTGTCGAGATGTCAGTCAAGCGCGGGAAGGAATCTGTCGAGACGGTCGAGCGCGGGAAGGAATTTATCGACAGTGACAGAAATTTGTCGAGACGTCGGTCGAGCAGGGGAATAAATCTGTCGAGGCACTTGAGCTCGGGAAGAGATTTGTCGAGCGAGACAGAAATTTGTCGAGACGTCGGTCGAGCATGGGAAGAAATCTGTCAAGACGTCCGTCGAGCCGAGGAATAAATATGTTAAAGCTTTGGTTGAGATGGGAACAAATTTGTCGATCGTGACACAAATTTGTCGAGACGTTGGTCGAGCGCAGGAAGAAATTTGCCGACATATCAGTCGAGAGCAGGAAAAAATTCTTCGAGCGTGACAGATATTTGTCGAGATGTCAGCTTAAAGCAGGAAGAAAACTGTTCAGACGGCCGAGCGCGGGAGGAGTTTTATCGAGAGTGACGGGAAGAAATTTGTCGAGACGTCGGTCGAGCACGGGAAGGAATCTGTCGAGAAGTCACTCGAGCGCGGGGAGAAATCTGTTGAGCGTTACAGTAATTTTTTGAGACGTCGGTCGAGCGCGGGAACAAATTTATCGAGAAGGTCGCACGCACAAAGAGATTTGTCGAGAGTGACACAAATTTGTCGAGACGTTGGTCGAGCACGGGAATAAATCTGTCGAGGCACTTGAGCTCAGGGAGAGATTTATCGAGCGAGACAGAAATTTGTCGAGACGTCGATCGAGCGCGGAACGGATTCTGTCGAGACGGTCGAGTAAGAGCAGGGAGAAATTTATCGAGCGTTACAGTAATTTGTTGAGATGTCGGTCGAGCGCGGGAACAAATTTGTCGAGAAGGTCGCACGCACAAAGAGATTTGTTGAGAATGACATAAATTTGTTGAGACGTTGGTAGAGTACGGGAAGATATTTGTCGAGACGTCGATCTAGCGCGGAACGGATTCTGTCGAGACGGTCGAGCACAGGAAGAGATTTTCTGAGCCTTACAGAAATTTCTCGAGACGTCGGTCGAGCACGGGAACAAATCTCTCGAGACGGTCAAGCGCGGGAAGAAATTTGTCGAGAGTGATCGAAATTTGTCCAGACATCGGTCGAGCGCGGGAACAAATCTCTCGAGATGTCGGTCAAGAGCGTGAAGAAATTTGTCGAGAGTGACAGAAATTTGTCGAGATGTCAGTCAAGCGCGGGAAGGAATCTGTCGAGACGGTCGAGCGCGGGAAGGAATTTATCGACAGTGACAGAAATTTGTCGAGACGTCGGTCGAGCAGGGGAATAAATCTGTCGAGGCACTTGAGCTCGGGAAGAGATTTGTCGAGCGAGATAGAAATTTGTCGAGACGTCGGTCGAGCATGGGAAGAAATCTGTCAAGACGTCGGTCGAGCCGAGGAATAAATTTGTTAAAGCTTTGGTTGAGATGGCAACAAATTTGTCGATCGTGACACAAATTTGTCGAGATGTTGGTAGAGCACGGGAAGAAATCTGTCGAGACGTCGATCGAGCGCGGAACGGATTCTGTCGAGACGGTCGAGCACAGGAAGAGATTTTCTGAGCCTTACAGAAATTTCTCGAGACGTCGGTCTAGCTTGGGAAGGAATCTGTCGAGAGTCACAGAATTTTTTCGAGACGTGGGTCGAGCGCGAGAAAGAATCTGTCAAGAGTGACAGAAATTTGTCGAGACGTCGGTCGAGCAGGGGAATAAATCTGTCGAGGCACTTGAGCTCGGGAAGAGATTTGTCGAGCGAGACAGAAATTTGTCGAGACGTCGGTCGAGCATGGGAAGAAATCTGTCAAGACGTCGGTCGAGCCGAGGAATAAATTTGTTAAAGCTTTGGTTGAGATGGCAACAAATTTGTCGATCGTGACACAAATTTGTCGAGACGTTGGTAGAGCACGGGAAGAAATTTGCCGACATATCAGTCGAGAGCAGGAAAAAATTCTTCGAGCGTGACAGATATTTATCGAGATGTCAGCTTAAAGCAGGAAGAAAACTGTTCAGACGGCCGAGCGCGGGAGGAGTTTTATCGAGAGTGACGGGAAGAAATTTGTCGAGACGTCGGTCGAGCACGGGAAGGAATCTGTCGAGAAGTCACTGGAGCGCGGGGAGAAATCTGTTGAGCGTTACAGTAATTTGTTGAGATGTCGGTCGAGCGCGGGAACAAATTTGTCGAGAAGGTCGCACGCACAAAGAGATTTGTCGAGAGTGACACAAATTTGTCGAGACGTTGGTCGAGCACGGGAATAAATCTGTCGAGGCACTTGAGCTCAGGGAGAGATTTGTCGAGCGAGACAGAAATTTGTCGAGACGTCGATCGAGCGCGGAACGGATTCTGTCGAGACGGTCGAGTAAGAGCAGGGAGAAATTTATCGAGCGTTACAGTAATTTGTTGAGATGTCGGTCGAGCGCGGGAACAAATTTGTCGAGAAGGTCGCACGCACAAAGAGATTTGTTGAGAATGACATAAATTTGTTGAGACGTTGGTAGAGTACGGGAAGATATTTGTCGAGACGTCGATCGAGCGCGGAACGGATTCTGTCGAGACGGTCGAGCACAGGAAGAGATTTTCTGAGCCTTACAGAAATTTCTCGAGACGTCGGTCGAGCACGGGAACAAATCTCTCGAGACGGTCAAGCGCGGGAAGAAATTTGTCGAGAGTGATCGAAATTTGTCCAGACATCGGTCGAGCGTGGGAACAAATCTCTCGAGATGTCGGTCAAGAGCGTGAAGAAATTTGTCGAGAGTGACAGAAATTTGTCGAGATGTCAGTCAAGCGCGGGAAGGAATCTGTCGAGACGGTCGAGCGCGGGAAGGAATTTATCGACAGTGACAGAAATTTGTCGAGACGTCGGTCGAGCAGGGGAATAAATCTGTCGAGGCACTTGAGCTCAGGGAGAGATTTGTCGAGCGAGACAGAAATTTGTCGAGATGTCGGTTGAGCACGGGAATAAATCTGTCGAGAAGTCAGTCAAGAGCGGGGAGAAATTTATCGAGCGTTACAGTAATTTGTTGAGACGTCGGTCGAGCGCGGGAACAAATTTGTCGAGAAGGTCGCACGCACAAAGAGATTTGTCGAGAGTGACAGAAATTTGTCGAGACGTCGGTCGAGCAGGGGATTAAATCTGTCGAGGCACTTGAGCTCAGGGAGAGATTTGTCGAGCCAGACAGAAATTTGTCGAGATGTCGGTTGAGCACGGGAATAAATCTGTCGAGAAGTCAGTCAAGAGCGGGGAGAAATTTATCGAGCGTTACAGTAATTTGTTGAGACGTCGGTCGAGCGCGGGAACAAATTTGTCGAGAAGGTCGCACGCACAAAGAGATTTGTCGAGAGTGACATAAATTTGTCGAGACGTTTGTAGAGTACGGGAAGAAATTTGTCGAGACGTCGATTGAGCGCGGAACGGATTCTGTCGAGACGGTCGAGCACAGGAAGAGATTTTCTGAGCCTTACAGAAATTTGTCGAGACGTCGGTCGAGCATGGGAAGAAATTTGTCGAGCGTTACAGAAATTTCTCGAGACGTCTGTCGAGCGCAGGGAGCAATCTGCTGAGACGGTCGAGAGCGGGAACAAATTTGTCGAGAGTGACAGAAGTTTGTCGAGACGTCGGTCGTGCGCAGTTCGAAATTAATCGACAGTGACAGAAATTTGTTGAGACGCCGGTCAAGCACGGGAAGAAATTTGCTGAGAGTGACAGAAATTTGTCGAGACGTCGGTCGAGCTGAGGAATAAATTTGTTAAGGCTTTGGTTTACATGGGAACAAATTTATCGACAGTGACAGAAATTTGTCGAGACGTCGGTCGAGCAGGGGAATAAATCTGTCGAGGCACTTGAGCTCAGGGAGAGATTTGTCGAGCGAGACAGAAATTTGTCGAGATGTCGGTCGAGCACGGGAATAAATCTGTCGAGAAGTCAGTCAAGAGCGGGGAGAAATTTATCGAGCGTTACAGTAATTTGTTGAGACGTCGGTCGAGCGCGGGAACAAATTTGTCGAGAGTGATCGAAATTTGTCCAGACATCGGTCGAGCGCGGGAACAAATCTCTCGAGATGTCGGTCAAGAGCGTGAAGAAATTTGTCGAGAGTGACAGAAATTTGTCGAGATGTCAGTCAAGCGCGGGAAGGAATCTGTCGAGACGGTCGAGCGCGGGAAGGAATTTATCGACAGTGACAGAAATTTGTCGAGACGTCGGTCGAGCAGGGGAATAAATCTGTCGAGGCACTTGAGCTTGGGAAGAGATTTGTCGAGCGAGACAGAAATTTGTCGAGACGTCGGTCGAGCATGGGAAGAAATCTGTCAAGACGTCGGTCGAGCCGAGGAATAAATTTGTTAAAGCTTTGGTTGAGATGGCAACAAATTTGTCGATCGTGACACAAATTTGTCGAGACGTTGGTAGAGCACGGGAAGAAATTTTCCGACATATCAGTCGAGAGCAGGAAAAAATTCTTCGAGCGTGACAGATATTTGTCGAGATGTCAGCTTAAAGCAGGAAGAAAACTGTTCAGACGGCCGAGCGCGGGAGGAGTTTTATCGAGAGTGACGGGAAGAAATTTGTCGAGACGTCGGTCGAGCACGGGAAGGAATCTGTCGAGAAGTCACTGGAGCGCGGGGAGAAATCTGTTGAGCGTTACAGTAATTTTTTGAGACGTCGGTCGAGCGCGGGAACAAATTTATCGAGAAGGTCGAGCACAAAGAGATTTGTCGAGAGTGACACAAATTTGTCGAGACGTTGGTCGAGCACGGGAATAAATCTGTCGAGGCACTTGAGCTCAGGGAGAGATTTGTCGAGCGAGACAGAAATTTGTCGAGACGTCGATCGAGCGCGGAACGGATTCTGTCGAGACGGTCGAGCACAGGAAGAGATTTTCTGAGCCTTACAGAAATTTGTCGAGACGTCGGTCGAGAACGGGAAGAAATCTGTCAAGACGTCGGTCGAGCTGAGGAATAAATTTGTTAAAGCTTTGGTTGAGATGGGAACAAATTTGTCGATCGTGACACAAATTTGTCGAGACGTTGGTAGAGCACGGGAAGAAATTTGTCGAGATGTCAGTCAAGCGCGGGAAGGAATCTGTCGAGACGGTCGAGCGCGGGAAGGAATTTATCGACAGTGACAGAAATTTGTCGAGACGTCGGTCGAGCAGGGGAATAAATCTGTCGAGGCACTTGAGCTCGGGAAGAGATTTGTCGAGCGAGACAGAAATTTGTCGAGACGTCGGTCGAGCATGGGAAGAAATCTGTCAAGACGTCCGTCGAGCCGAGGAATAAATTTGTTAAAGCTTTGGTTGAGATAGAAACAAATTTGTCGATCGTGACACAAATTTGTCGAGACGTTGGTCGAGCGCAGGAAGAAATTTGCCGACATATCAGTCGAGAGCAGGAAAAAATTCTTCGAGCGTGACAGATATTTGTCGAGATGTCAGTCTAAAGCAGGAAGAAAACTGTTCAGACGGCCGAGCGCGGGACGAGTTTTATCGGGAGTGACGGGAAGAAATTTGTCGAGACGTCGGTCGAGCACGGGAAGGAATCTGTCGAGAAGTCACTCGAGCGCGGGGAGAAATCTGTTGAGCGTTACAGTAATTTTTTGAGACGTCGGTCGAGCGCGGGAACAAATTTATCGAGAAGGTCGCACGCACAAAGAGATTTGTCGAGAGTGACACAAATTTGTCGAGACGTTGGTCGAGCAGGGGATTAAATCTGTCGAGGCACTTGAGCTCAGGGAGAGATTTATAGAGCGAGACAGAAATTTGTCGAGACGTCGATCGAGCGCGGAACGGATTCTGTCGAGACGGTCGAGTAAGAGCGGGGAGAAATTTATCGAGCGTTACAGTAATTTGTTGAGATGTCGGTCGAGCGCGGGAACAAATTTGTCGAGAAGGTCGCACGCACAAAGAGATTTGTTGAGAATGACATAAATTTGTTGAGACGTTGGTAGAGTACGGGAAGATATTTGTCGAGACGTCGATCGAGCGCGGAACGGATTCTGTCGAGACGGTCGAGTAAGAGCGGGGAGAAATTTATCGAGCGTTACAGTAATTTGTTGAGATGTCGGTCGAGCGCGGGAACAAATTTGTCGAGAAGGTCGCACGCACAAAGAGATTTGTTGAGAATGACATAAATTTGTTGAGACGTTGGTAGAGTACGGGAAGATATTTGTCGAGACGTCGATCGAGCGCGGAACGGATTCTGTCGAGACGGTCGAGCACAGGAAGAGATTTTCTGAGCCTTACAGAAATTTGTCGAGACGTCGGTCGAGCATGGGAAGAAATTTGTCGAGCGTTACAGAAATTTCTCGAGACGTCTGTCGAGCGCAGGGAGCAATCTGCTGAGACGGTCGAGAGTGAGAACAAATTTGTCAAGAGTGACAGAAGTTTGTCGAGACGTCGGTCGTGCGCAGTTCGAAATTTATCGACAGTGACAGAAATTTGTTGAGACGCCGGTCAAGCACGGGAAGAAATTTGCTGAGAGTGACAGAAATTTGTCGAGACGTCGGTCGAGCTGAGGAATAAATTTGTTAAGGCTTTGGTTTACATGGGAACAAATTTATCGACAGTGACAGAAATTTGTCGAGACGTCGGTCGAGCAGGGGAATAAATCTGTCGAGGCACTTGAGCTCAGGGAGAGATTTGTCGAGCGAGACAGAAATTTGTCGAGATGTCGGTCGAGCACGGGAATAAATCTGTCGAGAAGTCAGTCAAGAGCGGGGAGAAATTTATCGAGCGTTACAGTAATTTGTTGAGACGTCGGTCGAGCGTGGGAACAAATTTGTCGAGAAGGTCGCACGCACAAAGAGATTTGTCGAGAGTGACACAAATTTGTCGAGACGTCGGTCGAGCGCGGAAAGGATTCTGTCGAGACGGTCGAGCACAGGAAGAGATTTTCTGAGCCTTACAGAAATTTGTCGAGACGTCGGTCGAGAACGGGAAGAAATCTGTCAAGACGTCGGTCGAGCCGAGGAATAAATTTGTTAAAGCTTTGGTTGAGATGGGAACAAATTTGTCGATCGTGACACAAATTTGTCGAGATGTTGGTAGAGCACGGGAAGAAATTTGTCGAGACGTCGATCGAGCGCGGAAAGGATTCTGTCGAGACGGTCGAGCACAGGAAGAGATTTTCTGAGCCTTACAGAAATTTGTCGAGACGTCGGTCGAGAACGGGAAGAAATCTGTCAAGACGTCGGTCGAGCCGAGGAATAAATTTGTTAAAGCTTTGGTTGAGATGGGAACAAATTTGTCGATCGTGACACAAATTTGTCGAGACTTTGGTCGAGCCGAGGAAGAAATTTGCCGACATATCAGTCGAGAGCAGGAAAAAATTCTTCGAGCGTGACAGATATTTGTCGAGATGTCAGCTTAAAGCAGGAAGAAAACTGTTCAGACGGCCGAGCGCGGGAGGAGTTTTATCGAGAGTGACGGGAAGAAATTTGTCGAGACGTCGGTCGAGCACGGGAAGGAATCTGTCGAGAAGTCACTCGAGCGCGGGGAGAAATCTGTTGAGCGTTACAGTAATTTTTTGAGACGTCGGTCGAGCGCGGGAACAAATTTATCGAGAAGGTCGCACGCACAAAGAGATTTGTCGAGAGTGACACAAATTTGTCGAGACGTTGGTCGAGCACGGGAATAAATCTGTCGAGGCACTTCAGCTCAGGGAGAGATTTGTCGAGCGAGACAGAAATTTGTCGAGACGTCGATCGAGCGCGGAACGGATTCTGTCGAGACGGTCGAGTAAGAGCGGGGAGAAATTTATCGAGCGTTACAGTAATTTGTTGAGACGTCGGTCGAGCGCGGGAACAAATTTGTCGAGAAGGTCGCACGCACAAAGAGATTTGTCGAGAGTGACAGAAATTTGTCGAGACGTCGGTCGAGCACGGGAATAAATCTGTCGAGAAGTCAGTCAAGAGCGGAGAGAAATTTATCGAGCGTTATAGTAATTTGTTGAGACGTCGGTTGAGCACGGGAACAAATTTGTCGAGAAGGTCGCACGCACAAAGAGATTTGTCGAGAGTGACATAAATTTGTTGAGACGTTGGTAGAGTACGGGAAGATATTTGTCGAGACGTCGATCGAGCGCGGAACGGATTCTGTCGAGATGGTCGAGCAGAGGAAGAGATTTTCTGAGCCTTACAGAAATTTGTCGAGACGTCGGTCGAGCATGGGAAGAAATTTGTCGAGCGTTACAGAAATTTCTCGAGACGTCTGTCGAGCGCAGGGAGCAATCTGCTGAGACGGTCGAGAGCGGGAACAAATTTGTCAAGAGTGACAGAAGTTTGTCGAGACGTCGGTCGTGCGCAGTTCGAAATTAATCGACAGTGACAGAAATTTGTTGAGACGCCGGTCAAGCACGGGAAGAAATTTGCTGAGAGTGACAGAAATTTGTCGAGACGTCGGTCGAGCTGAGGAATAAATTTGTTAAGGCTTTGGTTTACATGGGAACAAATTTATCGACAGTGACAGAAATTTGTCGAGACGTCGGTCGAGCAGGGGAATAAATCTGTCGAGGCACTTGAGCTCAGGGAGAGATTTGTCGAGCGAGACAGAAATTTGTCGAGATGTCGGTCGAGCACGGGAATAAATCTGTCGAGAAGTCAGTCAAGAGCGGGGAGAAATTTATCGAGCGTTACAGTAATTTGTTGAGACGTCGGTCGAGCGCGGGAACAAATTTGTCGAGAAGGTCGCACGCACAAAGAGATTTGTCGAGAGTGACACAAATTTGTCGAGACGTCGGTCGAGCGCGGAAAGGATTCTGTCGAGACGGTCGAGCACAGGAAGAGATTTTCTGAGCCTTACAGAAATTTGTCGAGACGTCGGTCGAGAACGGGAAGAAATCTGTCAAGAGGTCGGTCGAGCCGAGGAATAAATTTGTTAAAGCTTTGGTTGAGATGGGAACAAATTTGTCGATCGTGACACAAATTTGTCGAGACGTTGGTAGAGCACGGGAAGAAATTTGTCGAGACGTCGATCGAGCGCGGAACGGATTCTGTCGAGACGGTCGAGCACAGGAAGAGATTTTCTGAGCCTTACAGAAATTTCTCGAGACGTCGGTCGAGCACGGGAACAAATCTCTCGAGACGGTCAAGCGCGGGAAGAAATTTGTCGAGAGTGATCGAAATTTGTCCAGACATCGGTCGAGCGCGGGAACAAATCTCTCGAGATGTCGGTCAAGAGCGTGAAGAAATTTGTCGAGAGTGACAGAAATTTGTCGAGATGTCAGTCAAGCGCGGGAAGGAATCTGTCGAGACGGTCGAGCGCGGGAAGGAATTTATCGACAGTGACAGAAATTTGTCGAGACGTCGGTCGAGCAGGGGAATAAATCTGTCGAGGCACTTGAGCTCGGGAAGAGATTTGTCGAGCGAGACAGAAATTTGTCGAGATGTCGGTCGAGCACGGGAATAAATCTGTCGAGAAGTCAGTCAAGAGCGGGGAGAAATTTATCGAGCGTTACAGTAATTTGTTGAGACGTCGGTCGAGCGCGGGAACAAATTTGTCGAGAAGGTCGCACGCACAAAGAGATTTGTCGAGAGTGACATAAATTTGTTGAGACGTTGGTAGAGTACGGGAAGATATTTGTCGAGACGTCGATCGAGCGCGGAACGGATTCTGTCGAGACGGTCGAGCACAGGTAGAGATTTTCTGAGCCTTACAGAAATTTGTCGAGACGTCGGTCGAGCATGGGAAGAAATTTGTCGAGCGTTACAGAAATTTCTCGAGACGTCTGTCGAGCGCAGGGAGCAATCTGCTGAGACGGTCGAGAGCGGGAACAAATTTGTCAAGAGTGACAGAAGTTTGTCGAGACGTCGGTCGTGCGCAGTTCGAAATTTATCGACAGTGACAGAAATTTTTTGAGACGCCGGTCAAGCACGGGAAGAAATTTGCTGAGAGTGACAGAAATTTGTCGAGACGTCGGTCGAGCTGAGGAATAAATTTGTTAAGGCTTTGGTTTACATGGGAACAAATTTATCGACAGTGACAGAAATTTGTCGAGACGTCGGTCGAGCAGGGGAATAAATCTGTCGAGGCACTTGAGCTCAGGGAGAGATTTGTCGAGCGAGACAGAAATTTGTCGAGATGTCGGTCGAGCACGGGAATAAATCTGTCGAGAAGTCAGTCAAGAGCGGGGAGAAATTTATCGAGCGTTACAGTAATTTGTTGAGACGTCGGTCGAGCGCGGGAACAAATTTGTCGAGAAGGTCGCACGCACAAAGAGATTTGTCGAGAGTGACACAAATTTGTCGAGACGTCGGTCGAGCGCGGAAAGGATTCTGTCGAGACGGTCGAGCACAGGAAGAGATTTTCTGAGCCTTACAGAAATTTGTCGAGACGTCGGTCGAGAACGGGAAGAAATCTGTCAAGACGTCGGTCGAGCTGAGGAATAAATTTGTTAAAGCTTTGGTTGAGATGGGAACAAATTTGTCGATCGTGACACAAATTTGTCGAGACGTTGGTAGAGCACGGGAAGAAATTTGTCGAGACGTCGATCGAGCGCGGAAAGGATTCTGTCGATACGGTCGAGCACAGGAAGAGATTTTCTGAGCCTTACAGAAATTTGTCGAGACGTCGGTCGAGAACGGGAAGAAATCTGTCAAGACGTCGGTCGAGCCGAGGAATAAATTTGTTAAAGCTTTGGTTGAGATGGGAACAAATTTGTCGATCGTGACACAAATTTGTCGAGACGTTGGTCGAGCGCAGGAAGAAATTTGCCGACATATCAGTCGAGAGCTTGAAAAAATTCTTCTAGCGTGACAGATATTTGTCGAGATGTCAGCTTAAAGCAGGAAGAAAACTGTTCAGACGGCCGAGCGCGGGAGGAGTTTTATCGAGAGTGACGGGAAGAAATTTGTCAAGACGTCGGTCGAGCACGGGAAGGAATCTGTCGAGAAGTCACTGGAGCGCGGGGAGAAATCTGTTGAGCGTTACAGTAATTTTTTGAGACGTCGGTCGAGCGCGAGAACAAATTTATCGAGAAGGTCGCACGCACAAAGAGATTTGTCGAGAGTGACACAAATTTGTCGAGACGTCAGTCGAGCAGGGGAATAAATCTGTCGAGGCACTTGAGCTCAGGGAGAGATTTGTCAAGCGAGACAGAAATTTGTCGAGATGTCGGTCGAGCACGGGAATAAATCTGTCGAGAAGTCAGTCAAGAGCGGGGAGAAATTTATCGAGCGTTACAGTAATTTGTTGAGACGTCGGTCGAGCGCGGGAACAAATTTGTCGAGAAGGTCGCACGCACAAAGAGATTTGTCGAGAGTGACACAAATTTGTCGAGACGTCGGTCGAGCGCGGAAAGGATTCTGTCGAGACGGTCGAGCACAGGAAGAGATTTTCTGAGCCTTACAGAAATTTGTCGAGACGTCGGTCGAGAACGGGAAGAAATCTGTCAAGACGTCGGTCGAGCCGAGGAATAAATTTGTTAAAGCTTTGGTTGAGATGGGAACAAATTTGTCGATCGTGACACAAATTTGTCGAGACTTTGGTCGAGCCGAGGAAGAAATTTGCCGACATATCAGTCGAGAGCAGGAAAAAATTCTTCGAGCGTGACAGATATTTGTCGAGATGTCAGCTTAAAGCAGGAAGAAAACTGTTCAGACGGCCGAGCGCGGGAGGAGTTTTATCGAGAGTGACGGGAAGAAATTTGTCAAGACGTCGGTCGAGCACGGGAAGGAATCTGTCGAGAATTCACTCGAGCGCGGGGAGAAATCTGTTGAGCGTTACAGTAATTTTTTGAGACGTCGGTCGAGCGCGGGAACAAATTTATCGAGAAGGTCGCACGCACAAAGAGATTTGTCGAGAGTGACACAAATTTGTCGAGACGTTGGTCGAGCACGGGAATAAATCTGTCGAGGCACTTCAGCTCAGGGAGAGATTTGTCGAGCGAGACAGAAATTTGTCGAGACGTCGATCGAGCGCGGAACGGATTCTGTCGAGACGGTCGAGTAAGAGCGGGGAGAAATTTATCGAGCGTTACAGTAATTTGTTGAGACGTCGGTCGAGCGCGGGAACAAATTTGTCGAGAAGGTCGCACGCACAAAGAGATTTGTCGAGAGTGACAGAAATTTGTCGAGACGTCGGTCGAGCACGGGAATAAATCTGTCGAGAAGTCAGTCAAGAGCGGAGAGAAATTTATCGAGCGTTATAGTAATTTGTTGAGACGTCGGTTGAGCACGGGAACAAATTTGTCGAGAAGGTCGCACGCACAAAGAGATTTGTCGAGAGTGACATAAATTTGTTGAGACGTTGGTAGAGTACGGGAAGATATTTGTCGAGACGTCGATCGAGCGCGGAACGGATTCTGTCGAGATGGTCGAGCACAGGAAGAGATTTTCTGAGCCTTACAGAAATTTGTCGAGACGTCGGTCGAGCATGGGAAGAAATTTGTCGAGCGTTACAGAAATTTCTCGAGACGTCTGTCGAGCGCAGGGAGCAATCTGCTGAGACGGTCGAGAGCGGGAACAAATTTGTCAAGAGTTACAGAAGTTTGTCGAGACGTCGGTCGTGCGCAGTTCGAAATTAATCGACAGTGACAGAAATTTGTTGAGACGCCGGTCAAGCACGGGAAGAAATTTGCTGAGAGTGACAGAAATTTGTCGAGACGTCGGTCGAGCTGAGGAATAAATTTGTTAAGGCTTTGGTTTACATGGGAACAAATTTATCGACAGTGACAGAAATTTGTCGAGACGTCGGTCGAGCAGGGGAATAAATCTGTCGAGGCACTTGAGCTCAGGGAGAGATTTGTCGAGCGAGACAGAAATTTGTCGAGATGTCGGTCGAGCACGGGAATAAATCTGTCGAGAAGTCAGTCAAGAGCGGGGAGAAATTTATCGAGCGTTACAGTAATTTGTTGAGACGTCGGTCGAGCGCGGGAACAAATTTGTCGAGAAGGTCGCACGCACAAAGAGATTTGTCGAGAGTGACACAAATTTGTCGAGACGTCGGTCGAGCGCGGAAAGGATTCTGTCGAGACGGTCGAGCACAGGAAGAGATTTTCTGAGCCTTACAGAAATTTGTCGAGACGTCGGTCGAGAACGGGAAGAAATCTGTCAAGACGTCGGTCGAGCTGAGGAATAAATTTGTTAAAGCTTTGGTTGAGATGGGAACAAATTTGTCGATCGTGACACAAATTTGTCGAGACGTTGGTAGAGCACGGGAAGAAATTTGTCGAGACGTCGATCGAGCGCGGAACGGATTCTGTCGAGACGGTCGAGCACAGGAAGAGATTTTCTGAGCCTTACAGAAATTTGTCGAGACGTCGGTCGAGAACGGGAAGAAATCTGTCAAGACGTCGGTCGAGCCGAGGAATAAATTTGTTAAAGCTTTGGTTGAGATGGGAACAAATTTGTCGATCGTGACACAAATTTGTTGAGACGTTGGTCGAGCGCAGGAAGAAATTTGCCGACATATCAGTCGAGAGCAGGAAAAAATTCTTCTAGCGTGACAGATATTTGTCGAGATGTCAGCTTAAAGCAGGAAGAAAACTGTTCAGACGGCCGAGCGCGGGAGGAGTTTTATCGAGAGTGACGGGAAGAAATTTGTCGAGACGTCGGTCGAGCACGGGAAGGAATCTGTCGAGAAGTCACTGGAGCGCGGGGAGAAATCTGTTGAGCGTTACAGTAATTTTTTGAGACGTCGGTCGAGCGCGGGAACAAATTTATCGAGAAGGTCGCACGCACAAAGAGATTTGTCGAGAGTGACACAAATTTGTCGAGACGTTGGTCGAGCACGGGAATAAATCTGTCGAGGCACTTGAGCTCAGGGAGAGATTTGTCGAGCGAGACAGAAATTTGTCGAGACGTCGATCGAGCGCGGAACGGATTCTGTCGAGACGGTCGAGTAAGAGCGGGGAGAAATTTATCGAGCGTTACAGTAATTTGTTGAGACGTCGGTCGAGCGCGGGAACAAATTTGTCGAGAAGGTCGCACGCACAAAGAGATTTGTCGAGAGTGACAGAAATTTGTCGAGACGTCGGTCGAGCACGGGAATAAATCTGTCGAGAAGTCAGTCAAGAGCGGAGAGAAATTTATCGAGCGTTACAGTAATTTGTTGAGACGTCGGTTGAGCACGGGAACAAATTTGTCGAGAAGGTCGCACGCACAAAGAGATTTGTCGAGAGTGACATAAATTTGTTGAGACGTTGGTAGAGTACGGGAAGATATTTGTCGAGACGTCGATCGAGCGCGGAACGGATTCTGTCGAGATGGTCGAGCAGAGAAAGAGATTTTCTGAGCCTTACAGAAATTTGTCGAGACGTCGGTCGAGCGCAGGGAGCAATCTGCTGAGACGGTCGAGAGCGGGAACAAATTTGTCAAGAGTGACAGAAGTTTGTCGAGACGTCGGTCGTGCGCAGTTCGAAATTTATCGACAGTGACAGAAATTTTTTGAGACGCCGGTCAAGCACGGGAAGAAATTTGCTGAGAGTGACAGAAATTTGTCGAGACGTCGGTCGAGCTGAGGAATAAATTTGTTAAGGCTTTGGTTTACATGGGAACAAATTTATCGACAGTGACAAAAATTTGTCGAGACGTCGGTCGAGCACGGGAATAAATCTGTCGAGGCACTTGAGCTCAGGGAGAGATTTGTCGAGCGAGACAGAAATTTGTCGAGATGTCGGTCGAGCACGGGAATAAATCTGTCGAGAAGTCAGTCAAGAGCGGGGAGAAATTTATCGAACGTTACAGTAATTTGTTGAGACGTCGGTCGAGCGCGGGAACAAATTTGTCGAGAAGGTCGCACGCACAAAGAGATTTGTCGAGAGTGACACAAATTTGTCGAGACGTCGGTCGAGCGCGGAAAGGATTCTGTCGAGACGGTCGAGCACAGGAAGAGATTTTCTGAGCCTTACAGAAATTTGTCGAGACGTCGGTCGAGAACGGGAAGAAATCTGTCAAGACGTCGGTCGAGCTGAGGAATAAATTTGTTAAAGCTTTGGTTGAGATGGGAACAAATTTGTCGATCGTGACACAAATTTGTCGAGACGTTGGTAGAGCACGGGAAGAAATTTGTCGAGACGTCGATCGAGCGCGGAAAGGATTCTGTCGATACGGTCGAGCACAGGAAGAGATTTTCTGAGCCTTACAGAAATTTGTCGAGACGTCGGTCGAGAACGGGAAGAAATCTGTCAAGACGTCGGTCGAGCCGAGGAATAAATTTGTTAAAGCTTTGGTTGAGATGGGAACAAATTTGTCGATCGTGACACAAATTTGTCGAGACGTTGGTCGAGCGCAGGAAGAAATTTGCCGACATATCAGTCGAGAGCTTGAAAAAATTCTTCTAGCGTGACAGATATTTGTCGAGATGTCAGCTTAAAGCAGGAAGAAAACTGTTCAGACGGCCGAGCGCGGGAGGAGTTTTATCGAGAGTGACGGGAAGAAATTTGTCAAGACGTCGGTCGAGCACGGGAAGGAATCTGTCGAGAAGTCACTGGAGCGCGGGGAGAAATCTGTTGAGCGTTACAGTAATTTTTTGAGACGTCGGTCGAGCGCGGGAACAAATTTATCGAGAAGGTCGCACGCACAAAGAGATTTGTCGAGAGTGACACAAATTTGTCGAGACGTCAGTCGAGCAGGGGAATAAATCTGTCGAGGCACTTGAGCTCAGGGAGAGATTTGTCAAGCGAGACAGAAATTTGTCGAGATGTCGGTCGAGCACGGGAATAAATCTGTCGAGAAGTCAGTCAAGAGCGGGGAGAAATTTATCGAGCGTTACAGTAATTTGTTGAGACGTCGGTCGAGCGCGGGAACAAATTTGTCGAGAAGGTCGCACGCACAAAGAGATTTGTCGAGAGTGACACAAATTTGTCGAGACGTCGGTCGAGCGCGGAAAGGATTCTGTCGAGACGGTCGAGCACAGGAAGAGATTTTCTGAGCCTTACAGAAATTTGTCGAGACGTCGGTCGAGAACGGGAAGAAATCTGTCAAGACGTCGGTCGAGCCGAGGAATAAATTTGTTAAAGCTTTGGTTGAGATGGGAACAAATTTGTCGATCGTGACACAAATTTGTCGAGACTTTGGTCGAGCCGAGGAAGAAATTTGCCGACATATCAGTCGAGAGCAGGAAAAAATTCTTCGAGCGTGACAGATATTTGTCGAGATGTCAGCTTAAAGCAGGAAGAAAACTGTTCAGACGGCCGAGCGCGGGAGGAGTTTTATCGAGAGTGACGGGAAGAAATTTGTCAAGACGTCGGTCGAGCACGGGAAGGAATCTGTCGAGAATTCACTCGAGCGCGGGGAGAAATCTGTTGAGCGTTACAGTAATTTTTTGAGACGTCGGTCGAGCGCGGGAACAAATTTATCGAGAAGGTCGCACGCACAAAGAGATTTGTCGAGAGTGACACAAATTTGTCGAGACGTTGGTCGAGCACGGGAATAAATCTGTCGAGGCACTTCAGCTCAGGGAGAGATTTGTCGAGCGAGACAGAAATTTGTCGAGACGTCGATCGAGCGCGGAACGGATTCTGTCGAGACGGTCGAGTAAGAGCGGGGAGAAATTTATCGAGCGTTACAGTAATTTGTTGAGACGTCGGTCGAGCGCGGGAACAAATTTGTCGAGAAGGTCGCACGCACAAAGAGATTTGTCGAGAGTGACAGAAATTTGTCGAGACGTCGGTCGAGCACGGGAATAAATCTGTCGAGAAGTCAGTCAAGAGCGGAGAGAAATTTATCGAGCGTTATAGTAATTTGTTGAGACGTCGGTTGAGCACGGGAACAAATTTGTCGAGAAGGTCGCACGCACAAAGAGATTTGTCGAGAGTGACATAAATTTGTTGAGACGTTGGTAGAGTACGGGAAGATATTTGTCGAGACGTCGATCGAGCGCGGAACGGATTCTGTCGAGATGGTCGAGCACAGGAAGAGATTTTCTGAGCCTTACAGAAATTTGTCGAGACGTCGGTCGAGCATGGGAAGAAATTTGTCGAGCGTTACAGAAATTTCTCGAGACGTCTGTCGAGCGCAGGGAGCAATCTGCTGAGACGGTCGAGAGCGGGAACAAATTTGTCAAGAGTGACAGAAGTTTGTCGAGACGTCGGTCGTGCGCAGTTCGAAATTTATCGACAGTGACAGAAATTTGTTGAGACGCCGGTCAAGCACGGGAAGAAATTTGCTGAGAGTGACAGAAATTTGTCGAGACGTCGGTCGAGCTGAGGAATAAATTTGTTAAGGCTTTGGTTTACATGGGAACAAATTTATCGACAGTGACAGAAATTTGTCGAGACGTCGGTCGAGCAGGGGAATAAATCTGTCGAGGCACTTGAGCTCAGGGAGAGATTTGTCGAGCGAGACAGAAATTTGTCGAGATGTCGGTCGAGCACGGGAATAAATCTGTCGAGAAGTCAGTCAAGAGCGGGGAGAAATTTATCGAGCGTTACAGTAATTTGTTGAGACGTCGGTCGAGCGCGGGAACAAATTTGTCGAGAAGGTCGCACGCACAAAGAGATTTGTCGAGAGTGACACAAATTTGTCGAGACGTCGGTCGAGCGCGGAAAGGATTCTGTCGAGACGGTCGAGCACAGAAAGAGATTTTCTGAGCCTTACAGAAATTTGTCGAGACGTCGGTCGAGAACGGGAAGAAATCTGTCAAGACGTCGGTCGAGCTGAGGAATAAATTTGTTAAAGCTTTGGTTGAGATGGGAACAAATTTGTCGATCGTGACACAAATTTGTCGAGACGTTGGTAGAGCACGGGAAGAAATTTGTCGAGACGTCGATCGAGCGCGGAACGGATTCTGTCGAGACGGTCGAGCACAGGAAGAGATTTTCTGAGCCTTACAGAAATTTGTCGAGACGTCGGTCGAGAACGGGAAGAAATCTGTCAAGACGTCGGTCGAGCCGAGGAATAAATTTGTTAAAGCTTTGGTTGAGATGGGAACAAATTTGTCGATCGTGACACAAATTTGTTGAGACGTTGGTCGAGCGCAGGAAGAAATTTGCCGACATATCAGTCGAGAGCAGGAATAAATTCTTATAGCGTGACAGATATTTGTCGAGATGTCAGCTTAAAGCAGGAAGAAAACTGTTCAGACGGCCGAGCGCGGGAGGAGTTTTATCTAGAGTGACGGGAAGAAATTTGTCAAGACGTCGGTCGAGCACGGGAAGGAATCTGTCGAGAAGTCACTGGAGCGCGGGGAGAAATCTGTTGAGCGTTACAGTAATTTTTTGAGACGTCGGTCGAGCGCGGGAACAAATTTATCGAGAAGGTCGCACGCACAAAGAGATTTGTCGAGAGTGACACAAATTTGTCGAGACGTTGGTCGAGCACGGGAATAAATCTGTCGAGGCACTTGAGCTCAGGGAGAGATTTGTCGAGCGAGACAGAAATTTGTCGAGACGTCGATCGAGCGCGGAACGGATTCTGTCGAGACGGTCGAGTAAGAGCGGGGAGAAATTTATCGAGCGTTACAGTAATTTGTTGAGACGTCGGTCGAGCGCGGGAACAAATTTGTCGAGAAGGTCGCACGCACAAAGAGATTTGTCGAGAGTGACAGAAATTTGTCGAGACGTCGGTCGAGCACGGGAATAAATCTGTCGAGAAGTCAGTCAAGAGCGGAGAGAAATTTATCGAGCGTTACAGTAATTTGTTGAGACGTCGGTCGAGCGCGGGAACAAATTTGTCGAGAAGGTCGCACGCACAAAGAGATTTGTCGAGAGTGACAGAAATTTGTCGAGACGTCGGTCGAGCACGGGAATAAATCTGTCGAGAAGTCAGTCAAGAGCGGAGAGAAATTTATCGAGCGTTACAGTAATTTGTTGAGACGTCGGTTGAGCACGGGAACAAATTTGTCGAGAAGGTCGCACGCACAAAGAGATTTGTCGAGAGTGACATAAATTTGTTGAGACGTTGGTAGAGTACGGGAAGATATTTGTCGAGACGTCGATCGAGCGCGGAACGGATTCTGTCGAGATGGTCGAGCAGAGGAAGAGATTTTCTGAGCCTTACAGAAATTTGTCGAGACGTCGGTCGAGCGCAGGGAGCAATCTGCTGAGACGGTCGAGAGCGGGAACAAATTTGTCAAGAGTGACAGAAGTTTGTCGAGACGTCGGTCGTGCGCAGTTCGAAATTTATCGACAGTGACAGAAATTTTTTGAGACGCCGGTCAAGCACGGGAAGAAATTTGCTGAGAGTGACAGAAATTTGTCGAGACGTCGGTCGAGCTGAGGAATAAATTTGTTAAGGCTTTGGTTTACATGGGAACAAATTTATCGACAGTGACAAAAATTTGTCGAGACGTCGGTCGAGCACGGGAATAAATCTGTCGAGGCACTTGAGCTCAGGGAGAGATTTGTCGAGCGAGACAGAAATTTGTCGAGATGTCGGTCGAGCACGGGAATAAATCTGTCGAGAAGTCAGTCAAGAGCGGGGAGAAATTTATCGAGCGTTACAGTAATTTGTTGAGACGTCGGTCGAGCGCGGGAACAAATTTGTCGAGAAGGTCGCACGCACAAAGAGATTTGTCGAGAGTGACACAAATTTGTCGAGACGTCGGTCGAGCGCGGAAAGGATTCTGTCGAGACGGTCGAGCACAGGAAGAGATTTTCTGAGCCTTACAGAAATTTGTCGAGACGTCGGTCGAGAACGGGAAGAAATCTGTCAAGACGTCGGTCGAGCTGAGGAATAAATTTGTTAAAGCTTTGGTTGAGATGGGAACAAATTTGTCGATCGTGACACAAATTTGTCGAGACGTTGGTAGAGCACGGGAAGAAATTTGTCGAGACGTCGATCGAGCGCGGAAAGGATTCTGTCGATACGGTCGAGCACAGGAAGAGATTTTCTGAGCCTTACAGAAATTTGTCGAGACGTCGGTCGAGAACGGGAAGAAATCTGTCAAGACGTCGGTCGAGCCGAGGAATAAATTTGTTAAAGCTTTGGTTGAGATGGGAACAAATTTGTCGATCGTGACACAAATTTGTCGAGACGTTGGTCGAGCGCAGGAAGAAATTTGCCGACATATCAGTCGAGAGCTTGAAAAAATTCTTCTAGCGTGACAGATATTTGTCGAGATGTCAGCTTAAAGCAGGAAGAAAACTGTTCAGACGGCCGAGCGCGGGAGGAGTTTTATCGAGAGTGACGGGAAGAAATTTGTCAAGACGTCGGTCGAGCACGGGAAGGAATCTGTCGAGAAGTCACTGGAGCGCGGGGAGAAATCTGTTGAGCGTTACAGTAATTTTTTGAGACGTCGGTCGAGCGCGGGAACAAATTTATCGAGAAGGTCGCACGCACAAAGAGATTTGTCGAGAGTGACACAAATTTGTCGAGACGTCAGTCGAGCAGGGGAATAAATCTGTCGAGGCACTTGAGCTCAGGGAGAGATTTGTCAAGCGAGACAGAAATTTGTCGAGATGTCGGTCGAGCACGGGAATAAATCTGTCGAGAAGTCAGTCAAGAGCGGGGAGAAATTTATCGAGCGTTACAGTAATTTGTTGAGACGTCGGTCGAGCGCGGGAACAAATTTGTCGAGAAGGTCGCACGCACAAAGAGATTTGTCGAGAGTGACACAAATTTGTCGAGACGTCGGTCGAGCGCGGAAAGGATTCTGTCGAGACGGTCGAGCACAGGAAGAGATTTTCTGAGCCTTACAGAAATTTGTCGAGACGTCGGTCGAGAACGGGAAGAAATCTGTCAAGACGTCGGTCGAGCCGAGGAATAAATTTGTTAAAGCTTTGGTTGAGATGGGAACAAATTTGTCGATCGTGACACAAATTTGTCGAGACTTTGGTCGAGCCGAGGAAGAAATTTGCCGACATATCAGTCGAGAGCAGGAAAAAATTCTTCGAGCGTGACAGATATTTGTCGAGATGTCAGCTTAAAGCAGGAAGAAAACTGTTCAGACGGCCGAGCGCGGGAGGAGTTTTATCGAGAGTGACGGGAAGAAATTTGTCAAGACGTCGGTCGAGCACGGGAAGGAATCTGTCGAGAATTCACTCGAGCGCGGGGAGAAATCTGTTGAGCGTTACAGTAATTTTTTGAGACGTCGGTCGAGCGCGGGAACAAATTTATCGAGAAGGTCGCACGCACAAAGAGATTTGTCGAGAGTGACACAAATTTGTCGAGACGTTGGTCGAGCACGGGAATAAATCTGTCGAGGCACTTCAGCTCAGGGAGAGATTTGTCGAGCGAGACAGAAATTTGTCGAGACGTCGATCGAGCGCGGAACGGATTCTGTCGAGACGGTCGAGTAAGAGCGGGGAGAAATTTATCGAGCGTTACAGTAATTTGTTGAGACGTCGGTCGAGCGCGGGAACAAATTTGTCGAGAAGGTCGCACGCACAAAGAGATTTGTCGAGAGTGACAGAAATTTGTCGAGACGTCGGTCGAGCACGGGAATAAATCTGTCGAGAAGTCAGTCAAGAGCGGAGAGAAATTTATCGAGCGTTATAGTAATTTGTTGAGACGTCGGTTGAGCACGGGAACAAATTTGTCGAGAAGGTCGCACGCACAAAGAGATTTGTCGAGAGTGACATAAATTTGTTGAGACGTTGGTAGAGTACGGGAAGATATTTGTCGAGACGTCGATCGAGCGCGGAACGGATTCTGTCGAGATGGTCGAGCACAGGAAGAGATTTTCTGAGCCTTACAGAAATTTGTCGAGACGTCGGTCGAGCATGGGAAGAAATTTGTCGAGCGTTACAGAAATTTCTCGAGACGTCTGTCGAGCGCAGGGAGCAATCTGCTGAGACGGTCGAGAGCGGGAACAAATTTGTCAAGAGTGACAGAAGTTTGTCGAGACGTCGGTCGTGCGCAGTTCGAAATTTATCGACAGTGACAGAAATTTGTTGAGACGCCGGTCAAGCACGGGAAGAAATTTGCTGAGAGTGACAGAAATTTGTCGAGACGTCGGTCGAGCTGAGGAATAAATTTGTTAAGGCTTTGGTTTACATGGGAACAAATTTATCGACAGTGACAGAAATTTGTCGAGACGTCGGTCGAGCAGGGGAATAAATCTGTCGAGGCACTTGAGCTCAGGGAGAGATTTGTCGAGCGAGACAGAAATTTGTCGAGATGTCGGTCGAGCACGGGAATAAATCTGTCGAGAAGTCAGTCAAGAGCGGGGAGAAATTTATCGAGCGTTACAGTAATTTGTTGAGACGTCGGTCGAGCGCGGGAACAAATTTGTCGAGAAGGTCGCACGCACAAAGAGATTTGTCGAGAGTGACACAAATTTGTCGAGACGTCGGTCGAGCGCGGAAAGGATTCTGTCGAGACGGTCGAGCACAGGAAGAGATTTTCTGAGCCTTACAGAAATTTGTCGAGACGTCGGTCGAGAACGGGAAGAAATCTGTCAAGACGTCGGTCTAGCTGAGGAATAAATTTGTTAAAGCTTTGGTTGAGATGGGAACAAATTTGTCGATCGTGACACAAATTTGTCGAGACGTTGGTAGAGCACGGGAAGAAATTTGTCGAGACGTCGATCGAGCGCGGAACGGATTCTGTCGAGACGGTCGAGCACAGGAAGAGATTTTCTGAGCCTTACAGAAATTTGTCGAGACGTCGGTCGAGAACGGGAAGAAATCTGTCAAGACGTCGGTCGAGCCGAGGAATAAATTTGTTAAAGCTTTGGTTGAGATGGGAACAAATTTGTCGATCGTGACACAAATTTGTTGAGACGTTGGTCGAGCGCAGGAAGAAATTTGCCGACATATCAGTCGAGAGCAGGAATAAATTCTTCTAGCGTGACAGATATTTGTCGAGATGTCAGCTTAAAGCAGGAAGAAAACTGTTCAGACGGCCGAGCGCGGGAGGAGTTTTATCGAGAGTGACGGGAAGAAATTTGTCAAGACGTCGGTCGAGCACGGGAAGGAATCTGTCGAGAAGTCACTGGAGCGCGGGGAGAAATCTGTTGAGCGTTACAGTAATTTTTTGAGACGTCGGTCGAGCGCGGGAACAAATTTATCGAGAAGGTCGCACGCACAAAGAGATTTGTCGAGAGTGACACAAATTTGTCGAGACGTTGGTCGAGCACGGGAATAAATCTGTCGAGGCACTTGAGCTCAGGGAGAGATTTGTCGAGCGAGACAGAAATTTGTCGAGACGTCGATCGAGCGCGGAACGGATTCTGTCGAGACGGTCGAGTAAGAGCGGGGAGAAATTTATCGAGCGTTACAGTAATTTGTTGAGACGTCGGTCGAGCGCGGGAACAAATTTGTCGAGAAGGTCGCACGCACAAAGAGATTTGTCGAGAGTGACAGAAATTTGTCGAGACGTCGGTCGAGCACGGGAATAAATCTGTCGAGAAGTCAGTCAAGAGCGGAGAGAAATTTATCGAGCGTTACAGTAATTTGTTGAGACGTCGGTCGAGCGCGGGAACAAATTTGTCGAGAAGGTCGCACGCACAAAGAGATTTGTCGAGAGTGACAGAAATTTGTCGAGACGTCGGTCGAGCACGGGAATAAATCTGTCGAGAAGTCAGTCAAGAGCGGAGAGAAATTTATCGAGCGTTACAGTAATTTGTTGAGACGTCGGTTGAGCACGGGAACAAATTTGTCGAGAAGGTCGCACGCACAAAGAGATTTGTCGAGAGTGACATAAATTTGTTGAGACGTTGGTAGAGTACGGGAAGATATTTGTCGAGACGTCGATCGAGCGCGGAACGGATTCTGTCGAGATGGTCGAGCAGAGGAAGAGATTTTCTGAGCCTTACAGAAATTTGTCGAGACGTCGGTCGAGCATGGGAAGAAATTTGTCGAGCGTTACAGAAATTTCTCGAGACGTCTGTCGAGCGCAGGGAGCAATCTGCTGAGACGGTCGAGAGCGGGAACAAATTTGTCAAGAGTGACAGAAGTTTGTCGAGACGTCGGTCGTGCGCAGTTCGAAATTAATCGACAGTGACAGAAATTTGTTGAGACGCCGGTCAAGCACGGGAAGAAATTTGCTGAGAGTGACAGAAATTTGTCGAGACGTCGGTCGAGCTGAGGAATAAATTTGTTAAGGCTTTGGTTTACATGGGAACAAATTTATCGACAGTGACAGAAATTTGTCGAGACGTCGGTCGAGCAGGGGAATAAATCTGTCGAGGCACTTGAGCTCAGGGAGAGATTTGTCGAGCGAGACAGAAATTTGTCGAGATGTCGGTCGAGCACGGGAATAAATCTGTCGAGAAGTCAGTCAAGAGCGGGGAGAAATTTATCGAGCGTTACAGTAATTTGTTGAGACGTCGGTCGAGCGCGGGAACAAATTTGTCGAGAAGGTCGCACGCACAAAGAGATTTGTCGAGAGTGACACAAATTTGTCGAGACGTCGGTCGAGCGCGGAAAGGATTCTGTCGAGACGGTCGAGCACAGGAAGAGATTTTCTGAGCCTTACAGAAATTTGTCGAGACGTCGGTCGAGAACGGGAAGAAATCTGTCAAGAGGTCGGTCGAGCCGAGGAATAAATTTGTTAAAGCTTTGGTTGAGATGGCAACAAATTTGTCGATCGTGACACAAATTTGTCGAGACGTTGGTAGAGCACGGGAAGAAATTTGTCGAGACGTCGATCGAGCGCGGAACGGATTCTGTCGAGACGGTCGAGCACAGGAAGAGATTTTCTGAGCCTTACAGAAATTTCTCGAGACGTCGGTCGAGCACGGGAACAAATCTCTCGAGACGGTCAAGCGCGGGAAGAAATTTGTCGAGAGTGATCGAAATTTGTCCAGACATCGGTCGAGCGCGGGAACAAATCTCTCGAGATGTCGGTCAAGAGCGTGAAGAAATTTGTCGAGAGTGACAGAAATTTGTCGAGATGTCAGTCAAGCGCGGGAAGGAATCTGTCGAGACGGTCGAGCGCGGGAAGGAATTTATCGACAGTGACAGAAATTTGTCGAGACGTCGGTCGAGCAGGGGAATAAATCTGTCGAGGCACTTGAGCTCGGGAAGAGATTTGTCGAGCGAGACAGAAATTTGTCGAGACGTCGGTCGAGCATGGGAAGAAATCTGTCAAGACATCGGTCGAACTGAGGAATAAATTTGTTAAAGCTTTGGTTGAGATGGGAACAAATTTGTCGATCGTGACACAAATTTGTCGAGATGTTGGTAGAGCACGGGAAGAAATCTGTCGAGACGTCGATCGAGCGCGGAACGGATTCTGTCGAGACGGTCGAGTAAAAGCGGGGAAAAATTTATCGAACGTTACAGTAATTTGTTGAGACGTCGGTCGAGCGCGGGAACAAATTTGTCGAGAAGGTCGCACGCACAAAGAGATTTGTCGAGAGTGACACAAATTTGTCGAGACGTCGGTCGAGCAGGGGAATAAATCTGTCGAGGCACTTGAGCTCAGGGAGAGATTTGTCAAGCGAGACAGAAATTTGTCGAGATGTCGGTCGAGCACGGGAATAAATCTGTCGAGAAGTCAGTCAAGAGCGGGGAGAAATTTATCGAGCGTTACAGTAATTTGTTGAGACGTCGGTCGAGCGCGGGAACAAATTTGTCGAGAAGGTCGCACGCACAAAGAGATTTGTCGAGAGTGACACAAATTTGTCGAGACGTCGGTCGAGCGCGGAAAGGATTCTGTCGAGACGGTCGAGCACAGGAAGAGATTTTCTGAGCCTTACAGAAATTTGTCGAGACGTCGGTCGAGAACGGGAAGAAATCTGTCAAGACGTCGGTCGAGCCGAGGAATAAATTTGTTAAAGCTTTGGTTGAGATGGGAACAAATTTGTCGATCGTGACACAAATTTGTCGAGACGTTGGTAGAGCACGGGAAGAAATTTGTCGAGACGTCGGTCGAGCGCGGAAAGGATTCTGTCGAGACGGTCGAGCACAGGAAGAGATTTTCTGAGCCTTACAGAAATTTGTCGAGACGTCGGTCGAGAACGGGAAGAAATCTGTCAAGACGTCGGTCGAGCCGAGGAATAAATTTGTTAAAGCTTTGGTTGAGATGGGAACAAATTTGTCGATCGTGACACAAATTTGTCGAGACGTTGGTCGAATGCAGGAAGAAATTTGCCGACATATCAGTCGAGAGCAGGAAAAAATTCTTCGAGCGTGACAGATATTTGTCGAGATGTCAGCTTAAAGCAGGAAGAAAACTGTTCAGACGGCCGAGCGCCGGAGGAGTTTTATCGAGAGTGACGGGAAGAAATTTGTCGAGACGTCGGTCGAGCACGGGAAGGAATCTGTCGAGAAGTCGCTGGAGCGCGGGGAGAAATCTGTTGAGCGTTACAGTAATTTTTTGAGACGTCGGTCGAGCGCGGGAACAAATTTATCGAGAAGGTCGCACGCACAAAGAGATTTGTCGAGTGTGACACAAATTTGTCGAGACGTTGGTCGAGCACGGGAATAAATCTGTCGAGGCACTTCAGCTCAGGGAGAGATTTGTCGAGCGAGACAGAAATTTGTCGAGACGTCGATCGAGCGCGGAACGGATTCTGTCGAGACGGACGAGTAAGAGCGGGGAGAAAATTATCGAGCGTTACAGTAATTTGTTGAGACGTCGGTCGAGCGTGGGAACAAATTTGTCGAGAAGGTCGCACGCACAAAGAGATTTGTCGAGAGTGACAGAAATTTGTCGAGACGTTGGTCGAGCAGGGGAATAAATCTGTCGAGGCACTTGAGCTCAGGGAGAGATTTGTCGAGCGAGACAGAAATTTGTCGAGATGTCGGTCGAGCACGGGAAGAAATCTGTCGAGAAGTCAGTCAAGAGCGGGGAGAAATTTTTCGAGCGTTACAGTAATTTGTTGAGACGTCGGTCGAGCGCGGGAACAAATTTGTCGAGAACGTCGCAGGCACAAAGAGATTTGTCGAGAGTGACCCAAATTTGTCGAGACGTCGGTCAAGCGCGGAAAGGATTCTGTCGAGACGGTCGAGCACAGGAAGAGATTTTCTGAGCCTTACAGAAATTTGTCGAGACGTCGGTCGAGAACGGGAAGAAATCTGTCAAGACGTCGGTCGAGCCGAGGAATAAATTTGTTAAAGCTTTGGTTGAGATGGGAACAAATTTGTCGATCGTGACACAAATTTGTCGAGACGTTGGTAGAGCACGGGAAGAAATTTGTCGAGACGTCGATCGAGCGCGGAACGGATTCTGTCGAGACGGTCGAGCACAGGAAGAGATTTTCTGAGCCTTACAGAAATTACTCGAGACGTTGGTCGAGCACGGGAACAAATCTTCCGAGACGGTCAAGCGCGGGAAGAAATTTGTCGAGAGTGATCGAAATTTGTCCAGACATCGGTGGAGCGCGGGAACAAATCTCTCGAGATGTCGGTCAAGAGCGTGAAGAAATTTGTCGAGAGTGACAGAAATTTGTCGAGATGTCAGTCAAGCGCGGGAAGGAATGTGTCGAGACGGTCGAGCGCGGGAAGGAATTTATCGACAGTGACAGAAATTTGTCGAGACGTCGGTCGAGCAGGGGAATAAATCTGTCGAGGCACTTGAGCTCGGGAAGAGATTTGTCGAGCGAGACAGAAATTTGTCGAGACGTAGGTCGAGCATGGGAAGAAATCTGTCAAGACGTCGGTCGAGCCGAGGAATAAATTTGTTAAAGCTTTGGTTGAGATGGCAACAAATTTGTCGATCGTGACACAAATTTGTCGAGACGTTGTTAGAGCACAGGAAGAAATCTGTCGAGACATCGATCGAGCGCGGAACGGATTCTGTCGAGACGGTCGAGCACAGGAAGACATTTTCTGAGCCTTACAGAAATTTCTCGAGACGTCGGTCTAGCTTGGGAAGGAATCTGTCGAGAGTCACAGAATTTTTTCGAGACGTGGGTCGAGTGCGAGAAAGAATCTGTCAAGAGTGACAGAAATTTGTCGAGACGTTGGTCGAGCGCAGGAAGAAATTTGCCGACATATCAGTCGAGAGCGGGAAAAAATTCTTCGAGCGTGACAGATATTTGTCGAGATGTCAGTCTAAAGCAGGAAGAAAACTGTTCAGACGGCCGAGCGCGGGAGGAGTTTTATCGAGAGTGACGGGAAGAAATTTGTCGAGACGTCGGTCGAGCACGGGAAGGAATCTGTCGAGAAGTCACTGGAGTGCGGGGAGAAATCTGTTGAGCGTTACAGTAATTTGTTGAGACGTCGGTCGAGCGCGGGAACAAATTTGTCGAGAAGGTCGCACGCACAAAGAGATTTGTTGAGAGTGACACAAATTTGTCGAGACGTTGGTCGAGCACGGGAATAAATCTGTCGAGGCACTTGAGCTCAGGGAGAGATTTGTCGAGTGAGACAGAAATTTGTCGAGATGTCGGTCGAGCACGGGAAGAAATCTGTCGAGAAGTCAGTCAAGAGCGGGGAGAAATTTATCGAGCGTTACAGTAATTTGTTGAGACGTCGGTCGAGCGCGGGAACAAATTTGTCGAGAAGGTCGCACGCACAAAGAGATTTGTCGAGAGTGACACAAATTTGTCGAGACGTCGATCGAGCGCGGAAAGGATTCTGTCGAGACGGTCGAGCACAGGAAGAGATTTTCTGAGCCTTACAGAAATTTGTCGAGACATCGGTCGAGAACGGGAAGAAATCTGTCAAGACGTCGGTCGAGCCGAGGAATAAATTTGTTAAAGCTTTGGTTGAGATGGGAACAAATTTGTCGATCGTGACACAAATTTGTCGAGACGTTGGTAGAGCACGGGAAGAAATTTGCCGACATATCAGTCGAGAGCAGGAAAAAATTCTTCGAGCGTGACAGATATTTGTCGAGATGTCAGTCTAAAGCAGGAAGAAAACTGTTCAGACGGCCGAGCGCGGGAGGAGTTTTATCGAGAGTGACGGGAAGAAATTTGTCGAGACGTCGGTCGAGCACGGGAAGGAATCTGTCAAGAAGTCACTCGAGCGCGGGGAGAAATTTATCGAGCGTTACAGTAATATGTTGAGACGTCGGTCGAGAGCGGGAACAAATTTATCGAGAAGGTCGCACGCACAAAGAGATTTGTCGAGAGTGACACAAATTTGTCGAGACGTTGGTCGAGCACGGGAATAAATCTGTCGAGGCACTTGAGCTCAGGGAGAGATTTGTCGAGCGAGACAGAAATTTGTCGAGACGTCGGTCGAGCGCGGAACGGATTCTGTCGAGACGGTCGAGTAAGAGCGGGGAGAAATTTATCGAGCGTTACAGTAATTTGTTGAGACGTCGGTCGAGCGCGGGAACAAATTTGTCGAGAAGGTCGCACGCACAAAGAGATTTGTCGAGAGTGACACAAATTTGTCGAGACGTTGGTCGAGCACAGGAATAAATCTGTCGAGGCACTTGAGCTCAGGGAGAGATTTGTCGAGCGAGACAGAAATTTGTCAAGATGTCGGTCGAGCACGGGAATAAATCTGTCGAGAAGTCAGTCAAGAGCGGGGAGAAATTTATCGAGCGTTACAGTAATTTGTTGAGACGTCGGTCGAGCGCGGGAACAAATTTGTCGAGAAGGTCGCACGCACAAAGAGATTTGTCGAGAGTGACACAAATTTGTCGAGACGTCGATCGAGCGCGGAAAGGATTCTGTCGAGACGGTCGAGCACAGGAAGAGATTTTCTGAGCCTTACAGAAATTTGTCGAGACGTCGGTCGAGAACGGGAAGAAATCTGTCAAGACGTCGGTCGAGCCGAGGAATAAATTTGTTAAAGCTTCGGTTGAGATGGGAACAAATTTGTCGATCGTGACACAAATTTGTCGAGACGTTGGTAGAGCACGGGAAGAAATTTGCCGACATATCAGTCGAGAGCAGGAAAAAATTCTTCGAGTGTGACAGATATTTGTCGAGATGTCAGTCTAAAGCATTAAGAAAACTGTTCAGACGGCCGAGCGCGGGAGGAGTTTTATCGAGAGTGACGGGAAGAAATTTGTCGAGACGTCGGTCGAGCACGGGAAGGAATCTGTCGAGAAGTCACTCGAGCGCGGGGAGAAATTTATCGAGCGTTACAGTAATTTGTTGAGACGTCGGTCGAGCGCGGGAACAAATTTGTCGAGAAGGTCGCACGCACAAAGAGATTTGTCGAGAGTGACAGAAATTTGTCGAGACGCTGGTCGAGCACGGGAAGAAATATGTCGATACACTGGAGCTCAGGGAGAGATTTGTCGAGCGAGACAGAAATTTGTCGAGACGTCGGTCGAGCACGGGAATAAATCTGTCGAGAAGTCAGTCAAGAGCGGGCAGAAATTTATCGAGCGTTACAGTAATTTGTTGAGACGTCGGTCGAGCGCGGGAACAAATTTGTCGAGAAGGTCGCACGCACAAAGAGATTTGTCGAGAGTGACACAAATTTGTCGAGACGTCGGTCGAGCGCGGAAAGGATTCTGTCGAGACGGTCGAGCACAGGAAGAGATTTTCTGAGCCTTACAGAAATTTGTCGAGACGTCGGTCGAGAACGGGAAGAAATTTGTCAAGACGTCGGTCGAGCTGAGGAATAAATTTGTTAAAGCTTTGGTTGAGATGGGAACAAATTTGTCGATCGTGACACAAATTTGTCGAGACGTTGGTAGAGCACGGGAAGAAATTTGTCGAGACGTCGATCGAGCGCGGAAAGGATTCTGTCGAGACGGTCGAGCACAGGAAGAGATTTTCTGAGCCTTACAGAAATTTGTCGAGACGTCGGTCGAGAACGGGAAGAAATCTGTCAAGACGTCGGTCGAGCCGAGGAATAAATTTGTTAAAGCTTTGGTTGAGATGGGAACAAATTTGTCGATCGTGACACAAATTTGTCGAGACGTTGGTCGAGCGCAGGAAGAAATTTGCCGACATATCAGTCGGGAGCAGGAAAAAATTCTTCTAGCGTGACAGATATTTGTCGAGATGTCAGCTTAAAGCAGGAAGAAAACTGTTCAGACGGCCGAGCGCGGGAGGAGTTTTATCGAGAGTGACGGGAAGAAATTTGTCAAGACGTCGGTCGAGCACGGGAAGGAATCTGTCGAGAAGTCACTCGAGCGCGGGGAGAAATCTGTTGAGCGTTACAGTAATTTTTTGAGACGTCGGTCGAGCGCGGGAACAAATTTATCGAGAAGGTCGCACGCACAAAGAGATTTGTCGAGAGTGACAGAAATTTGTCGAGACGTTGGTCGAGCACGGGAATAAATCTGTCGAGGCACTTGAGCTCAGGGAGAGATTTGTCGAGCGAGACAGAAATTTGTCGAGACGTCGATCGAGCGCGGAACGGATTCTGTCGAGACGGTCGAGTAAGAGCGGGGAGAAATTTATCGAGCGTTACAGTAATTTGTTGAGACGTCGGTCGAGCGCGGGAACAAATTTGTCGAGAAGGTCGCACGCACAAAGAGATTTGTCGAGAGTGACAGAAATTTGTCGAGACGTCGGTCGAGCACGGGAATAAATCTGTCGAGAAGTCAGTCAAGAGCGGAGAGAAATTTATCGAGCGTTACAGTAATTTGTTGAGACGTCGGTTGAGCACGGGAACAAATTTGTCGAGAAGGTCGCACGCACAAAGAGATTTGTCGAGAGTGACATAAATTTGTTGAGACGTTGGTAGAGTACGGGAAGATATTTGTCGAGACGTCGATCGAGCGCGGAACGGATTCTGTCGAGATGGTCGAGCACAGGAAGAGATTTTCTGAGCCTTACAGAAATTTGTCGAGACGTCGGTCGAGCATGGGAAGAAATTTGTCGAGCGTTACAGAAATTTCTCGAGACGTCTGTCGAGCGCAGGGAGCAATCTGCTGAGACGGTCGAGAGCGGGAACAAATTTGTCAAGAGTGACAGAAGTTTGTCGAGACGTCGGTCGTGCGCAGTTCGAAATTAATCGACAGTGACAGAAATTTGTTGAGACACCGGTCAAGCACGGGAAGAAATTTGCTGAGAGTGACAGAAATTTGTCGAGACGTCGGTCGAGCTGAGGAATAAATTTGTTAAGGCTTTGGTTTACATGGGAACAAATTTATCGACAGTGACAGAAATTTGTCGAGACGTCGGTCGAGCAGGGGAATAAATCTGTCGAGGCACTTGAGCTCAGGGAGAGATTTGTCGAGCGAGACAGAAATTTGTCGAGATGTCGGTCGAGCACGGGAATAAATCTGTCGAGAAGTCAGTCAAGAGCGGGGAGAAATTTATCGAGCGTTACAGTAATTTGTTGAGACGTCGGTCGAGCGCGGGAACAAATTTGTCGAGAAGGTCGCACGCACAAAGAGATTTGTCGAGAGTGACACAAATTTGTCGAGACGTCGGTCGAGCGCGGAAAGGATTCTGTCGAGACGGTCGAGCACAGGAAGAGATTTTCTGAGCCTTACAGAAATTTGTCGAGACGTCGGTCGAGAACGGGAAGAAATCTGTCAAGACGTCGGTCGAGCCGAGGAATAAATTTGTTAAAGCTTTGGTTGAGATGGGAACAAATTTGTCGATCGTGACACAAATTTGTCGAGACGTTGGTAGAGCACGGGAAGAAATTTGTCGAGATGTCAGTCAAGCGCGGGAAGGAATCTGTCGAGACGGTCGAGCGCGGGAAGGAATTTATCGACAGTGACAGAAATTTGTCGAGATGTCGGTCGAGCAGGGGAATAAATCTGTCGAGGCACTTGAGCTCGGGAAGAGATTTGTCGAGCGAGACAGAAATTTGTTGAGACGTCGGTCGAGCATGGGAAGAAATCTGTCAAGACATCGGTCGAGCCGAGGAATAAATTTGTTAAAGCTTTGGTTGAGATGGCAACAAATTTGTCGATCGTGACACAAATTTGTCGAGACGTTGGTCGAGCGCAGGAAGAAATTTGCCGACATATCAGTCGAGAGCAGGAAAAAATTCTTCGAGCGTGACAGATATTTGTCGAGATGTCAGTCTAAAGCAGGAAGAAAACTGTTCAGACGGCCGAGCGCGGGAGGAGTTTTATCGAGAGTGACGGGAAGAAATTTGTCGAGACGTCGGTCGAGCACGGGAAGGAATCTGTCGAGAAGTCACTCGAGCGCGGGGAGAAATCTGTTGAGCGTTACAGTAATTTTTTGAGACGTCGGTCGAGCGCGGGAACAAATTTATCGAGAAGGTCGCACGCACAAAGAGATTTGTCGAGAGTGACACAAATTTGTCGAGACGCTGGTCGAGCACGGGAATAAATCTGTCGAGGCACTTGAGCTCAGGGAGAGATTTATCGAGCAAGACAGAAATTTGTCGAGACGTCGATCGAGCGCGGAACGGATTCTGTCGAGACGGTCGAGTAAGAGCGGGGAGAAATTTATCGAGCGTTACAGTAATTTGTTGAGACGTCGGTCGAGCGCGGGAACAAATTTGTCGAGAAGGTCGCACGCACAAAGAGATTTGTCGAGAATGACATAAATTTGTTGAGACGTTGGTAGAGTACGGGAAGATATTTGTCGAGACGTCGATCGAGCGCGGAACGGATTCTGTCGAGACGGTCGAGCACAGGAAGAGATTTTCTGAGCCTTACAGAAATTTGTCGAGACGTCGGTCGAGCATGGGAAGAAATTTGTCAAGCGTTACAGAAATTTCTCGAGACGTCTGTCGAGCGCAGGGAGCAATCTGCTGAGACGGTCGAGAGCGGGAACAAATTTGTCAAGAGTGACAGAAGTTTGTCGAGACGTCGGTCGTGTGCAGTTCGAAATTTATCGACAGTGACAGAAATTTGTTGAGACGCCGGTCAAGCACGGGAAGAAATTTGCTGAGAGTGACAGAAATTTGTCGAGACGTCGGTCGAGCTGAGGAATAAATTTGTTAAGGCTTTGGTTTACATGGGAACAAATTTATCGACAGTGACAGAAATTTGTCGAGACGTCGGTCGAGCAGGGGAATAAATCTGTCGAGGCACTTGAGCTCAGGGAGAGATTTGTCGAGCGAGAAGAAATTTGTCGAGATGTCGGTCGAGCACGGGAAGAAATCTGTCGAGAAGTCAGTCAAGAGCGGGGAGAAATTTATCGAGCGTTACAGTAATTTGTTGAGACGTCGGTCGAGCGCGGGAACAAATTTGTCGAGAAGGTCGCACGCACAAAGAGATTTGTCGAGAGTGACAGAAATTTGTCGAGACGTCGGTCGAGCGCGGAAAGGATTCTGTCGAGACGGTCGAGCACAGGAAGAGATTTTCTGAGCCTTACAGAAATTTGTCGAGACGTCGGTCGAGAACGGGAAGAAATCTGTCAAGACGTCGGTCGAGCCGAGGAATAAATTTGTTAAAGCTTTGGTTGAGATGGGAACAAATTTGTCGATCGTGACACAAATTTGTCGAGACGTTGGTAGAGCACGGGAAGAAATTTGTCGAGACGGTCGAGCACGGAAGAAATTTGTCGAGACGTCGGTCTAGCTCGGGAAGGAATCTGTCGAGAGTCACAGAATTTTTTCGAGACGTGGGTCGAGCGCGGGAAGGAATATGTCAAGAGTGACAGAAATTTGTCGAGTCGTTGATCGAGCGTGGGAACAAATTTTTTGAGAGTGACAGAAATTTGTAGAGATGTCGGTCGAACACGGGAAGAAATTTGTCGAGATGTTCGAGCGGGAACAAATTTGTCAAGAGTGATCGAAATTTGTCAAGACATCGGATGAGCGCGGGAAGAAATCACTCGAGAAGTCAGTCAAGCGCGTGCAGAAATTTGTCGAGAGTGACAGAAATTAGTCAAGACGTCGGTCGAGAGCAGGAGGAAATTTGCCGACATATCAGTCGAGAGCGGGAAAAAATTCTTCGAGCGTGACAGATATTTGTCGAGATGTCAGTCTAAAGCAGGAAGAAAACTGTTCAGACGGCCGAGCGCGGGAGGAGTTTTATCGAGAGTGACGGGAAGAAATTTGTCAAGACGTCGGTCGAGCACGGGAAGGAATCTGTCGAGAAGTCACTCGAGCGCGGGGAGAAATCTGTTGAGCGTTACAGTAATTTTTTGAGACGTCGGTCGAGCGCGGGAACAAATTTATCGAGAAGGTCGCACGCACAAAGAGATTTGTCGAGAGTGACACAAATTTGTCGAGACGTTGGTCGAGCACGGGAATAAATCTGTCGAGGCACTTGAGCTCAGGGAGAGATTTGTCGAGCGAGACAGAAATTTGTCGAGACGTCGATCGAGCGCGGAACGGATTCTGTCGAGACGGTCGAGTAAGAGCGGGGAGAAATTTATCGAGCGTTACAGTAATTTGTTGAGACGTCGGTCGAGCGCGGGAACAAATTTGTCGAGAAGGTCGCACGCACAAAGAGATTTGTCGAGAGTGACAGAAATTTGTCGAGACGTCGGTCGAGCACGGGAATAAATCTGTCGAGAAGTCAGTCAAGAGCGGAGAGAAATTTATCGAGCGTTACAGTAATTTGTTGAGACGTCGGTTGAGCACGGGAACAAATTTGTCGAGAAGGTCGCACGCACAAAGAGATTTGTCGAGAGTGACATAAATTTGTTGAGACGTTGGTAGAGTACGGGAAGATATTTGTCGAGACGTCGATCGAGCGCGGAACGGATTCTGTCGAGATGGTCGAGCACAGGAAGAGATTTTCTGAGCCTTACAGAAATTTGTCGAGACGTCGGTCGAGCATGGGAAGAAATTTGTCGAGCGTTACAGAAATTTCTCGAGACGTCTGTCGAGCGCAGGGAGCAATCTGCTGAGACGGTCGAGAGCGGGAACAAATTTGTCAAGAGTGACAGAAGTTTGTCGAGACGTCGGTCGTGCGCAGTTCGAAATTAATCGACAGTGACAGAAATTTGTTGAGACACCGGTCAAGCACGGGAAGAAATTTGCTGAGAGTGACAGAAATTTGTCGAGACGTCGGTCGAGCTGAGGAATAAATTTGTTAAGGCTTTGGTTTACATGGGAACAAATTTATCGACAGTGACAGAAATTTGTCGAGACGTCGGTCGAGCAGGGGAATAAATCTGTCGAGGCACTTGAGCTCAGGGAGAGATTTGTCGAGCGAGACAGAAATTTGTCGAGATGTCGGTCGAGCACGGGAATAAATCTGTCGAGAAGTCAGTCAAGAGCGGGGAGAAATTTATCGAGCGTTACAGTAATTTGTTGAGACGTCGGTCGAGCGCGGGAACAAATTTGTCGAGAAGGTCGCACGCACAAAGAGATTTGTCGAGAGTGACACAAATTTGTCGAGACGTCGGTCGAGCGCGGAAAGGATTCTGTCGAGACGGTCGAGCACAGGAAGAGATTTTCTGAGCCTTACAGAAATTTGTCGAGACGTCGGTCGAGAACGGGAAGAAATCTGTCAAGACGTCGGTCGAGCCGAGGAATAAATTTGTTAAAGCTTTGGTTGAGATGGGAACAAATTTGTCGATCGTGACACAAATTTGTCGAGACGTTGGTAGAGCACGGGAAGAAATTTGTCGAGATGTCAGTCAAGCGCGGGAAGGAATCTGTCGAGACGGTCGAGCGCGGGAAGGAATTTATCGACAGTGACAGAAATTTGTCGAGACGTCGGTCGAGCAGGGGAATAAATCTGTCGAGGCACTTGAGCTCGGGAAGAGATTTGTCGAGCGAGACAGAAATTTGTCGAGACGTAGGTCGAGCATGGGAAGAAATCTGTCAAGACGTCGGTCGAGCCGAGGAATAAATTTGTTAAAGCTTTGGTTGAGATGGCAACAAATTTGTCGATCGTGACACAAATTTGTCGAGACGTTGTTAGAGCACGGGAAGAAATCTGTCGAGACATCGATCGAGCGCGGAACGGATTCTGTCGAGACGGTCGAGCACAGGAAGAGATTTTCTGAGCCTTACAGAAATTTCTCGAGACGTCGGTCTAGCTTGGGAAGGAATCTGTCGAGAGTCACAGAATTTTTTCGAGACGTGGGTCGAGCGCGAGAAAGAATCTGTCAAGAGTGACAGAAATTTGTCGAGACGTTGGTCGAGCGCAGGAAGAAATTTGCCGACATATCAGTCGAGAGCAGGAAAAAATTCTTCGAGCGTGACAGATATTTGTCGAGATGTCAGTCTAAAGCAGGAAGAAAACTGTTCAGACGGCCGAGCGCCGGAGGAGTTTTATCGAGAGTGACGGGAAGAAATTTGTCGAGACGTCGGTCGAGCACGGGAAGGAATCTGTCGAGAAGTCACTGGAGCGCGGGGAGAAATCTGTTGAGCGTTACAGTAATTTTTTGAGACGTCGGTCGAGCGCAGGAACAAATTTATCGAGAAGGTCGCACGCACAAAGAGATTTGTTGAGAGTGACACAAATTTGTCGAGACGTTGGTCGAGCACGGGAATAAATCTGTCGAGGCACTTCAGCTCAGGGAGAGATTTGTCGAGCGAGACAGAAATTTGTCGAGATGTCGGTCGAGCACGGGAATAAATCTGTCGAGAAGTCAGTCAAGAGCGGGGAGAAATTTATCGAGCGTTACAGTAATTTGTTGAGACGTCGGTCGAGCGCGGGAACAAATTTGTCGAGAAGGTTGCACGCACAAAGAGATTTGTCGAGAGTGACATAAATTTGTCGAGACGTTGGTAGAGTACGGGAAGATATTTGTCGAGACGTCGATCGAGCGCGGAACGGATTCTGTCGAGACGGTCGAGCACAGGTAGAGATTTTCTGAGCCTTACAGAAATTTGTCGAGACATCGGTCGAGCATGGGAAGAAATTTGTCGAGCGTTACAGAAATTTCTCGAGACGTCTGTCGAGCGCAGGGAGCAATCTGCTGAGACGGTCGAGAGCGGGAACAAATTTGTCAAGAGCGACAGAAGTTTGTCGAGACGTCGGTCGTGCGCAGTTCGAAATTTATCGACAGTGACAGAAATTTGTTGAGACGCCGGTCAAGCACGGGAAGAAATTTGCTGAGAGTGACAGAAATTTGTCGAGACGTCGGTCGAGCTGAGGAATAAATTTGTTAAGGCTTTGGTTTACATGGGAACAAATATATCGACAGTGACAGAAATTTGTCGAGACGTTGGTCGAGCACAGGAATAAATCTGTCGAGGCACTTGAGCTCAGGGAGAGATTTGTCGAGCGAGACAGAAATTTGTCGAGATGTCGGTCGAGCACGGGAAGAAATCTGTCGAGAAGTCAGTCAAGAGCGGGGAGAAATTTATCGAGCGTTACAGTAATTTGTTGAGACGTCGGTCGAGCGCGGGAACAAATTTGTCGAGAAGGTCGCACGCACAAAGAGATTTGTCGAGAGTGACAGAAATTTGTCGAGACGTCGATCGAGCGCGGAACGGATTCTGTCGAGACGGTCGAGCACAGGAAGAGATTTTCTGAGCCTTACAGAAATTTGTCGAGACGTCGGTCGAGCATGGGAAGAAATTTGTCAAGCGGTACAGAAATTTCTCGAGACGTCTGTCGAGCGCAGGGAGCAATCTGCTGAGACGGTCGAGAGCGGGAACAAATTTGTCAAGAGTGACAGAAGTTTGTCGAGACGTCGGTCGTGTGCAGTTCGAAATTTATCGACAGTGACAGAAATTTGTTGAGACGCCGGTCAAGCACGGGAAGAAATTTGCTGAGAGTGACAGAAATTTGTCGAGACGTCGGTCGAGCTGAGGAATAAATTTGTTAAGGCTTTGGTTTACATGGGAACAAATTTATCGACAGTGACAGAAATTTGTCGAGACGTCGGTCGAGCAGGGGAATAAATCTGTCGAGGCACTTGAGCTCAGGGAGAGATTTGTCGAGCGAGAAGAAATTTGTCGAGATGTCGGTCGAGCACGGGAATAAATCTGTCGAGAAGTCAGTCAAGAGCGGGGAGAAATTTATCGAGCGTTACAGTAATTTGTTGAGACGTCGGTCGAGCGCGGGAACAAATTTGTCGAGAAGGTCGCACGCACAAAGAGATTTGTCGAGAGTGACACAAATTTGTCGAGACGTCGGTCGAGCGCGGAAAGGATTCTGTCGAGACGGTCGAGCACAGGAAGAGATTTTCTGAGCCTTACAGAAATTTGTCGAGACGTCGGTCGAGAACGGGAAGAAATCTGTCAAGACGTCGGTCGAGCCGAGGAATAAATTTGTTAAAGCTTTGGTTGAGATGGGAACAAATTTGTCGATCGTGACACAAATTTGTCGAGACGTTGGTAGAGCACGGGAAGAAATTTGTCGAGACGGTCGAGCACGGAAGAAATTTGTCGAGACGTCGGTCTAGCTCGGGAAGGAATCTGTCGAGAGTCACAGAATTTTTTCGAGACGTGGGTCGAGCGCGGGAAGGAATATGTCAAGAGTGACAGAAATTTGTCGAGTCGTTGATCGAGCGTGGGAACAAATTTTTTGAGAGTGACAGAAATTTGTAGAGATGTCGGTCGAACACGGGAAGAAATTTGTCGAGATGTTCGAGCGGGAACAAATTTGTCAAGAGTGATCGAAATTTGTCAAGACATCGGATGAGCGCGGGAAGAAATCACTCGAGAAGTCAGTCAAGCGCGTGCAGAAATTTGTCGAGAGTGACAGAAATTAGTCAAGACGTCGGTCGAGAGCAGGAGGAAATTTGCCGACATATCAGTCGAGAGCGGGAAAAAATTCTTCGAGCGTGACAGATATTTGTCGAGATGTCAGTCTAAAGCAGGAAGAAAACTGTTCAGACGGCCGAGCGCGGGAGGAGTTTTATCGAGAGTGACGGGAAGAAATTTGTCGAGACGTCGGTCGAGCACGGGAAGGAATCTGTCGAGAAGTCACTGGAGCGCGGGGAGAAATCTGTTGAGCGTTACAGTAATTTTTTGAGACGTCGGTCGAGCGCGGGAACAAATTTATCGAGAAGGTCGCACGCACAAAGAGATTTGTCGAGAGTGACACAAATTTGTCGAGACGTTGGTCGAGCACGGGAATAAATCTGTCGAGGCACTTCAGCTCAGGGAGAGATTTGTCGAGCGAGACAGAAATTTGTCGAGACGTCGATCGAGCGCGGAACGGATTCTGTCGAGACGGTCGAATAAGAGCGGGGAGAAAATTATCGAGCGTTACAGTAATTTGTTGAGACGTCGGTCGAGCGCGGGAACAAATTTATCGAGAAGGTCGCACACACAAAGAGATTGGCGAGAGTGACACAAATTTGTCGAGACGTCGGTCGAGCGCGGAAAGGATTCTGTCGAGACGGTCGAGCACAGGAAGAGATTTTCTGAGCCTTACAGAAATTTGTCGAGACGTCGGTCGAGAACGGGAAGAAATCTGTCAAGACGTCGGTCGAGCCGAGGAATAAATTTGTTAAAGCTTTGGTTGAGATGGGAACAAATTTGTCGATCGTGACACAAATTTGTCGAGACGTTGGTAGAGCACGGGAAGAAATTTGTCGAGACGTCGGTCGAGCGCGGAAAGGATTCTGTCGAGACGGTCGAGCACAGGAAGAGATTTTCTGAGCCTTACAGAAATTTGTCGAGACGTCGGTCGAGAACGGGAAGAAATCTGTCAAGACGTCGGTCGAGCCGAGGAATAAATTTGTTAAAGCTTTGGTTGAGATGGGAACAAATTTGTCGATCGTGACACAAATTTGTCGAGACGTTGGTCGAATGCAGGAAGAAATTTGCCGACATATCAGTCGAGAGCAGGAAAAAATTCTTCGAGCGTGACAGATATTTGTCGAGATGTCAGCTTAAAGCAGGAAGAAAACTGTTCAGACGGCCGAGCGCCGGAGGAGTTTTATCGAGAGTGACGGGAAGAAATTTGTCGAGACGTTGGACGAGCAGGGGAATAAATCTGTCGAGGCACTTGAGCTCAGGGAGAGATTTGTCGAGCGAGACAGAAATTTGTCGAGATGTCAGTCGAGCACGGGAATAAATCTGTCGAGAAGTCAGTCAAGAGCGGGGAGAAATTTTTCGAGCGTTACAGTAATTTGTTGAGACGTCGGTCGAGCGCGGGAACAAATTTGTCGAGAACGTCGCACGCACAAAGAGATTTGTCGAGAGTGACCCAAATTTGTTGAGACGTCGGTCGAGCGCGGAAAGGATTCTGTCGAGACGGTCGAGCACAGGAAGAGATTTTCTGAGCCTTACAGAAATTTGTCGAGACGTCGGTCGAGAACGGGAAGAAATCTGTCAAGACGTCGGTCGAGCCGAGGAATAAATTTGTTAAAGCTTTGGTTGAGATGGGAACAAATTTGTCGATCGTGACACAAATTTGTCGAGACGTTGGTAGAGCACGGGAAGAAATTTGTCGAGACGTCGATCGAGCGCGGAACGGATTCTGTCGAGACGGTCGAGCACAGGAAGAGATTTTCTGAGCCTTACAGAAATTACTCGAGACGTTGGTCGAGCACGGGAACAAATCTCCCGAGACGGTCAAGCGCGGGAAGAAATTTGTCGAGAGTGATCGAAATTTGTCCAGACATCGGTTGAGCGCGGGAACAAATCTCTCGAGATGTCGGTCAAGAGCGTGAAGAAATTTGTCGAGAGTGACAGAAATTTGTCGAGATGTCAGTCAAGCGCGGGAAGGAATCTGTCGAGACGGTCGAGCGCGGGAAGGAATTTATCGACAGTGACAGAAATTTGTCGAGACGTCGGTCGAGCAGGGGAATAAATCTGTCGAGGCACTTGAGCTCAGGAAGAGATTTGTCGAGCGAGACAGAAATTTGTCGAGACGTAGGTCGAGCATGGGAAGAAATCTGTCAAGACGTCGGTCGAGCCGAGGAATAAATTTGTTAAAGCTTTGGTTGAGATGGCAACAAATTTGTCGATCGTGACACAAATTTGTCGAGACGTTGTTAGAGCACGGGAAGAAATCTGTCGAGACATCGATCGAGCGCGGAACGGATTCTGTCGAGACGGTCGAGCACAGGAAGACATTTTCTGAGCCTTACAGAAATTTCTCGAGACGTCGGTCTAGCTTGGGAAGGAATCTGTCGAGAGTCACAGAATTTTTTCGAGACGTGGGTCGAGCGCGAGAAAGAATCTGTCAAGAGTGACAGAAATTTGTCGAGACGTTGGTCGAGCGCAGGAAGAAATTTGCCGACATATCAGTCGAGAGCAGGAAAAAATTCTTCGAGCGTGACAGATATTTGTCGAGATGTCAGTCTAAAGCAGGAAGAAAACTGTTCAGACGGCCGAGCGCCGGAGGAGTTTTATCGAGAGTGACGGGAAGAAATTTGTCGAGACGTCGGTCGAGCACGGGAAGGAATCTGTCGAGAAGTCACTGGAGTGCGGGGAGAAATCTGTTGAGCGTTACAGTAATTTTTTGAGACGTCGGTCGAGCGCGGGAACAAATTTATCGAGAAGGTCGCACGCACAAAGAGATTTGTTGAGAGTGACACAAATTTGTCGAGACGTTGGTCGAGCACGGGAATAAATCTGTCGAGGCACTTCAGCTCAGGGAGAGATTTGTCGAGCGAGACAGAAATTTGTCGAGATGTCGGTCGAGCACGGGAATAAATCTGTCGAGAAGTCAGTCAAGAGCGGGGAGAAATTTATCGAGCGTTACAGTAATTTGTTGAGACGTCGGTCGAGCGCGGGAACAAATTTGTCGAGAAGGTTGCACGCACAAAGAGATTTGTCGAGAGTGACATAAATTTGTTGAGACGTTGGTAGAGTACGGGAAGATATTTGTCGAGACGTCGATCGAGCGCGGAACGGATTCTGTCGAGACGGTCGAGCACAGGTAGAGATTTTCTGAGCCTTACAGAAATTTGTCGAGACATCGGTCGAGCATGGGAAGAAATTTGTCGAGCGTTACAGAAATTTCTCGAGACGTCTGTCGAGCGCAGGGAGCAATCTGCTGAGACGGTCGAGAGCGGGAACAAATTTGTCAAGAGTGACAGAAGTTTGTCGAGACGTCGGTCGTGCGCAGTTCGAAATTTATCGACAGTGACAGAAATTTTTTGAGACGCCGGTCAAGCACGGGAAGAAATTTGCTGAGAGTGACAGAAATTTGTCGAGACGTCGGTCGAGCTGAGGAATAAATTTGTTAAGGCTTTGGTTTACATGGGAACAAATATATCGACAGTGACAGAAATTTGTCGAGACGTCGGTCGAGCAGGGGAATAAATCTGTCGAGGCACTTGAGCTCAGGGAGAGATTTGTCGAGCGAGACAGAAATTTGTCGAGATGTCGGTCGAGCACGGGAATAAATCTGTCGAGAAGTCAGTCAAGAGTGGGGAGAAATTTATCGAGCGTTACAGTAATTTGTTGAGACGTCGGTCGAGCGCGGGAACAAATTTGTCGAGAAGGTCGCATGCACAAAGAGATTTGTCGAGAGTGACACAAATTTGTCGAGACGTCGGTCGAGCGCGGAAAGGATTCTGTCGAGATGGTCGAGCACAGGAAGAGATTTTCTGAGCCTTACAGAAATTTGTCGAGACGTCGGTCGAGAACGGGAAGAAATCTGTCAAGACGTCGGTCGAGCCGAGGAATAAATTTGTTAAAGCTTTGGTTGAGATGGGAACAAATTTGTCGATCGTGACACAAATTTGTCGAGACGTTGGTAGAGCACGGGAAGAAATCTGTCGAGACGTCGATCGAGCGCGGAACGGATTCTGTCGAGACGGTCGAGCACAGGAAGAGATTTTCTGAGCCTTACAGAAATTTCTCGAGACGTCGGTCTAGCTTGGGAAGGAATCTGTCGAGAGTCACAGAATTTTTTCGAGACGTGGGTCGAGCGCGAGAAAGAATCTGTCAAGAGTGACAGAAATTTGTCGAGACGTTGGTCGAGCGCAGGAAGAAATTTGCCGACATATCAGTCGAGAGCAGGAAAAAATTCTTCGAGCGTGACAGATATTTGTCGAGATGTCAGTCTAAAGCAGGAAGAAAACTGTTCAGACGGCCGAGCGCCGGAGGAGTTTTATCGAGAGTGACGGGAAGAAATTTGTCGAGACGTCGGTCGAGCACGGGAAGGAATCTGTCGAGAAGTCACTGGAGCGCGGGGAGAAATCTGTTGAGCGTTACAGTAATTTTTTGAGACGTCGGTCGAGCGCGGGAACAAATTTATCGAGAAGGTCGCACGCACAAAGAGATTTGTTGAGAGTGACACAAATTTGTCGAGACGTTGGTCGAGCACGGGAATAAATCTGTCGAGGCACTTGAGCTCAGGGAGAGATTTGTCGAGCGAGACAGAAATTTGTCGAGATGTCGGTCGAGCACGGGAATAAATCTGTCGAGAAGTCAGTCAAGAGCGGGGAGAAATTTATCGAGCGTTACAGTAATTTGTTGAGACGTCGGTCGAGCGCGGGAACAAATTTGTCGAGAAGGTCGCACGCACAAAGAGATTTGTCGAGAGTGACATAAATTTGTCGAGACGTTGGTAGAGTACGGGAAGATATTTGTCGAGACGTCGATCGAGCGCGGAACGGATTCTGTCGAGACGGTCGAGCACAGGTAGAGATTTTCTGAGCCTTACAGAAATTTGTCGAGACGTCGGTCGAGCATGGGAAGAAATTTGTCGAGCGTTACAGAAATTTCTCGAGACGTCTGTCGAGCGCAGGGAGCAATCTGCTGAGACGGTCGAGAGCGGGAACAAATTTGTCAAGAGCGACAGAAGTTTGTCGAGACGTCGGTCGTGCGCAGTTCGAAATTTATCGACAGTGACAGAAATATTTTGAGACGCCGGTCAAGCACGGGAAGAAATTTGCTGAGAGTGACAGAAATTTGTCGAGACGTCGGTCGAGCTGAGGAATAAATTTGTTAAGGCTTTGGTTTACATGGGAACAAATATATCGACAGTGACAGAAATTTGTCGAGACGTCGGTCGAGCAGGGGAATAAATCTGTCGAGGCACTTGAGCTCAGGGAGAGATTTGTCGAGCGAGACAGAAATTTGTCGAGATGTCGGTCGAGCACGGGAATAAATCTGTCGAGAAGTCAGTCAAGAGTGGGGAGAAATTTATCGAGCGTTACAGTAATTTGTTGAGACGTCGGTCGAGCGCGGGAACAAATTTGTCGAGAAGGTCGCATGCACAAAGAGATTTGTCGAGAGTGACACAAATTTGTCGAGACGTCGGTCGAGCGCGGAAAGGATTCTGTCGAGATGGTCGAGCACAGGAAGAGATTTTCTGAGCCTTACAGAAATTTGTCGAGACGTCGGTCGAGAACGGGAAGAAATCTGTCAAGACGTCGGTCGAGCCGAGGAATAAATTTGTTAAAGCTTTGGTTGAGATGGGAACAAATTTGTCGATCGTGACACAAATTTGTCGAGACGTTGGTAGAGCACGGGAAGAAATCTGTCGAGACGTCGATCGAGCGCGGAACGGATTCTGTCGAGACGGTCGAGCACAGGAAGAGATTTTCTGAGCCTTACAGAAATTTCTCGAGACGTCGGTCTAGCTTGGGAAGGAATCTGTCGAGAGTCACAGAATTTTTTCGAGACGTGGGTCGAGCGCGAGAAAGAATCTGTCAAGAGTGACAGAAATTTGTCGAGACGTTGGTCGAGCGCAGGAAGAAATTTGCCGACATATCAGTCGAGAGCAGGAAAAAATTCTTCGAGCGTGACAGATATTTGTCGAGATGTCAGTCTAAAGCAGGAAGAAAACTGTTCAGACGGCCGAGCGCCGGAGGAGTTTTATCGAGAGTGACGGGAAGAAATTTGTCGAGACGTCGGTCGAGCACGGGAAGGAATCTGTCGAGAAGTCACTGGAGCGCGGGGAGAAATCTGTTGAGCGTTACAGTAATTTTTTGAGACGTCGGTCGAGCGCGGGAACAAATTTATCGAGAAGGTCGCACGCACAAAGAGATTTGTTGAGAGTGACACAAATTTGTCGAGACGTTGGTCGAGCACGGGAATAAATCTGTCGAGGCACTTGAGCTCAGGGAGAGATTTGTCGAGCGAGACAGAAATTTGTCGAGATGTCGGTCGAGCACGGGAATAAATCTGTCGAGAAGTCAGTCAAGAGCGGGGAGAAATTTATCGAGCGTTACAGTAATTTGTTGAGACGTCGGTCGAGCGCGGGAACAAATTTGTCGAGAAGGTCGCACGCACAAAGAGATTTGTCGAGAGTGACATAAATTTGTCGAGACGTTGGTAGAGTACGGGAAGATATTTGTCGAGACGTCGATCGAGCGCGGAACGGATTCTGTCGAGACGGTCGAGCACAGGTAGAGATTTTCTGAGCCTTACAGAAATTTGTCGAGACGTCGGTCGAGCATGGGAAGAAATTTGTCGAGCATTACAGAAATTTCTCGAGACGTCTGTCGAGCGCAGGGAGCAATCTGCTGAGACGGTCGAGAGCGGGAACAAATTTGTCAAGAGCGACAGAAGTTTGTCGAGACGTCGGTCGTGCGCAGTTCGAAATTTATCGACAGTGACAGAAATTTTTTGAGACGCCGGTCAAGCACGGGAAGAAATTTGCTGAGAGTGACAGAAATTTGTCGAGACGTCGGTCGAGCTGAGGAATAAATTTGTTAAGGCTTTGGTTTACATGGGAACAAATATATCGACAGTGACAGAAATTTGTCGAGACGTCGGTCGAGCACGGGAATAAATCTGTCGAGGCACTTGAGCTCAGGGAGAGATTTGTCGAGCGAGACAGAAATTTGTCGAGATGTCGGTCGAGCACGGGAATAAATCTGTCGAGAAGTCAGTCAAGAGTGGGGAGAAATTTATCGAGCGTTACAGTAATTTGTTGAGACGTCGGTCGAGCGCGGGAACAAATTTGTCGAGAAGGTCGCATGCACAAAGAGATTTGTCGAGAGTGACACAAATTTGTCGAGACGTCGGTCGAGCGCGGAAAGGATTCTGTCGAGACGGTCGAGCACAGGAAGAGATTTTCTGAGCCTTACAGAAATTTGTCGAGACGTCGGTCGAGAACGGGAAGAAATCTGTCAAGACGTCGGTCGAGCCGAGGAATAAATTTGTTAAAGCTTTGGTTGAGATGGGAACAAATTTGTCGATCGTGACACAAATTTGTCGAGACGTTGGTAGAGCACGGGAAGAAATCTGTCGAGACGTCGATCGAGCGCGGAACGGATTCTGTCGAGACGGTCGAGCACAGGAAGACATTTTCTGAGCCTTACAGAAATTTCTCGAGACGTCGGTCTAGCTTGGGAAGGAATCTGTCGAGAGTCACAGAATTTTTTCGAGACGTGGGTCGAGCGCGAGAAAGAATCTGTCAAGAGTGACAGAAATTTGTCGAGACGTTGGTCGAGCGCAGGAAGAAATTTGCCGACATATCAGTCGAGAGCAGGAAAAAATTCTTCGAGCGTGACAGATATTTGTCGAGATGTCAGTCTAAAGCAGGAAGAAAACTGTTCAGACGGCCGAGCGCCGGAGGAGTTTTATCGAGAGTGACGGGAAGAAATTTGTCGAGACGTCGGTCGAGCACGGGAAGGAATCTGTCGAGAAGTCACTGGAGCGCGGGGAGAAATCTGTTGAGCGTTACAGTAATTTTTTGAGACGTCGGTCGAGCGCGGGAACAAATTTATCGAGAAGGTCGCACGCACAAAGAGATTTGTTGAGAGTGACACAAATTTGTCGAGACGTTGGTCGAGCACGGGAATAAATCTGTCGAGGCACTTCAGCTCAGGGAGAGATTTGTCGAGCGAGACAGAAATTTGTCGAGACGTCGGTCGAGCGCGGAACGGATTCTGTCGAGACGGTCGAGTAAGAGCGGGGAGAAATTTATCGAGCGTTACAGTAATTTGTTGAGACGTCGGTCGAGCGCGGGAACAAATTTGTCGAGAAGGTCGCACGCACAAAGAGATTTGTCGAGAGTGACAGAAATTTGTCGAGACGTTGGTCGAGCACAGGAATAAATCTGTCGAGGCACTTGAGCTCAGGGAGAGATTTGTCGAGCGAGACAGAAATTTGTCGAGATGTCGGTCGAGCACGGGAATAAATCTGTCGAGAAGTCAGTCAAGAGCGGGGAGAAATTTATCGAGCGTTACAGTAATTTGTTGAGACGTCGGTCGAGCGCGGGAACAAATTTGTCGAGAAGGTCGCACGCACAAAGAGATTTGTCGAGAGTGACACAAATTTGTCGAGACGTCGATCGAGCGCGGAAAGGATTCTGTCGAGACGGTCGAGCACAGGAAGAGATTTTCTGAGCCTTACAGAAATTTGTCGAGACGTCGGTCGAGAACGGGAAGAAATCTGTCAAGACGTCGGTCGAGCCGAGGAATAAATTTGTTAAAGATTCGGTTGAGATGGGAACAAATTTGTCGATCGTGACACAAATTTGTCGAGACGTTGGTAGAGCACGGGAAGAAATTTGCCGACATATCAGTCGAGAGCGGGAAAAAATTCTTCGAGCGTGACAGATATTTGTCGAGATGTCAGTCTAAAGCATTAAGAAAACTGTTCAGACGGCCGAGCGCGGGAGGAGTTTTATCGAGAGTGACGGGAAGAAATTTGTCGAGACGTCGGTCGAGCACGGGAAGGAATCTGTCGAGAAGTCACTCGAGCGCGGGGAGAAATTTATCGAGCGTTACAGTAATTTGTTGAGACGTCGGTCGAGCGCGGGAACAAATTTGTCGAGAAGGTCGCACGCACAAAGAGATTTGTCGAGAGTGACAGAAATTTGTCGAGACGCTGGTCGAGCACGGGAAGAAATATGTCGATACACTGGAGCTCAGGGAGAGATTTGTCGAGCGAGACAGAAATTTGTCGAGACGTCGGTCGAGCACGGGAAGAAATCTGTCGAGAAGTCAGTCAAGAGCGGGGAGAAATTTATCGAGCGTTACAGTAATTTGTTGAGACGTCGGTCGAGCGCGGGAACAAATTTGTCGAGAAGGTCGCACGCACAAAGAGATTTGTCGAGAGTGACACAAATTTGTCGAGACGTCGGTCGAGCGCGGAAAGGATTCTTTCGAGACGGTCGAGCACAGGAAGAGATTTTCTGAGCCTTACAGAAATTTGTCGAGACGTCGGTCGAGCATGGGAAGAAATCTGTCAAGACGTCGGTCGAGCCGAGGAATAAATTTGTTAAAGCTTTGGTTGAGATGGGAACAAATTTGTCGATCGTGACACAAATTTGTCGAGACGTTAGAGCACGGGAAGAAATTTGTCGAGACGTCGATAGAGCGCGGAACGGATTCTGTCGAGACGGTCGAGCACAGGAAGAGATTTTCTGAGCCTTACAGAAATTTCTCGAGACGTCGGTCGAGCATGGGAAGGAATCTATCGAGAGTCACAGAATTTTTTCGAGACGTGGGTCGAGCGCGAGAAAGAATCTGTCGAGAGTGACATAATTTGTCGAGACGTTGTCGAGCGCAGGAAGAAATTTGCCGACATATCAGTCGAGAGCAGGAAAAAATTCTTCGAGCGTGACAGATATTTGTCGAGATGTCAGTCTAAAGCAGGAAGAAAACTGTTCAGACGGCCGAGCGCGGGAGGAGTTTTATCGAGAGTGACGGGAAGAAATTTGTCGAGACGTCGGTCGAGCACGGGAAGGAATCTGTCGAGAAGTCACTCGAGCGCGGGGAGAAATCTGTTGAGCGTAACAGTAATTTTTTGAGACGTCGGTCGAGCGCAGGAACAAATTTATCGAGAAGGTCGCACGCACAAAGAGATTTGTCGAGAGTGACACAAATTTGTTGAGACGTTGGTCGAGCACGGGAATAAATCTGTCGAGGCACTTCAGCTCAGGGAGAGATTTGTCGAGCGAGACAGAAATTTGTCGAGACGTCGATCGAGCGCGGAACGGATTCTGTCGAGACGGTCGAGTAAGAGCGGGGAGAAATTTATCGAGCGTTACAGTAATTTGTTGAGACGTCGGTCGAGCGCGGGAACAAATTTGTCGAGAAGGTCGCACGCACAAAGAGATTTGTCGAGAGTGACAGAAATTTGTCGAGACGTTGGTCGAGCACAGGAATAAATCTGTCGAGGCACTTGAGCTCAGGGAGAGATTTGTCGAGCGAGACAGAAATTTGTCGAGATGTCGGTCGAGCACGGGAAGAAATCTGTCGAGAAGTCAGTCAAGAGCGGGGAGAAATTTATCGAGCGTTACAGTAATTTGTTGAGACGTCGGTCGAGCGCGGGAACAAATTTGTCGAGAAGGTCGCACGCACAAAGAGATTTGTCGAGAGTGACAGAAATTTGTCGAGACGTCGATCGAGCGCGGAACGGATTCTGTCGAGACGGTCGAGCACAGGAAGAGATTTTCTGAGCCTTACAGAAATTTGTCGAGACGTCGGTCGAGCATGTGAAGAAATTTGTCGAGCGTTACAGAAATTTCTCGAGACGTCTGTCGAGCGCAGGGAGCAATCTGCTGAGACGGTCGAGAGCGGGAACAAATGTGTCAAGAGTGACAGAAGTTTGTCGAGACGTCAGTCGTGCGCAGTTCGAAATTTAAGACAGTGACAGAAATTTGTTGAGACGCCGGTCAAGCACGGGAAGAAATTTGCTGAGAGTGACAGAAATTTGTCGACACGTCAGTCGAGCTGAGGAATAAATTTGTTAAGGCTTTGGTTTACATGGGAACAAATTTATCGACAGTGACAGAAATTTGTCGAGACGTCGGTCGAGCACGGGAATAAAACTGTCGAGGCACTTGAGCTCAGGGAGAGATTTGTCGAGCGAGACAGAAATTTGTCGAGACGTCGGTCGAGCATGGGAAGAAATCTGTCAAGACGTCTATCGAGCCGAGGAATAAATTTGTTAAAGCTTTGGTTGAGATGGGAACAAATTTGTCGATCGTGACACAAATTTGTCGAGACGTTGGTAGAGCACGGGAAGAAATTTGCCGACATATCAGTCGAGAGCAGGAAAAAATTCTTCGAGCGTGACAGATATTTGTCGAGATGTCAGTCTAAAGCAGGAAGAAAACTGTTCAGACGGCCGAGCGCGGGAGGAGTTTTATCGAGAGTGACGGGAAGAAATTTGTCGAGACGTCGGTCGAGCACGGGAAGGAATCTGTCGAGAAGTCACTGGAGCGCGGGGAGAAATCTGTTGAGCGTTACAGTAATTTGTTGAGACGTCGGTCGAGCGCGGGAACAAATTTATCGAGAAGGTCGCACGCACAAAGAGATTTGTCGAGAGTGACAGAAATTTGTCGAGACGTTGGTCGAGCACGGGAATAAATCTGTCGAGGCACTTGAGCTCAGGGAGAGATTTGTCGAGCGAGACAGAAATTTGTCGAGACGTCGGTCGAGCGCGGAACGGATTCTGTCGATACGGTCGAGTAAGAGCGGGGAGAAATTTATCGAGCGTTACAGTAATTTGTTGAGACGTCGGTCGAGCGCGGGAACAAATTTGTCGAGAAGGTCGCACGCACAAAGAGATTTGTCGATCGTGACACAAATTTGTCGAGACGTCGGTCGAGAAGGGGAATAAATCTGTCGAGGCACTTGAGCTCGGGAAGAGATTTGTCGAGCGAGACAGAAATTTGTCGAGACGTCGGTCAAGCATGGGAAGAAATCTGTCAAGACGTCGGTCGAGCCGAAGAATAAATTTGTTAAAGCTTTGGTTGAGATGGGAACAAATTTGTCGATCGTGACACAAATTTGTCGAGACGTTGGTAGAGCACGGGAAGAAATTTGTCGAGACGTCGATAGAGCGCGGAACGGATTCTGTCGAGACGGTCGAGCACAGGAAGAGATTTTCTGAGCCTTACAGAAATTTCTCGAGACGTCGGTCAAGCTTGGGAAGGAATCTGTCAAAAGTGACAGAAATTTCTCAAGACGTTGGTCGAGCGCAGGAAGAAATTTGCCGACATATCAGTCGAGAGCAGGAAAAATTTTTCTAGCGTGACAGAAATTTGTCGAGACGTCGGTCGAGCCCGGGAAGAAATCTGTCGAGAAGTCAGTCAAGAGCGGAGAGAAATCTGTTGAGTGTTACAGTAATTTGTTGAGACGTCGGTCGAGCGCGGGAACAAATTTATCGAGAAGGACGCACGCACAAAGAGATTTGTCGAGCGAGACAGAAATTTGTCGAGATGTCGGTCGAGCACGGGAATAAATCTGTCGAGAAGTCAGTCAAGAGCGGGGAGAAATTTATCGAGCGTTACAGTAATTTGTTGAGACGTCGGTCGAGCGCGGGAACAAATTTGTCGAGAAGGTCGCACGCACAAAGAGATTTGTCGAGAGTGACAGAAATTTGTCGAGACGTCGGTCGAGCGCGGAAAGGATTCTGTCGAGACGTCGATCGAGCCGAGGAATAAATTTGTTAAAGCTTTGGTTGAGATGGGAACAAATTTGTCGATCGTGACACAAATTTGTCGAGACGTTAGAGCACGGGAAAAAATTTGTCGAGACGTCGATCGAGCGCGGAACGGATTCTGTCGAGAAGTCACTCGAGCGCGGGGAGAAATCTGTTGAGCGTTACAGTAATCTTTTGAGACGTCGGTCGAGCGCGGGAACAAATTTATCGAGAAGGTCGCACGCACAAAGAGATTTGTCGAGAGTGACACAAATTTGTCGAGACGTTGGTCGAGCACGGGAATAAATCTTTTGAGGCACTTGAGCTCAGGGAGAGATTTGTCGAGCGAGACAGAAATTTGTCGAGACGTCGATCGAGCGCGGAACGGATTCTGTCGAGACGGTCGAGTAAGAGCGGGGAGAAATTTATCGAGCGTTACAGTAATTTGTTGAGACGTCGGTCGAGCGCGGGAAGAAATCTGTCGAGAAGTCAGTCAAGAGCGGGGAGAAATTTATCGAGCGTTACAGTAATTTGTTGAGACGTCGGTCGAGCGCGGGAACAAATTTGTCGAGAAGGTCGCACGCACAAAGAGATTTGTCGAGAGTGACACAAATTTGTCGAGACGTCGGTCGAGCGCGGAACGGATTCTGTCGAGACGGTCGAGCACAGGAAGAGATTTTCTGAGCCTTACAGAAATTTCTCGAGACGTCGGTCGAGCATGGGAAGGAATCTATCGAGAGTCGCAGAATTTTTTCGAGACGTGGGTCGAGCGCGAGAAAGAATCTGTCGAGAGTGACAGAAATTTGTCGAGACGTTGTCGAGCGCAGGAAGAAATTTGCCGACATATCAGTCGAGAGCAGGAAAAAATTCTTCGAGCGTGACAGATATTTGTCGAGATGTCAGTCTAAAGCACGAAGAAAACTGTTCAGACGGCCGAGCGCGGGAGGAGTTTTATCGAGAGTGACGGGAAGAAATTTGTCGAGACGTCGGTCGAGCACGGGAATAAATCTGTCGAGGCACTTGAGCTCAGGGAGAGATTTGTCGAGCGAGACAGAAATTTGTCGAGATGTCGGTCGAGCACGGGAAGAAATCTGTCGAGAAGTCAGTCAAGAGCGGGGAGAAATTTATCGAGCGTTACAGTAATTTGTTGAGACGTCGGTCGAGCGCGGGAACAAATTTGTCGAGAAGGTTGCACGCACAAAGAGATTTGTCGAGAGTGACATAAATTTGTTGAGACGTTGGTAGAGTACGGGAAGATATTTGTCGAGACGTCGATCGAGCGCGGAACGGATTCTGTCGAGACGGTCGAGCACAGGTAGAGATTTTCTGAGCCTTACAGAAATTTGTCGAGACATCGGTCGAGCATGGGAAGAAATTTGTCGAGCGTTACAGAAATTTCTCGAGACGTCTGTCGAGCGCAGGGAGCAATCTGCTGAGACGGTCGAGAGCGGGAACAAATTTGTCAAGAGTGACAGAAGTTTGTCGAGACGTCGGTCGTGCGCAGTTCGAAATTTATCGACAGTGACAGAAATTTGTTGAGACGCCGGTCAAGCACGGGAAGAAATTTGCTGAGAGTGACAGAAATTTGTCGAGACGTCGGTCGAGCTGAGGAATAAATTTGTTAAGGCTTTGGTTTACATGGGAACAAATATATCGACAGTGACAGAAATTTGTCGAGACGTCGGTCGAGCACGGGAATAAATCTGTCGAGGCACTTGAGCTCAGGGAGAGATTTGTCGAGCGAGACAGAAATTTGTCGAGATGTCGGTCGAGCACGGGAATAAATCTGTCGAGAAGTCAGTCAAGAGTGGGGAGAAATTTATCGAGCGTTACAGTAATTTGTTGAGACGTCGGTCGAGCGCGGGAACAAATTTGTCGAGAAGGTCGCATGCACAAAGAGATTTGTCGAGAGTGACACAAATTTGTCGAGACGTCGGTCGAGCGCGGAAAGGATTCTGTCGAGATGGTCGAGCACAGGAAGAGATTTTCTGAGCCTTACAGAAATTTGTCGAGACGTCGGTCGAGAACGGGAAGAAATCTGTCAAGACGTCGGTCGAGCCGAGGAATAAATTTGTTAAAGCTTTGGTTGAGATGGGAACAAATTTGTCGATCGTGACACAAATTTGTCGAGACGTTGGTAGAGCACGGGAAGAAATCTGTCGAGACGTCGATCGAGCGCGGAACGGATTCTGTCGAGACGGTCGAGCACAGGAAGAGATTTTCTGAGCCTTACAGAAATTTCTCGAGACGTCGGTCTAGCTTGGGAAGGAATCTGTCGAGAGTCACAGAATTTTTTCGAGACGTGGGTCGAGCGCGAGAAAGAATCTGTCAAGAGTGACAGAAATTTGTCGAGACGTTGGTCGAGCGCAGGAAGAAATTTGCCGACATATCAGTCGAGAGCAGGAAAAAATTCTTCGAGCGTGACAGATATTTGTCGAGATGTCAGTCTAAAGCAGGAAGAAAACTGTTCAGACGGCCGAGCGCCGGAGGAGTTTTATCGAGAGTGACGGGAAGAAATTTTTCGAGACGTCGGTCGAGCACGGGAAGGAATCTGTCGAGAAGTCACTGGAGCGCGGGGAGAAATCTGTTGAGCGTTACAGTAATTTTTTGAGACGTCGGTCGAGCGCGGGAACAAATTTATCGAGAAGGTCGCACGCACAAAGAGATTTGTTGAGAGTGACACAAATTTGTCGAGACGTTGGTCGAGCACGGGAATAAATCTGTCGAGGCACTTGAGCTCAGGGAGAGATTTGTCGAGCGAGACAGAAATTTGTCGAGATGTCGGTCGAGCACGGGAATAAATCTGTCGAGAAGTCAGTCAAGAGCGGGGAGAAATTTATCGAGCGTTACAGTAATTTGTTGAGACGTCGGTCGAGCGCGGGAACAAATTTGTCGAGAAGGTCGCACGCACAAAGAGATTTGTCGAGAGTGACATAAATTTGTTGAGACGTTGGTAGAGTACGGGAAGATATTTGTCGAGACGTCGATCGAGCGCGGAACGGATTCTGTCGAGACGGTCGAGCACAGGTAGAGATTTTCTGAGCCTTACAGAAATTTGTCGAGACGTCGGTCGAGCATGGGAAGAAATTTGTCGAGCGTTACAGAAATTTCTCGAGACGTCTGTCGAGCGCAGGGAGCAATCTGCTGAGACGGTCGAGAGCGGGAACAAATTTGTCAAGAGCGACAGAAGTTTGTCGAGACGTCGGTCGTGCGCAGTTCGAAATTTATCGACAGTGACAGAAATTTTTTGAGACGCCGGTCAAGCACGGGAAGAAATTTGCTGAGAGTGACAGAAATTTGTCAAGACGTCGGTCGAGCTGAGGAATAAATTTGTTAAGGCTTTGGTTTACATGGGAACAAATATATCGACAGTGACAGAAATTTGTCGAGACGTCGGTCGAGCACGGGAATAAATCTGTCGAGGCACTTGAGCTCAGGGAGAGATTTGTCGAGCGAGACAGAAATTTGTCGAGATGTCGGTCGAGCACGGGAATAAATCTGTCGAGAAGTCAGTCAAGAGTGGGGAGAAATTTATCGAGCGTTACAGTAATTTGTTGAGACGTCGGTCGAGCGCGGGAACAAATTTGTCGAGAAGGTCGCATGCACAAAGAGATTTGTCGAGAGTGACACAAATTTGTCGAGACGTCGATAGAGCGCGGAACGGATTCTGTCGAGACGGTCGAGCACAGGAAGAGATTTTCTGAGCCTTACAGAAATTTCTCGAGACGTCGGTCAAGCTTGGGAAGGAATCTGTCAAAAGTGACAGAAATTTCTCAAGACGTTGGTCGAGCGCAGGAAGAAATTTGCCGACATATCAGTCGAGAGCAGGAAAAATTTTTCTAGCGTGACAGAAATTTGTCGAGACGTCGGTCGAGCCCGGGAAGAAATCTGTCGAGAAGTCAGTCAAGAGCGGAGAGAAATCTGTTGAGTGTTACAGTAATTTGTTGAGACGTCGGTCGAGCGCGGGAACAAATTTATCGAGAAGGACGCACGCACAAAGAGATTTGTCGAGAGTGACAGAAATTTGTCGAGACGTTGGTCGAGCACGGGAAGAAATCTGTCGAGGCACTTGAGCTCAGGGAGAGATTTGTCGAGCGAGACAGAAATTTGTCGAGATGTCGGTCGAGCACGGGAATAAATCTGTCGAGAAGTCAGTCAAGAGCGGGGAGAAATTTATCGAGCGTTACAGTAATTTGTTGAGACGTCGGTCGAGCGCGGGAACAAATTTGTCGAGAAGGTCGCACGCACAAAGAGATTTGTCGAGAGTGACAGAAATTTGTCGAGACGTCGGTCGAGCGCGGAAAGGATTCTGTCGAGACGTCGATCGAGCCGAGGAATAAATTTGTTAAAGCTTTGGTTGAGATGGGAACAAATTTGTCGATCGTGACACAAATTTGTCGAGACGTTAGAGCACGGGAAAAAATTTGTCGAGACGTCGATCGAGCGCGGAACGGATTCTGTCGAGAAGTCACTCGAGCGCGGGGAGAAATCTGTTGAGCGTTACAGTAATCTTTTGAGACGTCGGTCGAGCGCGGGAACAAATTTATCGAGAAGGTCGCACGCACAAAGAGATTTGTCGAGAGTGACACAAATTTGTCGAGACGTTGGTCGAGCACGGGAATAAATCTTTTGAGGCACTTGAGCTCAGGGAGAGATTTGTCGAGCGAGACAGAAATTTGTCGAGACGTCGATCGAGCGCGGAACGGATTCTGTCGAGACGGTCGAGTAAGAGCGGGGAGAAATTTATCGAGCGTTACAGTAATTTGTTGAGACGTCGGTCGAGCGCGGGAAGAAATCTGTCGAGAAGTCAGTCAAGAGCGGGGAGAAATTTATCGAGCGTTACAGTAATTTGTTGAGACGTCGGTCGAGCGCGGGAACAAATTTGTCGAGAAGGTCGCACGCACAAAGAGATTTGTCGAGAGTGACACAAATTTGTCGAGACGTCGGTCGAGCGCGGAACGGATTCTGTCGAGACGGTCGAGCACAGGAAGAGATTTTCTGAGCCTTACAGAAATTTCTCGAGACGTCGGTCGAGCATGGGAAGGAATCTATCGAGAGTCGCAGAATTTTTTCGAGACGTGGGTCGAGCGCGAGAAAGAATCTGTCGAGAGTGACAGAAATTTGTCGAGACGTTGTCGAGCGCAGGAAGAAATTTGCCGACATATCAGTCGAGAGCAGGAAAAAATTCTTCGAGCGTGACAGATATTTGTCGAGATGTCAGTCTAAAGCACGAAGAAAACTGTTCAGACGGCCGAGCGCGGGAGGAGTTTTATCGAGAGTGACGGGAAGAAATTTGTCGAGACGTCGGTCGAGCACGGGAATAAATCTGTCGAGGCACTTGAGCTCAGGGAGAGATTTGTCGAGCGAGACAGAAATTTGTCGAGATGTCGGTCGAGCACGGGAAGAAATCTGTCGAGAAGTCAGTCAAGAGCGGGGAGAAATTTATCGAGCGTTACAGTAATTTGTTGAGACGTCGGTCGAGCGCGGGAACAAATTTGTCGAGAAGGTTGCACGCACAAAGAGATTTGTCGAGAGTGACATAAATTTGTTGAGACGTTGGTAGAGTACGGGAAGATATTTGTCGAGACGTCGATCGAGCGCGGAACGGATTCTGTCGAGACGGTCGAGCACAGGTAGAGATTTTCTGAGCCTTACAGAAATTTGTCGAGACATCGGTCGAGCATGGGAAGAAATTTGTCGAGCGTTACAGAAATTTCTCGAGACGTCTGTCGAGCGCAGGGAGCAATCTGCTGAGACGGTCGAGAGCGGGAACAAATTTGTCAAGAGTGACAGAAGTTTGTCGAGACGTCGGTCGTGCGCAGTTCGAAATTTATCGACAGTGACAGAAATTTGTTGAGACGCCGGTCAAGCACGGGAAGAAATTTGCTGAGAGTGACAGAAATTTGTCGAGACGTCGGTCGAGCTGAGGAATAAATTTGTTAAGGCTTTGGTTTACATGGGAACAAATATATCGACAGTGACAGAAATTTGTCGAGACGTCGGTCGAGCACGGGAATAAATCTGTCGAGGCACTTGAGCTCAGGGAGAGATTTGTCGAGCGAGACAGAAATTTGTCGAGATGTCGGTCGAGCACGGGAATAAATCTGTCGAGAAGTCAGTCAAGAGTGGGGAGAAATTTATCGAGCGTTACAGTAATTTGTTGAGACGTCGGTCGAGCGCGGGAACAAATTTGTCGAGAAGGTCGCATGCACAAAGAGATTTGTCGAGAGTGACACAAATTTGTCGAGACGTCGGTCGAGCGCGGAAAGGATTCTGTCGAGATGGTCGAGCACAGGAAGAGATTTTCTGAGCCTTACAGAAATTTGTCGAGACGTCGGTCGAGAACGGGAAGAAATCTGTCAAGACGTCGGTCGAGCCGAGGAATAAATTTGTTAAAGCTTTGGTTGAGATGGGAACAAATTTGTCGATCGTGACACAAATTTGTCGAGACGTTGGTAGAGCACGGGAAGAAATCTGTCGAGACGTCGATCGAGCGCGGAACGGATTCTGTCGAGACGGTCGAGCACAGGAAGAGATTTTCTGAGCCTTACAGAAATTTCTCGAGACGTCGGTCTAGCTTGGGAAGGAATCTGTCGAGAGTCACAGAATTTTTTCGAGACGTGGGTCGAGCGCGAGAAAGAATCTGTCAAGAGTGACAGAAATTTGTCGAGACGTTGGTCGAGCGCAGGAAGAAATTTGCCGACATATCAGTCGAGAGCAGGAAAAAATTCTTCGAGCGTGACAGATATTTGTCGAGATGTCAGTCTAAAGCAGGAAGAAAACTGTTCAGACGGCCGAGCGCCGGAGGAGTTTTATCGAGAGTGACGGGAAGAAATTTTTCGAGACGTCGGTCGAGCACGGGAAGGAATCTGTCGAGAAGTCACTGGAGCGCGGGGAGAAATCTGTTGAGCGTTACAGTAATTTTTTGAGACGTCGGTCGAGCGCGGGAACAAATTTATCGAGAAGGTCGCACGCACAAAGAGATTTGTTGAGAGTGACACAAATTTGTCGAGACGTTGGTCGAGCACGGGAATAAATCTGTCGAGGCACTTGAGCTCAGGGAGAGATTTGTCGAGCGAGACAGAAATTTGTCGAGATGTCGGTCGAGCACGGGAATAAATCTGTCGAGAAGTCAGTCAAGAGCGGGGAGAAATTTATCGAGCGTTACAGTAATTTGTTGAGACGTCGGTCGAGCGCGGGAACAAATTTGTCGAGAAGGTCGCACGCACAAAGAGATTTGTCGAGAGTGACATAAATTTGTTGAGACGTTGGTAGAGTACGGGAAGATATTTGTCGAGACGTCGATCGAGCGCGGAACGGATTCTGTCGAGACGGTCGAGCACAGGTAGAGATTTTCTGAGCCTTACAGAAATTTGTCGAGACGTCGGTCGAGCATGGGAAGAAATTTGTCGAGCGTTACAGAAATTTCTCGAGACGTCTGTCGAGCGCAGGGAGCAATCTGCTGAGACGGTCGAGAGCGGGAACAAATTTGTCAAGAGCGACAGAAGTTTGTCGAGACGTCGGTCGTGCGCAGTTCGAAATTTATCGACAGTGACAGAAATTTTTTGAGACGCCGGTCAAGCACGGGAAGAAATTTGCTGAGAGTGACAGAAATTTGTCAAGACGTCGGTCGAGCTGAGGAATAAATTTGTTAAGGCTTTGGTTTACATGGGAACAAATATATCGACAGTGACAGAAATTTGTCGAGACGTCGGTCGAGCACGGGAATAAATCTGTCGAGGCACTTGAGCTCAGGGAGAGATTTGTCGAGCGAGACAGAAATTTGTCGAGATGTCGGTCGAGCACGGGAATAAATCTGTCGAGAAGTCAGTCAAGAGTGGGGAGAAATTTATCGAGCGTTACAGTAATTTGTTGAGACGTCGGTCGAGCGCGGGAACAAATTTGTCGAGAAGGTCGCATGCACAAAGAGATTTGTCGAGAGTGACACAAATTTGTCGAGACGTCGGTCGAGCGCGGAAAGGATTCTGTCGAGACGGTCGAGCACAGGAAGAGATTTTCTGAGCCTTACAGAAATTTGTCGAGACGTCGGTCGAGAACGGGAAGAAATCTGTCAAGACGTCGGTCGAGCCGAGGAATAAATTTGTTAAAGCTTTGGTTGAGATGGGAACAAATTTGTCGATCGTGACACAAATTTGTCGAGACGTTGGTAGAGCACGGGAAGAAATCTGTCGAGACGTCGATCGAGCGCGGAACGGATTCTGTCGAGACGGTCGAGCACAGGAAGAGATTTTCTGAGCCTTACAGAAATTTCTCGAGACGTCGGTCTAGCTTGGGAAGGAATCTGTCGAGAGTCACAGAATTTTTTCGAGACGTGGGTCGAGTGCGAGAAAGAATCTGTCAAGAGTGACAGAAATTTGTCGAGACGTTGGTCGAGCGCAGGAAGAAATTTGCCAACATATCAGTCGAGAGCAGGAAAAAATTCTTCGAGCGTGACAGATATTTGTCGAGATGTCAGTCTAAAGCATAAAGAAAACTGTTCAGACGGCCGAGCGCGGGAGGAGTTTTATCGAGAGTGACGGGAAGAAATTTGTCGAGACGTCGGTCGAGCACGGGAAGGAATCTGTCGAGAAGTCACTGGAGCGCGGGGAGAAATCTGTTGAGCGTTACAGTAATTTGTTGAGACGTCGGTCGAGCGCGGGAACAAATTTATCGAGAAGGTCGCACGCACAAAGAGATTTGTCGAGAGTGACACAAATTTGTCGAGACGTTGGTCGAGCACGGGAATAAATCTGTCGAGGCACTTCAGCTCAGGGAGAGATTTGTCGAGCGAGACAGAAATTTGTCGAGACGTCGATCGAGCGCGGAACGGATTCTGTCGAGATGGTCGAGTAAGAGCGGGGAGAAATTTATCGAGCGTTACAGTAATTTGTTGAGACGTCGGTCGAGCGCGGGAACAAATTTGTCGAGAAGGTCGCACGCACAAAGAGATTTGTCGAGAGTGACACAAATTTGTCGAGACGTTGGTCGAGCACAGGAATAAATCTGTCGAGGCACTTGAGCTCAGGGAGAGATTTGTCGAGTGAGACAGAAATTTGTCGAGATGTCGGTCGAGCACGGGAAGAAATCTGTCGAGAAGTCAGTCAAGAGCGGGGAGAAATTTATCGAGCGTTACAGTAATTTGTTGAGACGTCGGTCGAGCGCGGGAACAAATTTGTCGAGAAGGTCGCACGCACAAAGAGATTTGTCGAGAGTGACACAAATTTGTCGAGACGTCGATCGAGCGCGGAAAGGATTCTGTCGAGACGGTCGAGCACAGGAAGAGATTTTCTGAGCCTTACAGAAATTTGTCGAGACATCGGTCGAGAACGGGAAGAAATCTGTCAAGACGTCGGTCGAGCCGAGGAATAAATTTGTTAAAGCTTTGGTTGAGATGGGAACAAATTTGTCGATCGTGACACAAATTTGTCGAGACGTTGGTAGAGCACGGGAAGAAATTTGCCGACATATCAGTCGAGAGCAGGAAAAAATTCTTCGAGCGTGACAGATATTTGTCGAGATGTCAGTCTAAAGCAGGAAGAAAACTGTTCAGACGGCCGAGCGCGGGAGGAGTTTTATCGAGAGTGACGGGAAGAAATTTGTCGAGACGTCGGTCGAGCACGGGAAGGAATCTGTCAAGAAGTCACTCGAGCGCGGGGAGAAATTTATCGAGCGTTACAGTAATATGTTGAGACGTCGGTCGAGCGCGGGAACAAATTTATCGAGAAGGTCGCACGCACAAAGAGATTTGTCGAGAGTGACACAAATTTGTCGAGACGTTGGTCGAGCACGGGAATAAATCTGTCGAGGCACTTGAGCTCAGGGAGAGATTTGTCGAGCGAGACAGAAATTTGTCGAGACGTCGGTCGAGCGCGGAACGGATTCTGTCGAGACGGTCGAGTAAGAGCGGGGAGAAATTTATCGAGCGTTACAGTAATTTGTTGAGACGTCGGTCGAGCGCGGGAACAAATTTGTCGAGAAGGTCGCACGCACAAAGAGATTTGTCGAGAGTGACACAAATTTGTCGAGACGTTGGTCGAGCACAGGAATAAATCTGTCGAGGCACTTGAGCTCAGGGAGAGATTTGTCGAGCGAGACAGAAATTTGTCAAGATGTCGGTCGAGCACGGGAATAAATCTGTCGAGAAGTCAGTCAAGAGCGGGGAGAAATTTATCGAGCGTTACAGTAATTTGTTGAGACGTCGGTCGAGCGCGGGAACAAATTTGTCGAGAAGGTCGCACGCACAAAGAGATTTGTCGAGAGTGACACAAATTTGTCGAGACGTCGATCGAGCGCGGAAAGGATTCTGTCGAGACGGTCGAGCACAGGAAGAGATTTTCTGAGCCTTACAGAAATTTGTCGAGACGTCGGTCGAGAACGGGAAGAAATCTGTCAAGACGTCGGTCGAGCCGAGGAATAAATTTGTTAAAGCTTCGGTTGAGATGGGAACAAATTTGTCGATCGTGACACAAATTTGTCGAGACGTTGGTAGAGCACGGGAAGAAATTTGCCGACATATCAGTCGAGAGCAGGAAAAAATTCTTCGAGCGTGACAGATATTTGTCGAGATGTCAGTCTAAAGCATTAAGAAAACTGTTCAGACGGCCGAGCGCGGGAGGAGTTTTATCGAGAGTGACGGGAAGAAATTTGTCGAGACGTCGGTCGAGCACGGGAAGGAATCTGTCGAGAAGTCACTCGAGCGCGGGGAGAAATTTATCGAGCGTTACAGTAATTTGTTGAGACGTCGGTCGAGCGTGGGAACAAATTTGTCGAGAAGGTCGCACGCACAAAGAGATTTGTCGAGAGTGACAGAAATTTGTCGAGACGCTGGTCGAGCACGGGAAGAAATATGTCGATACACTGGAGCTCAGGGAGAGATTTGTCGAGCGAGACAGAAATTTGTCGAGACGTCGGTCGAGCACGGGAAGAAATCTGTCGAGAAGTCAGTCAAGAGCGGGGAGAAATTTATCGAGCGTTACAGTAATTTGTTGAGACGTCGGTCGAGCGCGGGAACAAATTTGTCGAGAAGGTCGCACGCACAAAGAGATTTGTCGAGAGTGACACAAATTTGTCGAGACGTCGGTCGAGCGCGGAAAGGATTCTTTCGAGACGGTCGAGCACAGGAAGAGATTTTCTGAGCCTTACAGAAATTTGTCGAGACGTCGGTCGAGCATGGGAAGAAATCTGTCAAGACGTCGGTCGAGCCGAGGAATAAATTTGTTAAAGCTTTGGTTGAGATGGGAACAAATTTGTCGATCGTGACACAAATTTGTCGAGACGTTAGAGCACGGGAAGAAATTTGTCAAGACGTCGATAGAGCGCGGAACGGATTCTGTCGAGACGGTCGAGCACAGGAAGAGATTTTCTGAGCCTTACAGAAATTTCTCGAGACGTCGGTCGAGCATGGGAAGGAATCTATCGAGAGTCACAGAATTTTTTCGAGACGTGGGTCGAGCGCGAGAAAGAATCTGTCGAGAGTGACATAATTTGTCGAGACGTTGTCGAGCGCAGGAAGAAATTTGCCGACATATCAGTCGAGAGCAGGAAAAAATTCTTCGAGCGTGACAGATATTTGTCGAGATGTCAGTCTAAAGCAGGAAGAAAACTGTTCAGACGGCCGAGCGCGGGAGGAGTTTTATCGAGAGTGACGGGAAGAAATTTGTCGAGACGTCGGTCGAGCACGGGAAGGAATCTGTCGAGAAGTCACTCGAGCGCGGGGAGAAATCTGTTGAGCGTTACAGTAATTTTTTGAGACGTCGGTCGAGCGCAGGAACAAATTTATCGAGAAGGTCGCACGCACAAAGAGATTTGTCGAGAGTGACACAAATTTGTTGAGACGTTGGTCGAGCACGGGAATAAATCTGTCGAGGCACTTCAGCTCAGGGAGAGATTTGTCGAGCGAGACAGAAATTTGTCGAGACGTCGATCGAGCGCGGAACGGATTCTGTCGAGACGGTCGAGTAAGAGCGGGGAGAAATTTATCGAGCGTTACAGTAATTTGTTGAGACGTCGGTCGAGCGCGGGAACAAATTTGTCGAGAAGGTCGCACGCACAAAGAGATTTGTCGAGAGTGACACAAATTTGTCGAGACGTTGGTCGAGCACAGGAATAAATCTGTCGAGGCACTTGAGCTCAGGGAGAGATTTGTCGAGCGAGACAGAAATTTGTCGAGATGTCGGTCGAGCACGGGAAGAAATCTGTCGAGAAGTCAGTCAAGAGCGGGGAGAAATTTATCGAGCGTTACAGTAATTTGTTGAGACGTCGGTCGAGCGCGGGAACAAATTTGTCGAGAAGGTCGCACGCACAAAGAGATTTGTCGAGAGTGACAGAAATTTGTCGAGACGTCGATCGAGCGCGGAACGGATTCTGTCGAGACGGTCGAGCACAGGAAGAGATTTTCTGAGCCTTACAGAAATTTGTCGAGACGTCGGTCGAGCATGTGAAGAAATTTGTCGAGCGTTACAGAAATTTCTCGAGACGTCTGTCGAGCGCAGGGAGCAATCTGCTGAGACGGTCGAGAGCGGGAACAAATGTGTCAAGAGTGACAGAAGTTTGTCGAGACGTCAGTCGTGCGCAGTTCGAAATTTAAGACAGTGACAGAAATTTGTTGAGACGCCGGTCAAGCACGGGAAGAAATTTGCTGAGAGTGACAGAAATTTGTCGACACGTCAGTCGAGCTGAGGAATAAATTTGTTAAGGCTTTGGTTTACATGGGAACAAATTTATCGACAGTGACAGAAATTTGTCGAGACGTAGGTCGAGCACGGGAATAAAACTGTCGAGGCACTTGAGCTCAGGGAGAGATTTGTCGAGCGAGACAGAAATTTGTCGAGACGTCGGTCGAGCATGGGAAGAAATCTGTCAAGACGTCTATCGAGCCGAGGAATAAATTTGTTAAAGCTTTGGTTGAGATGGGAACAAATTTGTCGATCGTGACACAAATTTGTCGAGACGTTGGTAGAGCACGGGAAGAAATTTGCCGACATATCAGTCGAGAGCAGGAAAAAATTCTTCGAGCGTGACAGATATTTGTCGAGATGTCAGTCTAAAGCAGGAAGAAAACTGTTCAGACGGCCGAGCGCGGGAGGAGTTTTATCGAGAGTGACGGGAAGAAATTTGTCGAGACGTCGGTCGAGCACGGGAAGGAATCTGTCGAGAAGTCACTGGAGCGCGGGGAGAAATCTGTTGAGCGTTACAGTAATTTGTTGAGACGTCGGTCGAGCGCGGGAACAAATTTATCGAGAAGGTCGCACGCACAAAGAGATTTGTCGAGAGTGACAGAAATTTGTCGAGACGTTGGTCGAGCACGGGAATAAATCTGTCGAGGCACTTGAGCTCAGGGAGAGATTTGTCGAGCGAGACAGAAATTTGTCGAGACGTCGGTCGAGCGCGGAACGGATTCTGTCGATACGGTCGAGTAAGAGCGGGGAGAAATTTATCGAGCGTTACAGTAATTTGTTGAGACGTCGGTCGAGCGCGGGAACAAATTTGTCGAGAAGGTCGCACGCACAAAGAGATTTGTCGAGAGTGACACAAATTTGTCGAGACGTTGGTCGAGCACAGGAATAAATCTGTCGAGGCACTTGAGCTCAGGGAGAGATTTGTCGAGCGAGACAGAAATTTGTCGAGATGTCGGTCGAGCACGGGAAGAAATCTGTCGAGAAGTCAGTCAAGAGCGGGGAGAAATTTATCGAGCGTTACAGTAATTTGTTGAGACGTCGGTCGAGCGCGGGAACAAATTTGTCGAGAAGGTCGCACGCACAAAGAGATTTGTCGAGAGTGACAGAAATTTGTCGAGACGTCGATCGAGCGCGGAACGGATTCTGTCGAGACGGTCGAGCACAGGAAGAGATTTTCTGAGCCTTACAGAAATTTGTCGAGACGTCGGTCGAGCATGTGAAGAAATTTGTCGAGCGTTACAGAAATTTCTCGAGACGTCTGTCGAGCGCAGGGAGCAATCTGCTGAGACGGTCGAGAGCGGGAACAAATGTGTCAAGAGTGACAGAAGTTTGTCGAGACGTCAGTCGTGCGCAGTTCGAAATTTAAGACAGTGACAGAAATTTGTTGAGACGCCGGTCAAGCACGGGAAGAAATTTGCTGAGAGTGACAGAAATTTGTCGACACGTCAGTCGAGCTGAGGAATAAATTTGTTAAGGCTTTGGTTTACATGGGAACAAATTTATCGACAGTGACAGAAATTTGTCGAGACGTAGGTCGAGCACGGGAATAAAACTGTCGAGGCACTTGAGCTCAGGGAGAGATTTGTCGAGCGAGACAGAAATTTGTCGAGACGTCGGTCGAGCATGGGAAGAAATCTGTCAAGACGTCTATCGAGCCGAGGAATAAATTTGTTAAAGCTTTGGTTGAGATGGGAACAAATTTGTCGATCGTGACACAAATTTGTCGAGACGTTGGTAGAGCACGGGAAGAAATTTGCCGACATATCAGTCGAGAGCAGGAAAAAATTCTTCGAGCGTGACAGATATTTGTCGAGATGTCAGTCTAAAGCAGGAAGAAAACTGTTCAGACGGCCGAGCGCGGGAGGAGTTTTATCGAGAGTGACGGGAAGAAATTTGTCGAGACGTCGGTCGAGCACGGGAAGGAATCTGTCGAGAAGTCACTGGAGCGCGGGGAGAAATCTGTTGAGCGTTACAGTAATTTGTTGAGACGTCGGTCGAGCGCGGGAACAAATTTATCGAGAAGGTCGCACGCACAAAGAGATTTGTCGAGAGTGACAGAAATTTGTCGAGACGTTGGTCGAGCACGGGAATAAATCTGTCGAGGCACTTGAGCTCAGGGAGAGATTTGTCGAGCGAGACAGAAATTTGTCGAGACGTCGGTCGAGCGCGGAACGGATTCTGTCGATACGGTCGAGTAAGAGCGGGGAGAAATTTATCGAGCGTTACAGTAATTTGTTGAGACGTCGGTCGAGCGCGGGAACAAATTTGTCGAGAAGGTCGCACGCACAAAGAGATTTGTCGAGAGTGACACAAATTTGTCGAGACGTCGGTCGAGAAGGGGAATAAATCTGTCAAGACGTCGGTCGAGCCGAAGAATAAATTTGTTAAAGCTTTGGTTGAGATGGGAACAAATTTGTCGATCGTGACACAAATTTGTCGAGACGTTGGTAGAGCACGGGAAGAAATTTGTCGAGACGTCGATAGAGCGCGGAACGGATTCTGTCGAGACGGTCGAGCACAGGAAGAGATTTTCTGAGCCTTACAGAAATTTCTCGAGACGTCGGTCAAGCTTGGGAAGGAATCTGTCAAAAGTGACAGAAATTTCTCAAGACGTTGGTCGAGCGCAGGAAGAAATTTGCCGACATATCAGTCGAGAGCAGGAAAAATTTTTCGAGCGTGACAGAAATTTGTCGAGACGTCGGTCGAGCCCGGGAAGAAATCTGTCGAGAAGTCAGTCAAGAGCGGAGAGAAATCTGTTGAGTGTTACAGTAATTTGTTGAGACGTCGGTCGAGCGCGGGAACAAATTTATCGAGAAGGACGCACGCACAAAGAGATTTGTCGAGAGTGACAGAAATTTGTCGAGACGTTGGTCGAGCACGGGAAGAAATCTGTCGAGGCACTTGAGCTCAGGGAGAGATTTGTCGAGCGAGACAGAAATTTGTCGAGATGTCGGTCGAGCACGGGAATAAATCTGTCGAGAAGTCAGTCAAGAGCGGGGAGAAATTTATCGAGCGTTACAGTAATTTGTTGAGACGTCGGTCGAGCGCGGGAACAAATTTGTCGAGAAGGTCGCACGCACAAAGAGATTTGTCGAGAGTGACAGAAATTTGTCGAGACGTCGGTCGAGCGCGGAAAGGATTCTGTCGAGACGTCGATCGAGCCGAGGAATAAATTTGTTAAAGCTTTGGTTGAGATGGGAACAAATTTGTCGATCGTGACACAAATTTGTCGAGACGTTAGAGCACGGGAAAAAATTTGTCGAGACGTCGATCGAGCGCGGAACGGATTCTGTCGAGAAGTCACTCGAGCGCGGGGAGAAATCTGTTGAGCGTTACAGTAATCTTTTGAGACGTCGGTCGAGCGCGGGAACAAATTTATCGAGAAGGTCGCACGCACAAAGAGATTTGTCGAGAGTGACACAAATTTGTCGAGACGTTGGTCGAGCACGGGAATAAATCTTTTGAGGCACTTGAGCTCAGGGAGAGATTTGTCGAGCGAGACAGAAATTTGTCGAGACGTCGATCGAGCGCGGAACGGATTCTGTCGAGACGGTCGAGTAAGAGCGGGGAGAAATTTATCGAGCGTTACAGTAATTTGTTGAGACGTCGGTCGAGCGCGGGAAGAAATCTGTCGAGAAGTCAGTCAAGAGCGGGGAGAAATTTATCGAGCGTTACAGTAATTTGTTGAGACGTCGGTCGAGCGCGGGAACAAATTTGTCGAGAAGGTCGCACGCACAAAGAGATTTGTCGAGAGTGACACAAATTTGTCGAGACGTCGGTCGAGCGCGGAACGGATTCTGTCGAGACGGTCGAGCACAGGAAGAGATTTTCTGAGCCTTACAGAAATTTCTCGAGACGTCGGTCGAGCATGGGAAGGAATCTATCGAGAGTCGCAGAATTTTTTCGAGACGTGGGTCGAGCGCGAGAAAGAATCTGTCGAGAGTGACAGAAATTTGTCGAGACGTTGTCGAGCGCAGGAAGAAATTTGCCGACATATCAGTCGAGAGCAGGAAAAAATTCTTCGAGCGTGACAGATATTTGTCGAGATGTCAGTCTAAAGCAGGAAGAAAACTGTTCAGACGGCCGAGCGCGGGAGGAGTTTTATCGAGAGTGACGGGAAGAAATTTGTCGAGACGTCGGTCGAGCACGGGAATAAATCTGTCGAGGCACTTGAGCTCAGGGAGAGATTTGTCGAGCGAGACAGAAATTTGTCGAGATGTCGGTCGAGCACGGGAATAAATCTGTCGAGAAGTCAGTCAAGAGCGGGGAGAAATTTATCGAGCGTTACAGTAATTTGTTGAGACGTCGGTCGAGCGCGGGAACAAATTTGTCGAGAAGGTTGCACGCACAAAGAGATTTGTCGAGAGTGACATAAATTTGTTGAGACGTTGGTAGAGTACGGGAAGATATTTGTCGAGACGTCGATCGAGCGCGGAACGGATTCTGTCGAGACGGTCGAGCACAGGTAGAGATTTTCTGAGCCTTACAGAAATTTGTCGAGACATCGGTCGAGCATGGGAAGAAATTTGTCGAGCGTTACAGAAATTTCTCGAGACGTCTGTCGAGCGCAGGGAGCAATCTGCTGAGACGGTCGAGAGCGGGAACAAATTTGTCAAGAGCGACAGAAGTTTGTCGAGACGTCGGTCGTGCGCAGTTCGAAATTTATCGACAGTGACAGAAATTTGTTGAGACGCCGGTCAAGCACGGGAAGAAATTTGCTGAGAGTGACAGAAATTTGTCGAGACGTCGGTCGAGCTGAGGAATAAATTTGTTAAGGCTTTGGTTTACATGGGAACAAATATATCGACAGTGACAGAAATTTGTCGAGACGTCGGTCGAGCACGGGAATAAATCTGTCGAGGCACTTGAGCTCAGGGAGAGATTTGTCGAGCGAGACAGAAATTTGTCGAGATGTCGGTCGAGCACGGGAATAAATCTGTCGAGAAGTCAGTCAAGAGTGGGGAGAAATTTATCGAGCGTTACAGTAATTTGTTGAGACGTCGGTCGAGCGCGGGAACAAATTTGTCGAGAAGGTCGCATGCACAAAGAGATTTGTCGAGAGTGACACAAATTTGTCGAGACGTCGGTCGAGCGCGGAAAGGATTCTGTCGAGATGGTCGAGCACAGGAAGAGATTTTCTGAGCCTTACAGAAATTTGTCGAGACGTCGGTCGAGAACGGGAAGAAATCTGTCAAGACGTCGGTCGAGCCGAGGAATAAATTTGTTAAAGCTTTGGTTGAGATGGGAACAAATTTGTCGATCGTGACACAAATTTGTCGAGACGTTGGTAGAGCACGGGAAGAAATCTGTCGAGACGTCGATCGAGCGCGGAACGGATTCTGTCGAGACGGTCGAGCACAGGAAGAGATTTTCTGAGCCTTACAGAAATTTCTCGAGACGTCGGTCTAGCTTGGGAAGGAATCTGTCGAGAGTCACAGAATTTTTTCGAGACGTGGGTCGAGCGCGAGAAAGAATCTGTCAAGAGTGACAGAAATTTGTCGAGACGTTGGTCGAGCGCAGGAAGAAATTTGCCGACATATCAGTCGAGAGCAGGAAAAAATTCTTCGAGCGTGACAGATATTTGTCGAGATGTCAGTCTAAAGCAGGAAGAAAACTGTTCAGAGGGCCGAGCGCCGGAGGAGTTTTATCGAGAGTGACGGGAAGAAATTTTTCGAGACGTCGGTCGAGCACGGGAAGGAATCTGTCGAGAAGTCACTGGAGCGCGGGGAGAAATCTGTTGAGCGTTACAGTAATTTTTTGAGACGTCGGTCGAGCGCGGGAACAAATTTATCGAGAAGGTCGCACGCACAAAGAGATTTGTTGAGAGTGACACAAATTTGTCGAGACGTTGGTCGAGCACGGGAATAAATCTGTCGAGGCACTTCAGCTCAGGGAGAGATTTGTCGAGCGAGACAGAAATTTGTCGAGATGTCGGTCGAGCACGGGAATAAATCTGTCGAGAAGTCAGTCAAGAGCGGGGAGAAATTTATCGAGCGTTACAGTAATTTGTTGAGACGTCGGTCGAGCGCGGGAACAAATTTGTCGAGAAGGTCGCACGCACAAAGAGATTTGTCGAGAGTGACATAAATTTGTTGAGACGTTGGTAGAGTACGGGAAGATATTTGTCGAGACGTCGATCGAGCGCGGAACGGATTCTGTCGAGACGGTCGAGCACAGGTAGAGATTTTCTGAGCCTTACAGAAATTTGTCGAGACGTCGGTCGAGCATGGGAAGAAATTTGTCGAGCGTTACAGAAATTTCTCGAGACGTCTGTCGAGCGCAGGGAGCAATCTGCTGAGACGGTCGAGAGCGGGAACAAATTTGTCAAGAGCGACAGAAGTTTGTCGAGACGTCGGTCGTGCGCAGTTCGAAATTTATCGACAGTGACAGAAATTTGTTGAGACGCCGGTCAAGCACGGGAAGAAATTTGCTGAGAGTGACAGAAATTTGTCGAGACGTCGGTCGAGCTGAGGAATAAATTTGTTAAGGCTTTGGTTTACATGGGAACAAATATATCGACAGTGACAGAAATTTGTCGAGACGTCGGTCGAGCACGGGAATAAATCTGTCGAGGCACTTGAGCTCAGGGAGAGATTTGTCGAGCGAGACAGAAATTTGTCGAGATGTCGGTCGAGCACGGGAATAAATCTGTCGAGAAGTCAGTCAAGAGTGGGGAGAAATTTATCGAGCGTTACAGTAATTTGTTGAGACGTCGGTCGAGCACGGGAAGGAATCTGTCGAGAAGTCACTCGAGCGCGGGGAGAAATTTATCGAGCGTTACAGTAATTTGTTGAGACGTCGGTCGAGCGCGGGAACAAATTTATCGAGAAGGTCGCACGCACAAAGAGATTTGTCGAGAGTGACACAAATTTGTCGAGACGTTGGTCGAGCACGGGAATAAATCTGTCGAGGCACTTCAGCTCAGGGAGAGATTTGTCGAGCGAGACAGAAATTTGTCGAGACGTCGATCGAGCGCGGAACGGATTCTGTCGAGATGGTCGAGTAAGAGCGGGGAGAAATTTATCGAGCGTTACAGTAATTTGTTGAGACGTCGGTCGAGCGCGGGAACAAATTTGTCGAGAAGGTCGCACGCACAAAGAGATTTGTCGAGAGTGACACAAATTTGTCGAGACGTTGGTCGAGCACAGGAATAAATCTGTCGAGGCACTTGAGCTCAGGGAGAGATTTGTCGAGTGAGACAGAAATTTGTCGAGATGTCGGTCGAGCACGGGAATAAATCTGTCGAGAAGTCAGTCAAGAGCGGGGAGAAATTTATCGAGCGTTACAGTAATTTGTTGAGACGTCGGTCGAGCGCGGGAACAAATTTGTCGAGAAGGTCGCACGCACAAAGAGATTTGTCGAGAGTGACACAAATTTGTCGAGACGTCGATCGAGCGCGGAAAGGATTCTGTCGAGACGGTCGAGCACAGGAAGAGATTTTCTGAGCCTTACAGAAATTTGTCGAGACGTCGGTCGAGAACGGGAAGAAATCTGTCAAGACGTCGGTCGAGCCGAGGAATAAATTTGTTAAAGCTTTGGTTGAGATGGGAACAAATTTGTCGATCGTGACACAAATTTGTCGAGACGTTGGTAGAGCACGGGAAGAAATTTGCCGACATATCAGTCGAGAGCAGGAAAAAATTCTTCGAGCGTGACAGATATTTGTCGAGATGTCAGTCTAAAGCAGGAAGAAAACTGTTCAGACGGCCGAGCGCGGGAGGAGTTTTATCGAGAGTGACGGGAAGAAATTTGTCGAGACGTCGGTCGAGCACGGGAAGGAATCTGTCAAGAAGTCACTCGAGCGCGGGGAGAAATTTATCGAGCGTTACAGTAATATGTTGAGACGTCGGTCGAGCGCGGGAACAAATTTATCGAGAAGGTCGCACGCACAAAGAGATTTGTCGAGAGTGACACAAATTTGTCGAGACGTTGGTCGAGCACGGGAATAAATCTGTCGAGGCACTTGAGCTCAGGGAGAGATTTGTCGAGCGAGACAGAAATTTGTCGAGACGTCGGTCGAGCGCGGAACGGATTCTGTCGAGACGGTCGAGTAAGAGCGGGGAGAAATTTATCGAGCGTTACAGTAATTTGTTGAGACGTCGGTCGAGCGCGGGAACAAATTTGTCGAGAAGGTCGCACGCACAAAGAGATTTGTCGAGAGTGACACAAATTTGTCGAGACGTTGGTCGAGCACAGGAATAAATCTGTCGAGGCACTTGAGCTCAGGGAGAGATTTGTCGAGCGAGACAGAAATTTGTCAAGATGTCGGTCGAGCACGGGAATAAATCTGTCGAGAAGTCAGTCAAGAGCGGGGAGAAATTTATCGAGCGTTACAGTAATTTGTTGAGACGTCGGTCGAGCGCGGGAACAAATTTGTCGAGAAGGTCGCACGCACAAAGAGATTTGTCGAGAGTGACACAAATTTGTCGAGACGTCGATCGAGCGCGGAAAGGATTCTGTCGAGACGGTCGAGCACAGGAAGAGATTTTCTGAGCCTTACAGAAATTTGTCGAGACGTCGGTCGAGCATGGGAAGAAATCTGTCAAGACGTCGGTCGAGCCGAGGAATAAATTTGTTAAAGCTTTGGTTGAGATGGGAACAAATTTGTCGATCGTGACACAAATTTGTCGAGACGTTAGAGCACGGGAAGAAATTTGTCGAGACGTCGATCGAGCGCGGAACGGATTCTGTCGAGACGGTCGAGCACAGGAAGAGATTTTCTGAGCCTTACAGAAATTTCTCGAGACGTCGGTCGAGCATGGGAAGGAATCTATCGAGAGTCACAGAATTTTTTCGAGACGTGGGTCGAGCGCGAGAAAGAATCTGTCGAGAGTGACAGAAATTTGTCGAGACGTTGTCGAGCGCAGGAAGAAATTTGCCGACATATCAGTCGAGAGCAGGAAAAAATTCTTCGAGCGTGACAGATATTTGTCGAGATGTCAGTCTAAAGCAGGAAGAAAACTGATCAGACGGCCGAGCGCGGGAGTATTTTTATCGAGAGTGACGGGAAGAAATTTGTCGAGACGTCGGTCGAGCACGGGAAGGAATCTGTCGAGAAGTCACTCGAGCGCGGGGAGAAATCTGTTGAGCGTTACAGTAATTTTTTGAGACGTCAGTCGAGCGCGGGAACAAATTTGTCGAGAAGGTCGCACGCACAAAGAGATTTGTCGAGAGTGACAGAAATTTGTCGAGACGTTGGTCGAGCACGGGAAGAAATTTGTCGAGATGTCGATCGAGCGCGGTATGGATTCTGTCGAGACGGTCGAGCACAGGAAGAGATTTTCTGAGCCTTACAGAAATTTCTCGAGACGTCTGTCGAGCGCAGGGAGCAATCTGCTGAGACGGTCGAGAGCGGGAACAAATGTGTCAAGAGTGACAGAAGTTTGTCGAGACGTCGGTCGTGCGCAGTTCGAAATTTAAGACAGTGACAGAAATTTGTTGAGACGCCGGTCAAGCACGGGAAGAAAATTGTTGAGAGTGACAGAAATTTGTCGAGACGTCAGTCGAGCTGAGGAATAAATTTGTTAAGGCTTTGGTTTACATGGGAACAAATTTATCCACAGTGACAGAAATTTGTCGAGACGTAGTTTCGAGCACGGGAATAAATCTGTCGAGGCACTTGAGCTCAGGGAGAGATTTGTCGAGCGAGACAGAAATTTGTCGAGACGTCGGTCGAGCACGGGAATAAATCTGTCGAGAAGTCACTTGAGTGCGGGGAGAAATCTGTTGAGCGTTACAGTAATTTGTTGAGACGTCGGTCGAGCGCGGGAAGAAATTTGTCGAGAAGGTCGCACGCACAAAGAGATTTCTCGAGAGTGACACAAATTTGTCGAGATGTCGGTCGAGCGCGGAAAGGATTCTGTCGAGACGGTCGAGCACAGGAAGAGATTTTCTGAGCCTTACAGAAATTTGTCGAGACATCGGTCGAGAACGGGAATAAATCTGTCAAGACGTCGGTCGAGCCGAGGAATAAATTTGTTAAAGCTTTGGTTGAGATGGGAACAAATTTGTCGATCGTGACACAAATTTGTCGAGACGTTAGAGCACGGGAAGAAATTTGTCGAGACGTCGATCGAGCGCGGAACGGATTCTGTCGAGACGGTCGAGCACAGGAAGAGATTTTCTGAGCCTTACAGAAATTTCTCGAGACGTCGGTCGAGCATGGGAAGGAATCTATCGAGAGTCACAGAATTTTTTCGAGACGTGGGTCGAGCGCGAGAAAGAATCTGTCGAGAGTGACAGAAATTTGTCGAGACGTTGTCGAGCGCAGGAAGAAATTTGCCGACATATCAGTCGAGAGCAGGAAAAAATTCTTCGAGCGTGACAGATATTTGTCGAGATGTCAGTCTAAAGCAGGAAGAAAACTGTTCAGACGGCCGAGCGCGGGAGGAGTTTTATCGAGAGTGACGGGAAGAAATTTGTCGAGACGTCGGTCGAGCACAGGAAGGAATCTGTCGAGAAGTCACTCGAGCGCGGGGAGAAATCTGTTGAGCGTTACAGTAATTTTTTGAGACGTCGGTCGAGCGCGGGAACAAATTTATCGAGAAGGTCGCACGCACAAAGAGATTTGTCGAGTGTGACACAAATTTGTCGAGACGTTGGTCGAGCACGGGAATAAATCTGTCGAGGCACTTCAGCTCAGGGAGAGATTTGTCGAGCGAGACAGAAATTTGTCGAGACGTCGATCGAGCGCGGAACGGATTCTGTCGAGACGGACGAGTAAGAGCGGGGAGAAAATTATCGAGCGTTACAGTAATTTGTTGAGACGTCGGTCGAGCGTGGGAACAAATTTGTCGAGAAGGTCGCACGCACAAAGAGATTTGTCGAGAGTGACAGAAATTTGTCGAGACGTTGGTCGAGCAGGGGAATAAATCTGTCGAGGCACTTCAGCTCAGGGAGAGATTTGTCGAGCGAGACAGAAATTTGTCGAGATGTCGGTCGAGCACGGGAATAAATCTGTCGAGAAGTCAGTCAAGAGCGGGGAGAAATTTTTCGAGCGTTACAGTAATTTGTTGAGACGTCGGTCGAGCGCGGGAACAAATTTGTCGAGAACGTCGCACGCACAAAGAGATTTGTCGAGAGTGACCCAAATTTGTCGAGACGTCGGTCAAGCGCGGAAAGGATTCTGTCGAGACGGTCGAGCACAGGAAGAGATTTTCTGAGCCTTACAGAAATTTGTCGAGACGTCGGTCGAGAACGGGAAGAAATCTGTCAAGACGTCGGTCGAGCCGAGGAATAAATTTGTTAAAGCTTTGGTTGAGATGGGAACAAATTTGTCGATCGTGACACAAATTTGTCGAGACGTTGGTAGAGCACGGGAAGAAATTTGTCGAGACGTCGATCGAGCGCGGAACGGATTCTGTCGAGACGGTCGAGCACAGGAAGAGATTTTCTGAGCCTTACAGAAATTACTCGAGACGTTGGTCGAGCACGGGAACAAATCTCCCGAGACGGTCAAGCGCGGGAAGAAATTTGTCGAGAGTGATCGAAATTTGTCCAGACATCGGTTGAGCGCGGGAACAAATCTCTCGAGATGTCGGTCAAGAGCGTGAAGAAATTTGTCGAGAGTGACAGAAATTTGTCGAGATGTCAGTCAAGCGCGGGAAGGAATCTGTCGAGACGGTCGAGCGCGGGAAGGAATTTATCGACAGTGACAGAAATTTGTCGAGACGTCGGTCGAGCAGGGGAATAAATCTGTCGAGGCACTTGAGCTCGGGAAGAGATTTGTCGAGCGAGACAGAAATTTGTCGAGACGTAGGTCGAGCATGGGAAGAAATCTGTCAAGACGTCGGTCGAGCCGAGGAATAAATTTGTTAAAGCTTTGGTTGAGATGGCAACAAATTTGTCGATCGTGACACAAATTTGTCGAGACGTTGTTAGAGCACGGGAAGAAATCTGTCGAGACATCGATCGAGCGCGGAACGGATTCTGTCGAGACGGTCGAGCACAGGAAGACATTTTCTGAGCCTTACAGAAATTTCTCGAGACGTCGGTCTAGCTTGGGAAGGAATCTGTCGAGAGTCACAGAATTTTTTCGAGACGTGGGTCGAGCGCGAGAAAGAATCTGTCAAGAGTGACAGAAATTTGTCGAGACGTTGGTCGAGCGCAGGAAGAAATTTGCCGACATATCAGTCGAGAGCAGGAAAAAATTCTTCGAGCGTGACAGATATTTGTCGAGATGTCAGTCTAAAGCAGGAAGAAAACTGTTCAGACGGCCGAGCGCGGGAGGAGTTTTATCGAGAGTGACGGGAAGAAATTTGTCGAGACGTCGGTCGAGCACGGGAAGGAATCTGTCAAGAAGTCACTCGAGCGCGGGGAGAAATTTATCGAGCGTTACAGTAATATGTTGAGACGTCGGTCGAGCGCGGGAACAAATTTATCGAGAAGGTCGCACGCACAAAGAGATTTGTCGAGAGTGACACAAATTTGTCGAGACGTTGGTCGAGCACGGGAATAAATCTGTCGAGGCACTTGAGCTCAGAGAGAGATTTGTCGAGCGAGACAGAAATTTGTCGAGACGTCGGTCGAGCGCGGAACGGATTCTGTCGAGACGGTCGAGTAAGAGCGGGGAGAAATTTATCGAGCGTTACAGTAATTTGTTGAGACGTCGGTCGAGCGCGGGAACAAATTTGTCGAGAAGGTCGCACGCACAAAGAGATTTGTCGAGAGTGACACAAATTTGTCGAGACGTCGATCGAGCGCGGAAAGGATTCTGTCGAGACGGTCGAGCACAGGAAGAGATTTTCTGAGCCTTACAGAAATTTGTCGAGACGTCGGTCGAGAACGGGAAGAAATCTGTCAAGACGTCGGTCGAGCCGAGGAATAAATTTGTTAAAGCTTCGGTTGAGATGGGAACAAATTTGTCGATCGTGACACAAATTTGTCGAGACGTTGGTAGAGCACGGGAAGAAATTTGCCGACATATCAGTCGAGAGCAGGAAAAAATTCTTCGAGCGTGACAGATATTTGTCGAGATGTCAGTCTAAAGCATTAAGAAAACTGTTCAGACGGCCGAGCGCGGGAGGAGTTTTATCGAGAGTGACGGGAAGAAATTTGTCGAGACGTCGGTCGAGCACGGGAAGGAATCTGTCGAGAAGTCACTCGAGCGCGGGGAGAAATTTATCGAGCGTTACAGTAATTTGTTGAGACGTCGGTCGAGCGCGGGAACAAATTTGTCGAGAAGGTCGCACGCACAAAGAGATTTGTCGAGAGTGACAGAAATTTGTCGAGACGCTGGTCGAGCACGGGAAGAAATATGTCGATACACTGGAGCTCAGGGAGAGATTTGTCGAGCGAGACAGAAATTTGTCGAGACGTCGGTCGAGCACGGGAATAAATCTGTCGAGAAGTCAGTCAAGAGCGGGGAGAAATTTATCGAGCGTTACAGTAATTTGTTGAGACGTCGGTCGAGCGCGGGAACAAATTTGTCGAGAAGGTCGCACGCACAAAGAGATTTGTCGAGAGTGACACAAATTTGTCGAGACGTCGGTCGAGCGCGGAAAGGATTCTGTCGAGACGGTCGAGCACAGGAAGAGATTTTCTGAGCCTTACAGAAATTTGTCGAGACGTCGGTCGAGAACGGGAAGAAATTTGTCAAGACGTCGGTCGAGCTGAGGAATAAATTTGTTAAAGCTTTGGTTGAGATGGGAACAAATTTGTCGATCGTGACACAAATTTGTCGAGACGTTGGTAGAGCACGGGAAGAAATTTGTCGAGACGTCGATCGAGCGCGGAAAGGATTCTGTCGAGACGGTCGAGCACAGGAAGAGATTTTCTGAGCCTTACAGAAATTTGTCGAGACGTCGGTCGAGAACGGGAAGAAATCTGTCAAGACGTCGGTCGAGCCGAGGAATAAATTTGTTAAAGCTTTGGTTGAGATGGGAACAAATTTGTCGATCGTGACACAAATTTGTCGAGACGTTGGTCGAGCGCAGGAAGAAATTTGCCGACATATCAGTCGGGAGCAGGAAAAAATTCTTCTAGCGTGACAGATATTTGTCGAGATGTCAGCTTAAAGCAGGAAGAAAACTGTTCAGACGGCCGAGCGCGGGAGGAGTTTTATCGAGAGTGACGGGAAGAAATTTGTCAAGACGTCGGTCGAGCACGGGAAGGAATCTGTCGAGAAGTCACTCGAGCGCGGGGAGAAATCTGTTGAGCGTTACAGTAATTTTTTGAGACGTCGGTCGAGCGCGGGAACAAATTTATCGAGAAGGTCGCACGCACAAAGAGATTTGTCGAGAGTGACACAAATTTGTCGAGACGTTGGTCGAGCACGGGAATAAATCTGTCGAGGCACTTGAGCTCAGGGAGAGATTTGTCGAGCGAGACAGAAATTTGTCGAGACGTCGATCGAGCGCGGAACGGATTCTGTCGAGACGGTCGAGTAAGAGCGGGGAGAAATTTATCGAGCGTTACAGTAATTTGTTGAGACGTCGGTCGAGCGCGGGAACAAATTTGTCGAGAAGGTCGCACGCACAAAGAGATTTGTCGAGAGTGACAGAAATTTGTCGAGACGTCGGTCGAGCACGGGAATAAATCTGTCGAGAAGTCAGTCAAGAGCGGAGAGAAATTTATCGAGCGTTACAGTAATTTGTTGAGACGTCGGTTGAGCACGGGAACAAATTTGTCGAGAAGGTCGCACGCACAAAGAGATTTGTCGAGAGTGACATAAATTTGTTGAGACGTTGGTAGAGTACGGGAAGATATTTGTCGAGACGTCGATCGAGCGCGGAACGGATTCTGTCGAGATGGTCGAGCAGAGAAAGAGATTTTCTGAGCCTTACAGAAATTTGTCGAGACGTCGGTCGAGCGCAGGGAGCAATCTGCTGAGACGGTCGAGAGCGGGAACAAATTTGTCAAGAGTGACAGAAGTTTGTCGAGACGTCGGTCATGCGCAGTTCGAAATTAATCGACAGTGACAGAAATTTGTTGAGACACCGGTCAAGCACGGGAAGAAATTTGCTGAGAGTGACAGAAATTTGTCGAGACGTCGGTCGAGCTGAGGAATAAATTTGTTAAGGCTTTGGTTTACATGGGAACAAATTTATCGACAGTGACAGAAATTTGTCGAGACGTCGGTCGAGCAGGGGAATAAATCTGTCGAGGCACTTGAGCTCAGGGAGAGATTTGTCGAGCGAGACAGAAATTTGTCGAGATGTCGGTCGAGCACGGGAATAAATCTGTCGAGAAGTCAGTCAAGAGCGGGGAGAAATTTATCGAGCGTTACAGTAATTTGTTGAGACGTCGGTCGAGCGCGGGAACAAATTTGTCGAGAAGGTCGCACGCACAAAGAGATTTGTCGAGAGTGACACAAATTTGTCGAGACGTTGGTCGAGCACGGGAATAAATCTGTCGAGGCACTTGAGCTCAGGGAGAGATTTGTCGAGCGAGACAGAAATTTGTCGAGACGTCGATCGAGCGCGGAACGGATTCTGTCGAGACGGTCGAGTAAGAGCGGGGAGAAATTTATCGAGCGTTACAGTAATTTGTTGAGACGTCGGTCGAGCGCGGGAACAAATTTGTCGAGAAGGTCGCACGCACAAAGAGATTTGTCGAGAGTGACAGAAATTTGTCGAGACGTCGGTCGAGCACGGGAATAAATCTGTCGAGAAGTCAGTCAAGAGCGGAGAGAAATTTATCGAGCGTTACAGTAATTTGTTGAGACGTCGGTTGAGCACGGGAACAAATTTGTCGAGAAGGTCGCACGCACAAAGAGATTTGTCGAGAGTGACATAAATTTGTTGAGACGTTGGTAGAGTACGGGAAGATATTTGTCGAGACGTCGATCGAGCGCGGAACGGATTCTGTCGAGATGGTCGAGCACAGGAAGAGATTTTCTGAGCCTTACAGAAATTTGTCGAGACGTCGGTCGAGCATGGGAAGAAATTTGTCGAGCGTTACAGAAATTTCTCGAGACGTCTGTCGAGCGCAGGGAGCAATCTGCTGAGACGGTCGAGAGCGGGAACAAATTTGTCAAGAGTGACAGAAGTTTGTCGAGACGTCGGTCATGCGCAGTTCGAAATTAATCGACAGTGACAGAAATTTGTTGAGACACCGGTCAAGCACGGGAAGAAATTTGCTGAGAGTGACAGAAATTTGTCGAGACGTCGGTCGAGCTGAGGAATAAATTTGTTAAGGCTTTGGTTTACATGGGAACAAATTTATCGACAGTGACAGAAATTTGTCGAGACGTCGGTCGAGCAGGGGAATAAATCTGTCGAGGCACTTGAGCTCAGGGAGAGATTTGTCGAGCGAGACAGAAATTTGTCGAGATGTCGGTCGAGCACGGGAATAAATCTGTCGAGAAGTCAGTCAAGAGCGGGGAGAAATTTATCGAGCGTTACAGTAATTTGTTGAGACGTCGGTCGAGCGCGGGAACAAATTTGTCGAGAAGGTCGCACGCACAAAGAGATTTGTCGAGAGTGACACAAATTTGTCGAGACGTCGGTCGAGCGCGGAAAGGATTCTGTCGAGACGGTCGAGCACAGGAAGAGATTTTCTGAGCCTTACAGAAATTTGTCGAGACGTCGGTCGAGAACGGGAAGAAATCTGTCAAGACGTCGGTCGAGCCGAGGAATAAATTTGTTAAAGCTTTGGTTGAGATGGGAACAAATTTGTCGATCGTGACACAAATTTGTCGAGACGTTGGTAGAGCACGGGAAGAAATTTGTCGAGATGTCAGTCAAGCGCGGGAAGGAATCTGTCGAGACGGTCGAGCGCGGGAAGGAATTTATCGACAGTGACAGAAATTTGTCGAGATGTCGGTCGAGCAGGGGAATAAATCTGTCGAGGCACTTGAGCTCGGGAAGAGATTTGTCGAGCGAGACAGAAATTTGTTGAGACGTCGGTCGAGCATGGGAAGAAATCTGTCAAGACATCGGTCGAGCCGAGGAATAAATTTGTTAAAGCTTTGGTTGAGATGGCAACAAATTTGTCGATCGTGACACAAATTTGTCGAGACGTTGGTCGAGCGCAGGAAGAAATTTGCCGACATATCAGTCGAGAGCAGGAAAAAATTCTTCGAGCGTGACAGATATTTGTCGAGATGTCAGTCTAAAGCAGGAAGAAAACTGTTCAGACGGCCGAGCGCGGGAGGAGTTTTATCGAGAGTGACGGGAAGAAATTTGTCGAGACGTCGGTCGAGCACGGGAAGGAATCTGTCGAGAAGTCACTCGAGCGCGGGGAGAAATCTGTTGAGCGTTACAGTAATTTTTTGAGACGTCGGTCGAGCGCGGGAACAAATTTATCGAGAAGGTCGCACGCACAAAGAGATTTGTCGAGAGTGACACAAATTTGTCGAGACGCTGGTCGAGCACGGGAATAAATCTGTCGAGGCACTTGAGCTCAGGGAGAGATTTATCGAGCAAGACAGAAATTTGTCGAGACGTCGATCGAGCGCGGAACGGATTCTGTCGAGACGGTCGAGTAAGAGCGGGGAGAAATTTATCGAGCGTTACAGTAATTTGTTGAGACGTCGGTCGAGCGCGGGAACAAATTTGTCGAGAAGGTCGCACGCACAAAGAGATTTGTCGAGAATGACATAAATTTGTTGAGACGTTGGTAGAGTACGGGAAGATATTTGTCGAGACGTCGATCGAGCGCGGAACGGATTCTGTCGAGACGGTCGAGCACAGGAAGAGATTTTCTGAGCCTTACAGAAATTTGTCGAGACGTCGGTCGAGCATGGGAAGAAATTTGTCAAGCGTTACAGAAATTTCTCGAGACGTCTGTCGAGCGCAGGGAGCAATCTGCTGAGACGGTCGAGAGCGGGAACAAATTTGTCAAGAGTGACAGAAGTTTGTCGAGACGTCGGTCGTGTGCAGTTCGAAATTTATCGACAGTGACAGAAATTTGTTGAGACGCCGGTCAAGCACGGGAAGAAATTTGCTGAGAGTGACAGAAATTTGTCGAGACGTCGGTCGAGCTGAGGAATAAATTTGTTAAGGCTTTGGTTTACATGGGAACAAATTTATCGACAGTGACAGAAATTTGTCGAGACGTCGGTCGAGCAGGGGAATAAATCTGTCGAGGCACTTGAGCTCAGGGAGAGATTTGTCGAGCGAGAAGAAATTTGTCGAGATGTCGGTCGAGCACGGGAATAAATCTGTCGAGAAGTCAGTCAAGAGCGGGGAGAAATTTATCGAGCGTTACAGTAATTTGTTGAGACGTCGGTCGAGCGCGGGAACAAATTTGTCGAGAAGGTCGCACGCACAAAGAGATTTGTCGAGAGTGACAGAAATTTGTCGAGACGTCGGTCGAGCGCGGAAAGGATTCTGTCGAGACGGTCGAGCACAGGAAGAGATTTTCTGAGCCTTACAGAAATTTGTCGAGACGTCGGTCGAGAACGGGAAGAAATCTGTCAAGACGTCGGTCGAGCCGAGGAATAAATTTGTTAAAGCTTTGGTTGAGATGGGAACAAATTTGTCGATCGTGACACAAATTTGTCGAGACGTTGGTAGAGCACGGGAAGAAATTTGTCGAGACGGTCGAGCACGGAAGAAATTTGTCGAGACGTCGGTCTAGCTCGGGAAGGAATCTGTCGAGAGTCACAGAATTTTTTCGAGACGTGGGTCGAGCGCGGGAAGGAATATGTCAAGAGTGACAGAAATTTGTCGAGTCGTTGATCGAGCGTGGGAACAAATTTTTTGAGAGTGACAGAAATTTGTAGAGATGTCGGTCGAACACGGGAAGAAATTTGTCGAGATGTTCGAGCGGGAACAAATTTGTCAAGAGTGATCGAAATTTGTCAAGACATCGGATGAGCGCGGGAAGAAATCACTCGAGAAGTCAGTCAAGCGCGTGCAGAAATTTGTCGAGAGTGACAGAAATTAGTCAAGACGTCGGTCGAGAGCAGGAGGAAATTTGCCGACATATCAGTCGAGAGCGGGAAAAAATTCTTCGAGCGTGACAGATATTTGTCGAGATGTCAGTCTAAAGCAGGAAGAAAACTGTTCAGACGGCCGAGCGCGGGAGGAGTTTTATCGAGAGTGACGGGAAGAAATTTGTCAAGACGTCGGTCGAGCACGGGAAGGAATCTGTCGAGAAGTCACTCGAGCGCGGGGAGAAATCTGTTGAGCGTTACAGTAATTTTTTGAGACGTCGGTCGAGCGCGGGAACAAATTTATCGAGAAGGTCGCACGCACAAAGAGATTTGTCGAGAGTGACACAAATTTGTCGAGACGTTGGTCGAGCACGGGAATAAATCTGTCGAGGCACTTGAGCTCAGGGAGAGATTTGTCGAGCGAGACAGAAATTTGTCGAGACGTCGATCGAGCGCGGAACGGATTCTGTCGAGACGGTCGAGTAAGAGCGGGGAGAAATTTATCGAGCGTTACAGTAATTTGTTGAGACGTCGGTCGAGCGCGGGAACAAATTTGTCGAGAAGGTCGTACGCACAAAGAGATTTGTCGAGAGTGACAGAAATTTGTCGAGACGTCGGTCGAGCACGGGAATAAATCTGTCGAGAAGTCAGTCAAGAGCGGAGAGAAATTTATCGAGCGTTACAGTAATTTGTTGAGACGTCGGTTGAGCACGGGAACAAATTTGTCGAGAAGGTCGCACGCACAAAGAGATTTGTCGAGAGTGACATAAATTTGTTGAGACGTTGGTAGAGTACGGGAAGATATTTGTCGAGACGTCGATCGAGCGCGGAACGGATTCTGTCGAGATGGTCGAGCACAGGAAGAGATTTTCTGAGCCTTACAGAAATTTGTCGAGACGTCGGTCGAGCATGGGAAGAAATTTGTCGAGCGTTACAGAAATTTCTCGAGACGTCTGTCGAGCGCAGGGAGCAATCTGCTGAGACGGTCGAGAGCGGGAACAAATTTGTCAAGAGTGACAGAAGTTTGTCGAGACGTCGGTCGTGCGCAGTTCGAAATTAATCGACAGTGACAGAAATTTGTTGAGACACCGGTCAAGCACGGGAAGAAATTTGCTGAGAGTGACAGAAATTTGTCGAGACGTCGGTCGAGCTGAGGAATAAATTTGTTAAGGCTTTGGTTTACATGGGAACAAATTTATCGACAGTGACAGAAATTTGTCGAGACGTCGGTCGAGCAGGGGAATAAATCTGTCGAGGCACTTGAGCTCAGGGAGAGATTTGTCGAGCGAGACAGAAATTTGTCGAGATGTCGGTCGAGCACGGGAATAAATCTGTCGAGAAGTCAGTCAAGAGCGGGGAGAAATTTATCGAGCGTTACAGTAATTTGTTGAGACGTCGGTCGAGCGCGGGAACAAATTTGTCGAGAAGGTCGCACGCACAAAGAGATTTGTCGAGAGTGACACAAATTTGTCGAGACGTCGGTCGAGCGCGGAAAGGATTCTGTCGAGACGGTCGAGCACAGGAAGAGATTTTCTGAGCCTTACAGAAATTTGTCGAGACGTCGGTCGAGAACGGGAAGAAATCTGTCAAGACGTCGGTCGAGCCGAGGAATAAATTTGTTAAAGCTTTGGTTGAGATGGGAACAAATTTGTCGATCGTGACACAAATTTGTCGAGACGTTGGTAGAGCACGGGAAGAAATTTGTCGAGATGTCAGTCAAGCGCGGGAAGGAATCTGTCGAGACGGTCGAGCGCGGGAAGGAATTTATCGACAGTGACAGAAATTTGTCGAGATGTCGGTCGAGCAGGGGAATAAATCTGTCGAGGCACTTGAGCTCGGGAAGAGATTTGTCGAGCGAGACAGAAATTTGTTGAGACGTCGGTCGAGCATGGGAAGAAATCTGTCAAGACATCGGTCGAGCCGAGGAATAAATTTGTTAAAGCTTTGGTTGAGATGGCAACAAATTTGTCGATCGTGACACAAATTTGTCGAGACGTTGGTCGAGCGCAGGAAGAAATTTGCCGACATATCAGTCGAGAGCAGGAAAAAATTCTTCGAGCGTGACAGATATTTGTCGAGATGTCAGTCTAAAGCAGGAAGAAAACTGTTCAGACGGCCGAGCGCGGGAGGAGTTTTATCGAGAGTGACGGGAAGAAATTTGTCGAGACGTCGGTCGAGCACGGGAAGGAATCTGTCGAGAAGTCACTCGAGCGCGGGGAGAAATCTGTTGAGCGTTACAGTAATTTTTTGAGACGTCGGTCGAGCGCGGGAACAAATTTATCGAGAAGGTCGCACGCACAAAGAGATTTGTCGAGAGTGACACAAATTTGTCGAGACGCTGGTCGAGCACGGGAATAAATCTGTCGAGGCACTTGAGCTCAGGGAGAGATTTATCGAGCAAGACAGAAATTTGTCGAGACGTCGATCGAGCGCGGAACGGATTCTGTCGAGACGGTCGAGTAAGAGCGGGGAGAAATTTATCGAGCGTTACAGTAATTTGTTGAGACGTCGGTCGAGCGCGGGAACAAATTTGTCGAGAAGGTCGCACGCACAAAGAGATTTGTCGAGAATGACATAAATTTGTTGAGACGTTGGTAGAGTACGGGAAGATATTTGTCGAGACGTCGATCGAGCGCGGAACGGATTCTGTCGAGACGGTCGAGCACAGGAAGAGATTTTCTGAGCCTTACAGAAATTTGTCGAGACGTCGGTCGAGCATGGGAAGAAATTTGTCAAGCGTTACAGAAATTTCTCGAGACGTCTGTCGAGCGCAGGGAGCAATCTGCTGAGACGGTCGAGAGCGGGAACAAATTTGTCAAGAGTGACAGAAGTTTGTCGAGACGTCGGTCGTGTGCAGTTCGAAATTTATCGACAGTGACAGAAATTTGTTGAGACGCCGGTCAAGCACGGGAAGAAATTTGCTGAGAGTGACAGAAATTTGTCGAGACGTCGGTCGAGCTGAGGAATAAATTTGTTAAGGCTTTGGTTTACATGGGAACAAATTTATCGACAGTGACAGAAATTTGTCGAGACGTCGGTCGAGCAGGGGAATAAATCTGTCGAGGCACTTGAGCTCAGGGAGAGATTTGTCGAGCGAGAAGAAATTTGTCGAGATGTCGGTCGAGCACGGGAATAAATCTGTCGAGAAGTCAGTCAAGAGCGGGGAGAAATTTATCGAGCGTTACAGTAATTTGTTGAGACGTCGGTCGAGCGCGGGAACAAATTTGTCGAGAAGGTCGCACGCACAAAGAGATTTGTCGAGAGTGACAGAAATTTGTCGAGACGTCGGTCGAGCGCGGAAAGGATTCTGTCGAGACGGTCGAGCACAGGAAGAGATTTTCTGAGCCTTACAGAAATTTGTCGAGACGTCGGTCGAGAACGGGAAGAAATCTGTCAAGACGTCGGTCGAGCCGAGGAATAAATTTGTTAAAGCTTTGGTTGAGATGGGAACAAATTTGTCGATCGTGACACAAATTTGTCGAGACGTTGGTAGAGCACGGGAAGAAATTTGTCGAGACGGTCGAGCACGGAAGAAATTTGTCGAGACGTCGGTCTAGCTCGGGAAGGAATCTGTCGAGAGTCACAGAATTTTTTCGAGACGTGGGTCGAGCGCGGGAAGGAATATGTCAAGAGTGACAGAAATTTGTCGAGTCGTTGATCGAGCGTGGGAACAAATTTTTTGAGAGTGACAGAAATTTGTAGAGATGTCGGTCGAACACGGGAAGAAATTTGTCGAGATGTTCGAGCGGGAACAAATTTGTCAAGAGTGATCGAAATTTGTCAAGACATCGGATGAGCGCGGGAAGAAATCACTCGAGAAGTCAGTCAAGCGCGTGCAGAAATTTGTCGAGAGTGACAGAAATTAGTCAAGACGTCGGTCGAGAGCAGGAGGAAATTTGCCGACATATCAGTCGAGAGCGGGAAAAAATTCTTCGAGCGTGACAGATATTTGTCGAGATGTCAGTCTAAAGCAGGAAGAAAACTGTTCAGACGGCCGAGCGCGGGAGGAGTTTTATCGAGAGTGACGGGAAGAAATTTGTCGAGACGTCGGTCGAGCACGGGAAGGAATCTGTCGAGAAGTCACTCGAGCGCGGGGAGAAATCTGTTGAGCGTTACAGTAATTTTTTGAGACGTCGGTCGAGCGCGGGAACAAATTTATCGAGAAGGTCGCACGCACAAAGAGATTTGTCGAGAGTGACACAAATTTGTCGAGACGTTGGTCGAGCACGGGAATAAATCTGTCGAGGCACTTCAGCTCAGGGAGAGATTTGTCGAGCGAGACAGAAATTTGTCGAGACGTCGATCGAGCGCGGAACGGATTCTGTCGAGACGGACGAGTAAGAGCGGGGAGAAAATTATCGAGCGTTACAGTAATTTGTTGAGACGTCGGTCGAGCGCGGGAACAAATTTATCGAGAAGGTCGCACACACAAAGAGATTGGCGAGAGTGACACAAATTTGTCGAGACGTCGGTCGAGCGCGGAAAGGATTCTGTCGAGACGGTCGAGCACAGGAAGAGATTTTCTGAGCCTTACAGAAATTTGTCGAGACGTCGGTCGAGAACGGGAAGAAATCTGTCAAGACGTCGGTCGAGCCGAGGAATAAATTTGTTAAAGCTTTGGTTGAGATGGGAACAAATTTGTCGATCGTGACACAAATTTGTCGAGACGTTGGTAGAGCACGGGAAGAAATTTGTCGAGACGTCGGTCGAGCGCGGAAAGGATTCTGTCGAGACGGTCGAGCACAGGAAGAGATTTTCTGAGCCTTACAGAAATTTGTCGAGACGTCGGTCGAGAACGGGAAGAAATCTGTCAAGACGTCGGTCGAGCCGAGGAATAAATTTGTTAAAGCTTTGGTTGAGATGGGAACAAATTTGTCGATCGTGACACAAATTTGTCGAGACGTTGGTCGAATGCAGGAAGAAATTTGCCGACATATCAGTCGAGAGCAGGAAAAAATTCTTCGAGCGTGACAGATATTTGTCGAGATGTCAGTCTAAAGCAGGAAGAAAACTGTTCAGACGGCCGAGCGCGGGAGGAGTTTTATCGAGAGTGACGGGAAGAAATTTGTCGAGACGTCGGTCGAGCACGGGAAGGAATCTGTCGAGAAGTCACTGGAGCGCGGGGAGAAATCTGTTGAGCGTTACAGTAATTTTTTGAGACGTCGGTCGAGCGCGGGAACAAATTTATCGAGAAGGTCGCACGCACAAAGAGATTTGTCGAGTGTGACACAAATTTGTCGAGACGTTGGTCGAGCACGGGAATAAATCTGTCGAGGCACTTCAGCTCAGGGAAAGATTTGTCGAGCGAGACAGAAATTTGTCGAGACGTCGATCGAGCGCGGAACGGATTCTGTCGAGACGGACGAGTAAGAGCGGGGAGAAAATTATCGAGCGTTACAGTAATTTGTTGAGACGTCGGTCGAGCGTGGGAACAAATTTGTCGAGAAGGTCGCACGCACAAAGAGATTTGTCGAGAGTGACAGAAATTTGTCGAGACGTTGGTCGAGCAGGGGAATAAATCTGTCGAGGCACTTGAGCTCAGGGAGAGATTTGTCGAGCGAGACAGAAATTTGTCGAGATGTCGGTCGAGCACGGGAATAAATCTGTCGAGAAGTCAGTCAAGAGCGGGGAGAAATTTTTCGAGCGTTACAGTAATTTGTTGAGACGTCGGTCGAGCGCGGGAACAAATTTGTCGAGAACGTCGCACGCACAAAGAGATTTGTCGAGAGTGACCCAAATTTGTCGAGACGTCGGTCAAGCGCGGAAAGGATTCTGTCGAGACGGTCGAGCACAGGAAGAGATTTTCTGAGCCTTACAGAAATTTGTCGAGACGTCGGTCGAGAACGGGAAGAAATCTGTCAAGACGTCGGTCGAGCCGAGGAATAAATTTGTTAAAGCTTTGGTTGAGATGGGAACAAATTTGTCGATCGTGACACAAATTTGTCGAGACGTTGGTAGAGCACGGGAAGAAATTTGTCGAGACGTCGATCGAGCGCGGAACGGATTCTGTCGAGACGGTCGAGCACAGGAAGAGATTTTCTGAGCCTTACAGAAATTACTCGAGACGTTGGTCGAGCACGGGAACAAATCTCCCGAGACGGTCAAGCGCGGGAAGAAATTTGTCGAGAGTGATCGAAATTTGTCCAGACATCGGTTGAGCGCGGGAACAAATCTCTCGAGATGTCGGTCAAGAGCGTGAAGAAATTTGTCGAGAGTGACAGAAATTTGTCGAGATGTCAGTCAAGCGCGGGAAGGAATCTGTCGAGACGGTCGAGCGCGGGAAGGAATTTATCGACAGTGACAGAAATTTGTCGAGACGTCGGTCGAGCAGGGGAATAAATCTGTCGAGGCACTTGAGCTCGGGAAGAGATTTGTCGAGCGAGACAGAAATTTGTCGAGACGTAGGTCGAGCATGGGAAGAAATCTGTCAAGACGTCGGTCGAGCCGAGGAATAAATTTGTTAAAGCTTTGGTTGAGATGGCAACAAATTTGTCGATCGTGACACAAATTTGTCGAGACGTTGTTAGAGCACAGGAAGAAATCTGTCGAGACATCGATCGAGCGCGGAACGGATTCTGTCGAGACGGTCGAGCACAGGAAGACATTTTCTGAGCCTTACAGAAATTTCTCGAGACGTCGGTCTAGCTTGGGAAGGAATCTGTCGAGAGTCACAGAATTTTTTCGAGACGTGGGTCGAGCGCGAGAAAGAATCTGTCAAGAGTGACAGAAATTTGTCGAGACGTTGGTCGAGCGCAGGAAGAAATTTGCCGACATATCAGTCGAGAGCAGGAAAAAATTCTTCGAGCGTGACAGATATTTGTCGAGATGTCAGTCTAAAGCAGGAAGAAAACTGTTCAGACGGCCGAGCGCCGGAGGAGTTTTATCGAGAGTGACGGGAAGAAATTTGTCGAGACGTCGGTCGAGCACGGGAAGGAATCTGTCGAGAAGTCACTGGAGTGCGGGGAGAAATCTGTTGAGCGTTACAGTAATTTTTTGAGACGTCGGTCGAGCGCGGGAACAAATTTATCGAGAAGGTCGCACGCACAAAGAGATTTGTTGAGAGTGACACAAATTTGTCGAGACGTTGGTCGAGCACGGGAATAAATCTGTCGAGGCACTTCAGCTCAGGGAGAGATTTGTCGAGCGAGACAGAAATTTGTCGAGATGTCGGTCGAGCACGGGAATAAATCTGTCGAGAAGTCAGTCAAGAGCGGGGAGAAATTTATCGAGCGTTACAGTAATTTGTTGAGACGTCGGTCGAGCGCGGGAACAAATTTGTCGAGAAGGTTGCACGCACAAAGAGATTTGTCGAGAGTGACATAAATTTGTTGAGACGTTGGTAGAGTACGGGAAGATATTTGTCGAGACGTCGATCGAGCGCGGAACGGATTCTGTCGAGACGGTCGAGCACAGGTAGAGATTTTCTGAGCCTTACAGAAATTTGTCGAGACATCGGTCGAGCATGGGAAGAAATTTGTCGAGCGTTACAGAAATTTCTCGAGACGTCTGTCGAGCGCAGGGAGCAATCTGCTGAGACGGTCGAGAGCGGGAACAAATTTGTCAAGAGCGACAGAAGTTTGTCGAGACGTCGGTCGTGCGCAGTTCGAAATTTATCGACAGTGACAGAAATTTTTTGAGACGCCGGTCAAGCACGGGAAGAAATTTGCTGAGAGTGACAGAAATTTGTCGAGACGTCGGTCGAGCTGAGGAATAAATTTGTTAAGGCTTTGGTTTACATGGGAACAAATATATCGACAGTGACAGAAATTTGTCGAGACGTCGGTCGAGCAGGGGAATAAATCTGTCGAGGCACTTGAGCTCAGGGAGAGATTTGTCGAGCGAGACAGAAATTTGTCGAGATGTCGGTCGAGCACGGGAATAAATCTGTCGAGAAGTCAGTCAAGAGTGGGGAGAAATTTATCGAGCGTTACAGTAATTTGTTGAGACGTCGGTCGAGCGCGGGAACAAATTTGTCGAGAAGGTCGCATGCACAAAGAGATTTGTCGAGAGTGACACAAATTTGTCGAGACGTCGGTCGAGCGCGGAAAGGATTCTGTCGAGATGGTCGAGCACAGGAAGAGATTTTCTGAGCCTTACAGAAATTTGTCGAGACGTCGGTCGAGAACGGGAAGAAATCTGTCAAGACGTCGGTCGAGCCGAGGAATAAATTTGTTAAAGCTTTGGTTGAGATGGGAACAAATTTGTCGATCGTGACACAAATTTGTCGAGACGTTGGTAGAGCACGGGAAGAAATCTGTCGAGACGTCGATCGAGCGCGGAACGGATTCTGTCGAGACGGTCGAGCACAGGAAGAGATTTTCTGAGCCTTACAGAAATTTCTCGAGACGTCGGTCTAGCTTGGGAAGGAATCTGTCGAGAGTCACAGAATTTTTTCGAGACGTGGGTCGAGCGCGAGAAAGAATCTGTCAAGAGTGACAGAAATTTGTCGAGACGTTGGTCGAGCGCAGGAAGAAATTTGCCGACATATCAGTCGAGAGCAGGAAAAAATTCTTCGAGCGTGACAGATATTTGTCGAGATGTCAGTCTAAAGCAGGAAGAAAACTGTTCAGACGGCCGAGCGCCGGAGGAGTTTTATCGAGAGTGACGGGAAGAAATTTGTCGAGACGTCGGTCGAGCACGGGAAGGAATCTGTCGAGAAGTCACTGGAGCGCGGGGAGAAATCTGTTGAGCGTTACAGTAATTTTTTGAGACGTCGGTCGAGCGCGGGAACAAATTTATCGAGAAGGTCGCACGCACAAAGAGATTTGTTGAGAGTGACACAAATTTGTCGAGACGTTGGTCGAGCACGGGAATAAATCTGTCGAGGCACTTGAGCTCAGGGAGAGATTTGTCGAGCGAGACAGAAATTTGTCGAGATGTCGGTCGAGCACGGGAATAAATCTGTCGAGAAGTCAGTCAAGAGTGGGGAGAAATTTATCGAGCGTTACAGTAATTTGTTGAGACGTCGGTCGAGCGCGGGAACAAATTTGTCGAGAAGGTCGCACGCACAAAGAGATTTGTCGAGAGTGACATAAATTTGTCGAGACGTTGGTAGAGTACGGGAAGATATTTGTCGAGACGTCGATCGAGCGCGGAACGGATTCTGTCGAGACGGTCGAGCACAGGTAGAGATTTTCTGAGCCTTACAGAAATTTGTCGAGACGTCGGTCGAGCATGGGAAGAAATTTGTCGAGCGTTACAGAAATTTCTCGAGACGTCTGTCGAGCGCAGGGAGCAATCTGCTGAGACGGTCGAGAGCGGGAACAAATTTGTCAAGAGCGACAGAAGTTTGTCGAGACGTCGGTCGTGCGCAGTTCGAAATTTATCGACAGTGACAGAAATTTTTTGAGACGCCGGTCAAGCACGGGAAGAAATTTGCTGAGAGTGACAGAAATTTGTCGAGACGTCGGTCGAGCTGAGGAATAAATTTGTTAAGGCTTTGGTTTACATGGGAACAAATATATCGACAGTGACAGAAATTTGTCGAGACGTCGGTCGAGCACGGGAATAAATCTGTCGAGGCACTTGAGCTCAGGGAGAGATTTGTCGAGCGAGACAGAAATTTGTCGAGATGTCGGTCGAGCACGGGAATAAATCTGTCGAGAAGTCAGTCAAGAGTGGGGAGAAATTTATCGAGCGTTACAGTAATTTGTTGAGACGTCGGTCGAGCGCGGGAACAAATTTGTCGAGAAGGTCGCATGCACAAAGAGATTTGTCGAGAGTGACACAAATTTGTCGAGACGTCGGTCGAGCGCGGAAAGGATTCTGTCGAGACGGTCGAGCACAGGAAGAGATTTTCTGAGCCTTACAGAAATTTGTCGAGACGTCGGTCGAGAACGGGAAGAAATCTGTCAAGACGTCGGTCGAGCCGAGGAATAAATTTGTTAAAGCTTTGGTTGAGATGGGAACAAATTTGTCGATCGTGACACAAATTTGTCGAGACGTTGGTAGAGCACGGGAAGAAATCTGTCGAGACGTCGATCGAGCGCGGAACGGATTCTGTCGAGACGGTCGAGCACAGGAAGACATTTTCTGAGCCTTACAGAAATTTCTCGAGACGTCGGTCTAGCTTGGGAAGGAATCTGTCGAGAGTCACAGAATTTTTTCGAGACGTGGGTCGAGTGCGAGAAAGAATCTGTCAAGAGTGACAGAAATTTGTCGAGACGTTGGTCGAGCGCAGGAAGAAATTTGCCGACATATCAGTCGAGAGCAGGAAAAAATTCTTCGAGCGTGACAGATATTTGTCGAGATGTCAGTCTAAAGCAGGAAGAAAACTGTTCAGACGGCCGAGCGCCGGAGGAGTTTTATCGAGAGTGACGGGAAGAAATTTGTCGAGACGTCGGTCGAGCACGGGAAGGAATCTGTCGAGAAGTCACTGGAGCGCGGGGAGAAATCTGTTGAGCGTTACAGTAATTTTTTGAGACGTCGGTCGAGCGCGGGAACAAATTTATCGAGAAGGTCGCACGCACAAAGAGATTTGTTGAGAGTGACACAAATTTGTCGAGACGTTGGTCGAGCACGGGAATAAATCTGTCGAGGCACTTCAGCTCAGGGAGAGATTTGTCGAGCGAGACAGAAATTTGTCGAGACGTCGGTCGAGCGCGGAACGGATTCTGTCGAGACGGTCGAGTAAGAGCGGGGAGAAATTTATCGAGCGTTACAGTAATTTGTTGAGACGTCGGTCGAGCGCGGGAACAAATTTGTCGAGAAGGTCGCACGCACAAAGAGATTTGTCGAGAGTGACAGAAATTTGTCGAGACGCTGGTCGAGCACGGGAAGAAATATGTCGATACACTGGAGCTCAGGGAGAGATTTGTCGAGCGAGACAGAAATTTGTCGAGACGTCGGTCGAGCACGGGAAGAAATCTGTCGAGAAGTCAGTCAAGAGCGGGGAGAAATTTATCGAGCGTTACAGTAATTTGTTGAGACGTCGGTCGAGCGCGGGAACAAATTTGTCGAGAAGGTCGCACGCACAAAGAGATTTGTCGAGAGTGACACAAATTTGTCGAGACGTCGGTCGAGCGCGGAAAGGATTCTTTCGAGACGGTCGAGCACAGGAAGAGATTTTCTGAGCCTTACAGAAATTTGTCGAGACGTCGGTCGAGCATGGGAAGAAATCTGTCAAGACGTCGGTCGAGCCGAGGAATAAATTTGTTAAAGCTTTGGTTGAGATGGGAACAAATTTGTCGATCGTGACACAAATTTGTCGAGACGTTAGAGCACGGGAAGTAATTTGTCGAGACGTCGATAGAGAGCGGAACGGATTCTGTCGAGACGGTCGAGCACAGGAAGAGATTTTCTGAGCCTTACAGAAATTTCTCGAGACGTCGGTCGAGCATGGGAAGGAATCTATCGAGAGTCACAGAATTTTTTCGAGACGTGGGTCGAGCGCGAGAAAGAATCTGTCGAGAGTGACATAATTTGTCGAGACGTTGTCGAGCGCAGGAAGAAATTTGCCGACATATCAGTCGAGAGCAGGAAAAAATTCTTCGAGCGTGACAGATATTTGTCGAGATGTCAGTCTAAAGCAGGAAGAAAACTGTTCAGACGGCCGAGCGCGGGAGGAGTTTTATCGAGAGTGACGGGAAGAAATTTGTCGAGACGTCGGTCGAGCACGGGAAGGAATCTGTCGAGAAGTCACTCGAGCGCGGGGAGAAATCTGTTGAGCGTTACAGTAATTTTTTGAGACGTCGGTCGAGCGCAGGAACAAATTTATCGAGAAGGTCGCACGCACAAAGAGATTTGTCGAGAGTGACACAAATTTGTTGAGACGTTGGTCGAGCACGGGAATAAATCTGTCGAGGCACTTCAGCTCAGGGAGAGATTTGTCGAGCGAGACAGAAATTTGTCGAGACGTCGATCGAGCGCGGAACGGATTCTGTCGAGACGGTCGAGTAAGAGCGGGGAGAAATTTATCGAGCGTTACAGTAATTTGTTGAGACGTCGGTCGAGCGCGGGAACAAATTTGTCGAGAAGGTCGCACGCACAAAGAGATTTGTCGAGAGTGACACAAATTTGTCGAGACGTTGGTCGAGCACAGGAATAAATCTGTCGAGGCACTTGAGCTCAGGGAGAGATTTGTCGAGCGAGACAGAAATTTGTCGAGATGTCGGTCGAGCACGGGAAGAAATCTGTCGAGAAGTCAGTCAAGAGCGGGGAGAAATTTATCGAGCGTTACAGTAATTTGTTGAGACGTCGGTCGAGCGCGGGAACAAATTTGTCGAGAAGGTCGCACGCACAAAGAGATTTGTCGAGAGTGACAGAAATTTGTCGAGACGTCGATCGAGCGCGGAACGGATTCTGTCGAGACGGTCGAGCACAGGAAGAGATTTTCTGAGCCTTACAGAAATTTGTCGAGACGTCGGTCGAGCATGGGAAGAAATTTGTCGAGCGTTACAGAAATTTCTCGAGACGTCTGTCGAGCGCAGGGAGCAATCTGCTGAGACGGTCGAGAGCGGGAACAAATGTGTCAAGAGTGACAGAAGTTTGTCGAGACGTCAGTCGTGCGCAGTTCGAAATTTAAGACAGTGACAGAAATTTGTTGAGACGCCGGTCAAGCACGGGAAGAAATTTGCTGAGAGTGACAGAAATTTGTCGACACGTCAGTCGAGCTGAGGAATAAATTTGTTAAGGCTTTGGTTTACATGGGAACAAATTTATCGACAGTGACAGAAATTTGTCGAGACGTAGGTCGAGCACGGGAATAAAACTGTCGAGGCACTTGAGCTCAGGGAGAGATTTGTCGAGCGAGACAGAAATTTGTCGAGACGTCGGTCGAGCATGGGAAGAAATCTGTCAAGACGTCTATCGAGCCGAGGAATAAATTTGTTAAAGCTTTGGTTGAGATGGGAACAAATTTGTCGATCGTGACACAAATTTGTCGAGACGTTGGTAGAGCACGGGAAGAAATTTGCCGACATATCAGTCGAGAGCAGGAAAAAATTCTTCGAGCGTGACAGATATTTGTCGAGATGTCAGTCTAAAGCAGGAAGAAAACTGTTCAGACGGCCGAGCGCGGGAGGAGTTTTATCGAGAGTGACGGGAAGAAATTTGTCGAGACGTCGGTCGAGCACGGGAAGGAATCTGTCGAGAAGTCACTGGAGCGCGGGGAGAAATCTGTTGAGCGTTACAGTAATTTGTTGAGACGTCGGTCGAGCGCGGGAACAAATTTATCGAGAAGGTCGCACGCACAAAGAGATTTGTCGAGAGTGACAGAAATTTGTCGAGACGTTGGTCGAGCACGGGAATAAATCTGTCGAGGCACTTGAGCTCAGGGAGAGATTTGTCGAGCGAGACAGAAATTTGTCGAGACGTCGGTCGAGCGCGGAACGGATTCTGTCGATACGGTCGAGTAAGAGCGGGGAGAAATTTATCGAGCGTTACAGTAATTTGTTGAGACGTCGGTCGAGCGCGGGAACAAATTTGTCGAGAAGGTCGCACGCACAAAAAGATTTGTCGATCGTGACACAAATTTGTCGAGACGTCGGTCGAGAAGGGGAATAAATCTGTCGAGGCACTTGAGCTCGGGAAGAGATTTGTCGAGCGAGACAGAAATTTGTCGAGACGTCGGTCAAGCATGGGAAGAAATCTGTCAAGACGTCGGTCGAGCCGAAGAATAAATTTGTTAAAGCTTTGGTTGAGATGGGAACAAATTTGTCGATCGTGACACAAATTTGTCGAGACGTTGGTAGAGCACGGGAAGAAATTTGTCGAGACGTCGATAGAGCGCGGAACGGATTCTGTCGAGACGGTCGAGCACAGGAAGAGATTTTCTGAGCCTTACAGAAATTTCTCGAGACGTCGGTCAAGCTTGGGAAGGAATCTGTCAAAAGTGACAGAAATTTCTCAAGACGTTGGTCGAGCGCAGGAAGAAATTTGCCGACATATCAGTCGAGAGCAGGAGAAATTTTTCGAGCGTGACAGAAATTTGTCGAGACGTCGGTCGAGCCCGGGAAGAAATCTGTCGAGAAGTCAGTCAAGAGCGGAGAGAAATCTGTTGAGTGTTACAGTAATTTGTTGAGACGTCGGACGAGCGCGGGAACAAATTTTTCGAGAAGGACGCACGCACAAAGAGATTTGTCGAGAGTGACAGAAATTTGTCGAGACGTTGGTCGAGCACGGGAAGAAATCTGTCGAGGCACTTGAGCTCAGGGAGAGATTTGTCGAGCGAGACAGAAATTTGTCGAGATGTCGGTCGAGCACGGGAATAAATCTGTCGAGAAGTCAGTCAAGAGCGGGGAGAAATTTATCGAGCGTTACAGTAATTTGTTGAGACGTCGGTCGAGCGCGGGAACAAATTTGTCGAGAAGGTCGCACGCACAAAGAGATTTGTCGAGAGTGACAGAAATTTGTCGAGACGCTGGTCGAGCACGGGAATAAATCTGTCGAGAAGTCACTCGAGCGCGGGGAGAAATCTGTTGAGCGTTACAGTAATTTTTTGAGACGTCGGTCGAGCGCGGGAACAAATTTATCGAGAAGGTCGCACGCACAAAGAGATTTGTCGAGAGTGACACAAATTTGTCGAGACGCTGGTCGAGCACGGGAATAAATCTGTCGAGGCACTTGAGCTCAGGGAGAGATTTATCGAGCAAGACAGAAATTTGTCGAGACGTCGATCGAGCGCGGAACGGATTCTGTCGAGACGGTCGAGTAAGAGCGGGGAGAAATTTATCGAGCGTTACAGTAATTTGTTGAGACGTCGGTCGAGCGCGGGAACAAATTTGTCGAGAAGGTCGCACGCACAAAGAGATTTGTCGAGAATGACATAAATTTGTTGAGACGTTGGTAGAGTACGGGAAGATATTTGTCGAGACGTCGATCGAGCGCGGAACGGATTCTGTCGAGACGGTCGAGCACAGGAAGAGATTTTCTGAGCCTTACAGAAATTTGTCGAGACGTCGGTCGAGCATGGGAAGAAATTTGTCAAGCGTTACAGAAATTTCTCGAGACATCTGTCGAGCGCAGGGAGCAATCTGCTGAGACGGTCGAGAGCGGGAACAAATTTGTCAAGAGTGACAGAAGTTTGTCGAGACGTCGGTCGTGTGCAGTTCGAAATTTATCGACAGTGACAGAAATTTGTTGAGACGCCGGTCAAGCACGGGAAGAAATTTGCTGAGAGTGACAGAAATTTGTCGAGACGTCGGTCGAGCTGAGGAATAAATTTGTTAAGGCTTTGGTTTACATGGGAACAAATTTATCGACAGTGACAGAAATTTGTCGAGACGTCGGTCGAGCAGGGGAATAAATCTGTCGAGGCACTTGAGCTCAGGGAGAGATTTGTCGAGCGAGAAGAAATTTGTCGAGATGTCGGTCGAGCACGGGAATAAATCTGTCGAGAAGTCAGTCAAGAGCGGGGAGAAATTTATCGAGCGTTACAGTAATTTGTTGAGACGTCGGTCGAGCGCGGGAACAAATTTGTCGAGAACGTCGCACGCACAAAGAGATTTGTCGAGAGTGACCCAAATTTGTCGAGACGTCGGTCAAGCGCGGAAAGGATTCTGTCGAGACGGTCGAGCACAGGAAGAGATTTTCTGAGCCTTACAGAAATTTGTCGAGACGTCGGTCGAGAACGGGAAGAAATCTGTCAAGACGTCGGTCGAGCCGAGGAATAAATTTGTTAAAGCTTTGGTTGAGATGGGAACAAATTTGTCGATCGTGACACAAATTTGTCGAGACGTTGGTAGAGCACGGGAAGAAATTTGTCGAGACGGTCGAGCACGGAAGAAATTTGTCGAGACGTCGGTCTAGCTCGGGAAGGAATCTGTCGAGAGTCACAGAATTTTTTCGAGACGTGGGTCGAGCGCGGGAAGGAATATGTCAAGAGTGACAGAAATTTGTCGAGTCGTTGATCGAGCGTAGGAACAAATTTTTTGAGAGTGACAGAAATTTGTAGAGATGTCGGTCGAACACGGGAAGAAATTTGTCGAGATGTTCGAGCGGGAACAAATTTGTCAAGAGTGATCGAAATTTGTCAAGACATCGGATGAGCGCGGGAAGAAATCACTCGAGAAGTCAGTCAAGCGCGTGCAGAAATTTGTCGAGAGTGACAGAAATTAGTCAAGACGTCGGTCGAGAGCAGGAGGAAATTTGCCGACATATCAGTCGAGAGCGGGAAAAAATTCTTCGAGCGTGACAGATATTTGTCGAGATGTCAGTCTAAAGCAGGAAGAAAACTGTTCAGACGGCCGAGCGCGGGAGGAGTTTTATCGAGAGTGACGGGAAGAAATTTGTCGAGACGTCGGTCGAGCACGGGAAGGAATCTGTCGAGAAGTCACTCGAGCGCGGGGAGAAATCTGTTGAGCGTTACAGTAATTTTTTGAGACGTCGGTCGAGCGCGGGAACAAATTTATCGAGAAGGTCGCACGCACAAAGAGATTTGTCGAGAGTGACACAAATTTGTCGAGACGTTGGTCGAGCACGGGAATAAATCTGTCGAGGCACTTCAGCTCAGGGAGAGATTTGTCGAGCGAGACAGAAATTTGTCGAGACGTCGATCGAGCGCGGAACGGATTCTGTCGAGACGGTCGAATAAGAGCGGGGAGAAATTTATCGAGCGTTACAGTAATTTGTTGAGACGTCGGTCGAGCGCGGGAACAAATTTATCGAGAAGGTCGCACACACAAAGAGATTGGCGAGAGTGACACAAATTTGTCGAGACGTCGGTCGAGCGCGGAAAGGATTCTGTCGAGACGGTCGAGCACAGGAAGAGATTTTCTGAGCCTTACAGAAATTTGTCGAGACGTCGGTCGAGAACGGGAAGAAATCTGTCAAGACGTCGGTCGAGCCGAGGAATAAATTTGTTAAAGCTTTGGTTGAGATGGGAACAAATTTGTCGATCGTGACACAAATTTGTCGAGACGTTGGTAGAGCACGGGAAGAAATTTGTCGAGACGTCGGTCGAGCGCGGAAAGGATTCTGTCGAGACGGTCGAGCACAGGAAGAGATTTTCTGAGCCTTACAGAAATTTGTCGAGACGTCGGTCGAGAACGGGAAGAAATCTGTCAAGACGTCGGTCGAGCCGAGGAATAAATTTGTTAAAGCTTTGGTTGAGATGGGAACAAATTTGTCGATCGTGACACAAATTTGTCGAGACGTTGGTCGAATGCAGGAAGAAATTTGCCGACATATCAGTCGAGAGCAGGAAAAAATTCTTCGAGCGTGACAGATATTTGTCGAGATGTCAGCTTAAAGCAGGAAGAAAACTGTTCAGACGGCCGAGCGCCGGAGGAGTTTTATCGAGAGTGACGGGAAGAAATTTGTCGAGACGTCGGTCGAGCACGGGAAGGAATCTGTCGAGAAGTCACTGGAGCGCGGGGAGAAATCTGTTGAGCGTTACAGTAATTTTTTGAGACGTCGGTCGAGCGCGGGAACAAATTTATCGAGAAGGTCGCACGCACAAAGAGATTTGTCGAGTGTGACACAAATTTGTCGAGACGTTGGTCGAGCACGGGAATAAATCTGTCGAGGCACTTCAGCTCAGGGAAAGATTTGTCGAGCGAGACAGAAATTTGTCGAGACGTCGATCGAGCGCGGAACGGATTCTGTCGAGACGGACGAGTAAGAGCGGGGAGAAAATTATCGAGCGTTACAGTAATTTGTTGAGACGTCGGTCGAGCGTGGGAACAAATTTGTCGAGAAGGTCGCACGCACAAAGAGATTTGTCGAGAGTGACAGAAATTTGTCGAGACGTTGGTCGAGCAGGGGAATAAATCTGTCGAGGCACTTGAGCTCAGGGAGAGATTTGTCGAGCGAGACAGAAATTTGTCGAGATGTCGGTCGAGCACGGGAATAAATCTGTCGAGAAGTCAGTCAAGAGCGGGGAGAAATTTTTCGAGCGTTACAGTAATTTGTTGAGACGTCGGTCGAGCGCGGGAACAAATTTGTCGAGAACGTCGCACGCACAAAGAGATTTGTCGAGAGTGACCCAAATTTGTCGAGACGTCGGTCAAGCGCGGAAAGGATTCTGTCGAGACGGTCGAGCAGAGGAAGAGATTTTCTGAGCCTTACAGAAATTTGTCGAGACGTCGGTCGAGAACGGGAAGAAATCTGTCAAGACGTCGGTCGAGCCGAGGAATAAATTTGTTAAAGCTTTGGTTGAGATGGGAACAAATTTGTCGATCGTGACACAAATTTGTCGAGACGTTGGTAGAGCACGGGAAGAAATTTGTCGAGACGTCGATCGAGCGCGGAACGGATTCTGTCGAGACGGTCGAGCACAGGAAGAGATTTTCTGAGCCTTACAGAAATTACTCGAGACGTTGGTCGAGCACGGGAACAAATCTCCCGAGACGGTCAAGCGCGGGAAGAAATTTGTCGAGAGTGATCGAAATTTGTCCAGACATCGGTTGAGCGCGGGAACAAATCTCTCGAGATGTCGGTCAAGAGCGTGAAGAAATTTGTCGAGAGTGACAGAAATTTGTCGAGATGTCAGTCAAGCGCGGGAAGGAATCTGTCGAGACGGTCGAGCGCGGGAAGGAATTTATCGACAGTGACAGAAATTTGTCGAGACGTCGGTCGAGCAGGGGAATAAATCTGTCGAGGCACTTGAGCTCGGGAAGAGATTTGTCGAGCGAGACAGAAATTTGTCGAGACGTAGGTCGAGCATGGGAAGAAATCTGTCAAGACGTCGGTCGAGCCGAGGAATAAATTTGTTAAAGCTTTGGTTGAGATGGCAACAAATTTGTCGATCGTGACACAAATTTGTCGAGACGTTGTTAGAGCACGGGAAGAAATCTGTCGAGACATCGATCGAGCGCGGAACGGATTCTGTCGAGACGGTCGAGCACAGGAAGACATTTTCTGAGCCTTACAGAAATTTCTCGAGACGTCGGTCTAGCTTGGGAAGGAATCTGTCGAGAGTCACAGAATTTTTTCGAGACGTGGGTCGAGCGCGAGAAAGAATCTGTCAAGAGTGACAGAAATTTGTCGAGACGTTGGTCGAGCGCAGGAAGAAATTTGCCGACATATCAGTCGAGAGCAGGAAAAAATTCTTCGAGCGTGACAGATATTTGTCGAGATGTCAGTCTAAAGCAGGAAGAAAACTGTTCAGACGGCCGAGCGCCGGAGGAGTTTTATCGAGAGTGACGGGAAGAAATTTGTCGAGACGTCGGTCGAGCACGGGAAGGAATCTGTCGAGAAGTCACTGGAGTGCGGGGAGAAATCTGTTGAGCGTTACAGTAATTTTTTGAGACGTCGGTCGAGCGCGGGAACAAATTTATCGAGAAGGTCGCACGCACAAAGAGATTTGTTGAGAGTGACACAAATTTGTCGAGACGTTGGTCGAGCACGGGAATAAATCTGTCGAGGCACTTGAGCTCAGGGAGAGATTTGTCGAGCGAGACAGAAATTTGTCGAGATGTCGGTCGAGCACGGGAATAAATCTGTCGAGAAGTCAGTCAAGAGCGGGGAGAAATTTATCGAGCGTTACAGTAATTTGTTGAGACGTCGGTCGAGCGCGGGAACAAATTTGTCGAGAAGGTCGCACGCACAAAGAGATTTGTCAAGAGTGACATAAATTTGTCGAGACGTTGGTAGAGTACGGGAAGATATTTGTCGAGACGTCGATCGAGCGCGGAACGGATTCTGTCGAGACGGTCGAGCACAGGTAGAGATTTTCTGAGCCTTACAGAAATTTGTCGAGACGTCGGTCGAGCATGGGAAGAAATTTGTCGAGCGTTACAGAAATTTCTCGAGACGTCTGTCGAGCGCAGGGAGCAATCTGCTGAGACGGTCGAGAGCGGGAACAAATTTGTCAAGAGCGACAGAAGTTTGTCGAGACGTCGGTCGTGCGCAGTTCGAAATTTATCGACAGTGACAGAAATTTTTTGAGACGCCGGTCAAGCACGGGAAGAAATTTGCTGAGAGTGACAGAAATTTGTCGAGACGTCGGTCGAGCTGAGGAATAAATTTGTTAAGGCTTTGGTTTACATGGGAACAAATATATCGACAGTGACAGAAATTTGTCGAGACGTCGGTCGAGCAGGGGAATAAATCTGTCGAGGCACTTGAGCTCAGGGAGAGATTTGTCGAGCGAGACAGAAATTTGTCGAGACGTCGGTCGAGCGCGGAACGGATTCTGTCGATACGGTCGAGTAAGAGCGGGGAGAAATTTATCGAGCGTTACAGTAATTTGTTGAGACGTCGGTCGAGCGCGGGAACAAATTTGTCGAGAAGGTCGCACGCACAAAAAGATTTGTCGATCGTGACACAAATTTGTCGAGACGTCGGTCGAGAAGGGGAATAAATCTGTCGAGGCACTTGAGCTCGGGAAGAGATTTGTCGAGCGAGACAGAAATTTGTCGAGACGTCGGTCAAGCATGGGAAGAAATCTGTCAAGACGTCGGTCGAGCCGAAGAATAAATTTGTTAAAGCTTTGGTTGAGATGGGAACAAATTTGTCGATCGTGACACAAATTTGTCGAGACGTTGGTAGAGCACGGGAAGAAATTTGTCGAGACGTCGATAGAGCGCGGAACGGATTCTGTCGAGACGGTCGAGCACAGGAAGAGATTTTCTGAGCCTTACAGAAATTTCTCGAGACGTCGGTCAAGCTTGGGAAGGAATCTGTCAAAAGTGACAGAAATTTCTCAAGACGTTGGTCGAGCGCAGGAAGAAATTTGCCGACATATCAGTCGAGAGCAGGAAAAATTTTTCGAGCGTGACAGAAATTTGTCGAGACGTCGGTCGAGCCCGGGAAGAAATCTGTCGAGAAGTCAGTCAAGAGCGGAGAGAAATCTGTTGAGTGTTACAGTAATTTGTTGAGACGTCGGTCGAGCGCGGGAACAAATTTTTCGAGAAGGACGCACGCACAAAGAGATTTGTCGAGAGTGACAGAAATTTGTCGAGACGTTGGTCGAGCACGGGAAGAAATCTGTCGAGGCACTTGAGCTCAGGGAGAGATTTGTCGAGCGAGACAGAAATTTGTCGAGATGTCGGTCGAGCACGGGAATAAATCTGTCGAGAAGTCAGTCAAGAGCGGGGAGAAATTTATCGAGCGTTACAGTAATTTGTTGAGACGTCGGTCGAGCGCGGGAACAAATTTGTCGAGAAGGTCGCACGCACAAAGAGATTTGTCGAGAGTGACAGAAATTTGTCGAGACGCTGGTCGAGCACGGGAATAAATCTGTCGAGAAGTCACTCGAGCGCGGGGAGAAATCTGTTGAGCGTTACAGTAATTTTTTGAGACGTCGGTCGAGCGCGGGAACAAATTTATCGAGAAGGTCGCACGCACAAAGAGATTTGTCGAGAGTGACACAAATTTGTCGAGACGCTGGTCGAGCACGGGAATAAATCTGTCGAGGCACTTGAGCTCAGGGAGAGATTTATCGAGCAAGACAGAAATTTGTCGAGACGTCGATCGAGCGCGGAACGGATTCTGTCGAGACGGTCGAGTAAGAGCGGGGAGAAATTTATCGAGCGTTACAGTAATTTGTTGAGACGTCGGTCGAGCGCGGGAACAAATTTGTCGAGAAGGTCGCACGCACAAAGAGATTTGTCGAGAATGACATAAATTTGTTGAGACGTTGGTAGAGTACGGGAAGATATTTGTCGAGACGTCGATCGAGCGCGGAACGGATTCTGTCGAGACGGTCGAGCACAGGAAGAGATTTTCTGAGCCTTACAGAAATTTGTCGAGACGTCGGTCGAGCATGGGAAGAAATTTGTCAAGCGTTACAGAAATTTCTCGAGACGTCTGTCGAGCGCAGGGAGCAATCTGCTGAGACGGTCGAGAGCGGGAACAAATTTGTCAAGAGTGACAGAAGTTTGTCGAGACGTCGGTCGTGTGCAGTTCGAAATTTATCGACAGTGACAGAAATTTGTTGAGACGCCGGTCAAGCACGGGAAGAAATTTGCTGAGAGTGACAGAAATTTGTCGAGACGTCGGTCGAGCTGAGGAATAAATTTGTTAAGGCTTTGGTTTACATGGGAACAAATTTATCGACAGTGACAGAAATTTGTCGAGACGTCGGTCGAGCAGGGGAATAAATCTGTCGAGGCACTTGAGCTCAGGGAGAGATTTGTCGAGCGAGAAGAAATTTGTCGAGATGTCGGTCGAGCACGGGAATAAATCTGTCGAGAAGTCAGTCAAGAGCGGGGAGAAATTTATCGAGCGTTACAGTAATTTGTTGAGACGTCGGTCGAGCGCGGGAACAAATTTGTCGAGAACGTCGCACGCACAAAGAGATTTGTCGAGAGTGACCCAAATTTGTCGAGACGTCGGTCAAGCGCGGAAAGGATTCTGTCGAGACGGTCGAGCACAGGAAGAGATTTTCTGAGCCTTACAGAAATTTGTCGAGACGTCGGTCGAGAACGGGAAGAAATCTGTCAAGACGTCGGTCGAGCCGAGGAATAAATTTGTTAAAGCTTTGGTTGAGATGGGAACAAATTTGTCGATCGTGACACAAATTTGTCGAGACGTTGGTAGAGCACGGGAAGAAATTTGTCGAGACGGTCGAGCACGGAAGAAATTTGTCGAGACGTCGGTCTAGCTCGGGAAGGAATCTGTCGAGAGTCACAGAATTTTTTCGAGACGTGGGTCGAGCGCGGGAAGGAATATGTCAAGAGTGACAGAAATTTGTCGAGTCGTTGATCGAGCGTAGGAACAAATTTTTTGAGAGTGACAGAAATTTGTAGAGATGTCGGTCGAACACGGGAAGAAATTTGTCGAGATG